>NC_041380.1:54834514-54858257 GCF_002162155.2 Triticum dicoccoides | reverse complement strand
GCAACACTCACTATTCATCCAATTGACCGGCTTCAGTTAATAGCAGTAGTGAAGGAATCGCTCGATCGGGTTCCATTAACAGCCATCGATCGATCGCTCGGGTTCAGTAACGTGTAGGTGCAGTGCAATCGCTCGGGTTCAGTTAGAGCCAACGCCTCGCACACACGCATGTACGTGTACGAGAGAAATGCGCATCGCTCGGCCCCCGACCTCCCACCGTAACCGGGAACTCCCCGAAATTTTCCTCGCCCTCGCTTCTACCACGGTTTTTTCCATCATTGACGACCCAAAGAATGTCATGCAGCTACGTCTCCGGCCCGCCCAGGACGAAAGGCCCATTTTCTGTCATGATTTTTTGTCATAGAAGTGTGTAGGAGCCCACCACATCTATGCTGATACCGGGTTTTGTCACAATTATCGTCATAGCAGTGTCATATGTATGACAGGATTTTTTTTCGTTCGGCCCAAAATGTCATAGATGTGTCTTTTTTTTGTAGTTGTTCCGTTTATTATGACACACTCCATCATTGTCATATTTCTTAGCATGATCATGTAGTTGACATCGTATTTGTGGCAAAGCCACCATGCATAATTCTTTCATACATGTCACTCTTGATTCATTGCATATCCCGGTACACCACATGAGGCATTCATATAGAGTCATATTTTTTTCTAAGTATCGAGTTGTAATTGTTGAGTTTCAAGAAAATAAAAGTGTGATGATCATCATTATTAAAGCATTGTCCCAGTGAGGAAAGGATGATGGAGACTATGATTCCCCCTCAGGTCGGGATGAGACTCCGGACGAAAAAAAGGGAAAGAAAAGAGGCCATAAAAAAGAGAAAAGGCCCAAATAAAAAATGAGAGAAAAATAGAAAAGGGACAATGTTACTATCCCTTACCACACTTGTGCTTCAAAGTAGCACCATGATATTCATATTAGAGAGTCTCTCATTTCGTCACTTTCATATACTAGTGAGAAATTTTCATTATAGAACTTGGCTTGTATAATCCAATGACGGGCTTCCTCAAAATGCCCTAGGTCTTCATGAGCAAGCAAGTTGGATGCACACCCACTTAGTTTCTTTTGTTGAGCTGTCATATACTTATAGCTCTAGTGCATCCGTTGCATGGCAATCCCTACTCACTCACATTGATATCTATTGATGGACATCTCCATAGCCCGTTGATACGCCTAGTTGATGTGAGACTATCTTCTCCCTTTTTGTCTTCTCCAAAACCACCATTCTATTCCACATATAGTGCTATATCCATGGCTCACGCTCATGTATTGTGTGAAGATTGAAATAGTTTGAGAATGTCAAAAGTATGAAACAATTGCTTGGCTTGTCATCGGGGTTGTGCATGATTTAAATACTTTGTGTGGTGAAGATAGAGCATAGACAGACTATCTGGTTTTGTAGGGATAACTTTCTTTGGCCATGTTATTTTGAGAAGACATGATTGCTTTGTTAGTATGCTTGAAGTATTATTATTTTTATGTCAATATTAAAATTTTATCTTGAATCTTTCGGATCTTAATATTCATAGCACAATTAAGAAAAATTACATTAAAATTATGCCAAGCAGCACTCTGCATCAAAAATTCTATTTTTATCATTTACCTACTCGAGAACGAGCAGGAATTAAGCTTGGGGATGCTTGATACGTCTCCAACGTATCTATAATTTTTGATTGCTCCATGCTATATTATCTACTGTTTTGGACATTATTGGGATTTTTTATCCACTTTTATATTATTTTTGGGACTAACCTATTAACCGGAGGCCCAGCCCAGAATTGCTGTTTTTTTGCCTATTTTAGGGTTTCGAAGAAAAGGAATATCAAGTGGAGTCCAAACGGAATGAAACCTTTGGGAACGTGATTTTCTCACCGAACATGATCCAGGAGACTTGGACCCCACGTCAAGAAATAAAGGAGGCCACGAGGTAGGGGGCGCGCCTACCTCCCCCCAGGCGCGCCCTCCACCCTCGTGGGCCCCCTGTTGCTCCACCGATGTACTCCTTCCTCCTATATATACCTACGTACCCCCAAACGATCAGATACGGAGCCAAAACCCTAATTCCACCACCATAACTTTCTGTATCCACGAGATCCCATCTTGGGGCCTGTTCCGGAGCTCCGCCGGAGGGGGCATCGATCGCGGAGGGCTTCTACATCAACACCATAGCCTCTCCGATGAAGTGTGAGTAGTTTACCTCAGACCTTCGGGTCCATAGTTATTAGCTAAATGGCTTCTTCTCTCTTTTTGGATCTCAATACAATGTTCTCCCCCTCTCTTGTGGAGATCTATTCGATGTAATCTTCTTTTTGCGGTGTGTTTGTTGAGACCGATGAATTGTGGGTTTATGATCAAGACTATCTATGAACAATATTTGAATCTTCTCTGAATTCTTTTATGTATGATTGGTTATATTTGCAAGTCTCTTCGAATTATCAGTTTGGTTTGGCCTACTAGATTGATCTTTCTTGCAATGGGAGAAGTGCTTAGCTTTGGGTTCAATCTTGCGGTGTCCTTTCCCAGTGACAGTAGGGGCAGCAAGGCACGTATTGTATTGTTGCCATCGAGGATAACAAGATGGGGTTTTTATCATATTGCATGAATTTATCCCTCTACACCATGTCATCTTGCTTAAGGCATTACTCTGTTTTATGAACTTAATACTCTAGATGCATGCTGGATAGCGGTCGATGAGGGGAGTAATAGTAGTAGATGCAGGCAGGAGTCGGTCTACTTGTCTTGGACGTGATGCCTATATACATGATCATACCTAGATATTCTCATAACTATGCTCAATTCTGTCAACTGCTCAACAGCAATTCGTTCACCCACCGTAAAATACTTATGCTCGTGAGAGAAGCCACTAGTGAAACCTATGGCCCCGGGTTCTATCTTCATCATATTAATCTTCCAATACTTAGTTATTTCCTTTGCTTTTTACTTTGCTTTTATTTTACTTTGCATCTTTATCACAAAAATATTATCTTATCATATCTATCAGATCTCACTCTCGTAAGTGACCGTGAAGGGATTGACAACCCCTTATCGTGTTGGTTGCGAGGAGTTATTTGTTTTGTGTAGGTACGAGGGACTCGCGCGGAGCCTCCTACTGGATGGATACCTTGGTTATCAAAAACTGAGGGAAATACTTACGCTACTTTGCTGCATCATCCTTTCCTCTTTAAGGAAATCCAATGCAGTGCTCAAGAGGTAGCATGGTCCCGCAGTCTACTCGGTTCGGACCAACGCACAGAGAAGCACTGGCCGGGGGGTGAATATAGATGATCCTCGGGTTAATTACTCCCTAGGAAAAAATTTAGGTTGTTATTAGGAAAATGTTAAAACCAAGGTTGGGCCTTGCAGGAGGAGTTTTATTCAAAGCGAACTATCAAGAGGGTCCCATACCCCTCATCGTGTTAGGGACACAAAATCAAGGAACATAACACCGGTATGATGGAAACTAGGGCAGCAAGAGTGGAACAAAACACCAAGCATAAGGCCAAACCTTCCACCCTTTGCCAAGTATATAGATGCATTAATTAAATAAGAGATATTGTGATATCCCGACTTATCCATGTTCCAATATGGAACAACCTGCAAGGCACCTACAACTAGCAACTCTATAAGAGGGGCTGAGCAAAACCGGTAACTTAGCCAAACAACGGTTTGTTAGGAAGGTGGGTTAGAGGCTTGACATTGCAATGTGGGAGGTATGATAAACAAATGGTAGGTAGCGCGACATAGCGATAGAGCGAACAACTATCAAGCAAAGATAGAAATGATATTGGGGGTAATTAATGATCATCTTTCCTGAGATCCCGCAAGGAAGAAGAACGAGTCCAAGAAGAAGACAAACACATGTAGTCGAATGAATCCTCACAACTCCGGAACGAAACCGAAGCTAATGAGAGAAGCAAACCACAAAGAAGCAAGCAACATGTTAAACACACAAGCATAAACATGGCATGATGCACAACCAAGGATGATGCATGTCTGGTTTAAATACGCATGGCATGGCAAAGTGCACAAACAAAACTACAAGTTAAGTGGAGCTCAACATGTAACAAGATGCATGTTGACGAAACACCATATTCGATTATTTAGTTCACTCCCGGTTAGGTACTCAACAATTTCAAATGTTGGTTAACATGGCAAGAGGTGAGGCATAAGTAAACTAACTATTTAGGCACGTTTAAATGAGGCCAGAAATAACAAACAACAATTCTGGAAAATCCCAACATGTCATTTAGCAATTTGATGCAACCAACAATTTTAAACATTTTAAATGTTATTATCATGATGTGGATAACATATGCAAGTTTTATGCAATTTTATGAAAATATTACATGAGCATGTTATGAAGCATTTGGTCGCCATGACGGAATGAAAGGGGTGCCATGGCGGCAATAACGAAAATTATGCCAAGGCATTGTTCCGATACCGAAAACTCGTTGAGACGTCGGTCCAAAAGAAACATGGGATGCATGGAATGTGCAATGCAACGGGGAGTGATCCCGGATACCGGGTGTCCCATGTGTCGGTGGTATGGCAAACAAGGGACGTGCACGAAACAAATGGGCACGGTGCAAACACGGGGTTTATCTCATACATCACACAACATTCGTCCATGGAGGTCGTCTCGACGTTATACCTTCGAAGTGTGAGTTTTCGGAGCGGGCCAGGTTCATCGAGGGAAGTAGTCATTCACGGAAGTCATGGGAGTAGTGGTACACGTTCGTTTCAGAGAGGTGCTTGACGCATCTGAGGTTTCCGGGGGCGACAGTAGTGGAACTTGGTGAATTAGAGTGCTTCAGAGGTTGTCATCGAACTTGGTCAAAAATACGGCGTGGGTAGTCATTCACTCGACGGCCTTCGACGATGGTAGTTGTACACGGTCGTAGTCGAACACTCTCCGTAGATGTTCGGAGTCGTCACCGTACATGGTCGATGTAGTTGAACTTGGCATAACCAAAAGGTACTTGGTGAACCCACATAGGCGTACACTGTTTGTCATACACTTAGTGGGTCAAGGGGTAATAGTACACATTCCGTAGATGTACATGTCATCGAAGCCGTTTGGGTCTTGGGCCTTGGCGAAACCCACGGACACGAACTTGTGTCCCTAGTAGGGAGATTCTTGACAGAACCCACGATGGTCTTGGAGGTCAAAACCTGGACACCCTGGTGTCCACAGCAAGCCAGTGGAGGTGCACGCATGTGGTAGCAGTCCATGGCAAGGTGAGGAGAAGGATGCCAGGGCTGACGAGGTCGATGCGACATTGGCTCTAGCGAGGGGAGGAAGGCACGGGCGCGCAGCTCCGAGGTGCCACGGACGAGGACCAACGTCGGGGATGCTCCGACAACGGAGGAGGGCTGGAGGCGCTCGTTCCTCGTCCTCGAGGCCGAGGCAGGAGGAGCGAGACTTGGCGGCGAAGTAGCAGCTGCATGAGTGGGCGGGTCACTGGTTCGTCCCTGACGAACATAGACAGAGAGCTGAGACAAAGAATAAAAAGACAGAGGGAAAAGAAGAGAGGGGCTATGCTCAACCGTTGGTTCGATGAGACGCAGAGGAGATCGGGCGCGGGGTCGAGGTGAGGAGGAGAAGCAGGAGGGCAAGGGGCGGCGGTGAAAGCTTGCAAGGGGCGAGGAGGCGGCGAGACAGCGCGGTGGCGGCCTCGCGCATGGAGGATGGCGGTGGATCGGGAGGTCCTCCTGATCGGGACGAGGATGTAGGGGGCTTTGAGCGAGGGGATTTGGCGCTGTGCAGAAGGTTGACGGGTGGAGGAGAGGGATCGAGCAGGCTCTCCCTGGCGGCTTGAGGTGGGAGACGAGGGAGTGAGGGAGTTGGTATTGGGGATTTTTTTTCAAAACTGTGATGATTTTTATAACAAATTTGGAATCTATACGTCCTCACAAGAAAATCAAAACTAGCTCCCATCGGCCTTCAGTTGGCCGAAGAGGGGCTCTTTAGCCTGTGGTTGACCGAAGTGGGCTCTTCAGCCTCTCGTTCGCTGAAAAGTACCCCATCTGGGCCGAAAAGGACTCTTTGGTCTACCGTAGGCTGAAGAGTACTCTTTGGTCTACCGTAGGCCGAAGAGTGCTCTTTGGTCAACCGTAGGCCAAAGAGTACTCTTTGGGACCCAAGGCCTAGCATAGGCAGAAGAGCGCAACCATGCAGGTGCGGCCCCTCGTTAATGCGAAAAGTTGGGGCCCAATGACTATTCGGCCTATGGTTGACCAAAGGGTGCTCTTCGGCCTATGGCAAACCAAAGAGTCTTTTTTGGTTTAGTTGGGGCACTCTTCGGCGGACGGGGCACTCTCCGTAGAAGTCCAAAGAGCCCCTCTTCGGCCATTTGGAGGCCGACGGGGTGTTAGTTTTGATTTTGGTGCATCAGGACGTATAAATTTCGAATTTGCTATAAAAATCATCACAGTTTTGAAAAAAAAATCGGCATTGGGCGCTAGGTCTGGCGGCGCGAGGGTAGAAGGTGAGGGAGAGATCGAGTAGAGGGAGATGGGTGCTGGGTGCGGGTTAGGGTTGGAGTGGATGGGCTTTAGAGGCTGTTGAGCTAGGGAGGCCGACAGCTGGGCCTGGTTGAGCTAATGGGCCGGTTTGGTTGGGCTTCAGGTGCAGATTGGGCGGCCTGAGTTTCTTTGCTGGGCTGCTCTCCCTCTCTCTCCTCCTCTTACTTTCTTTAACATAAAACAATTAAAGAGAAGAAAAAGAAAGAGGGGATTAGGGAAAGAATTTGCGCATGCGGATAATTTTTCTGGACTCACAAAAATGTGCAAGTTCACAGAAAAATATAAGTGGCAAGATTGCAGGAACTAAATTCAAATTAACTAATTTGAATTTAAATTAACTAATTTGAATTTAATTCAAATGGGTTTGAACGAGGACTTGGTAGAAGGAAGGTCCAAAAATGTTGAGATTTTTGGTGGAGCTCCGGAAGGTGATGAAAGGATATATGGCAACGTTAGAGACCAAAAATTATGATAACAAAGGCATCGAGATTTATTTTGCAAGTGTGTTTCGGTTAATTCAAAACAAATGGAATATTTATAATAGCTCCATAATTATTAGGAGGATATGTTATAAAGAGAAATCACCATGTGAATTCCCTCGATTTAAATAGATCAAAAGATCTATTCAATTTATTTAGTTGAGTTTTCTAAAATGGGTTGCATGATGACATGATGCAATGCAAATGATGCAATGACGAAAGAAACGAACCAACCAAATCGCGCGAGGAATTTCGGAATCCATGGAAGGCATCTGGAGCGTCGGTCTTGGGGCGTCACAGCCTTGACCTAGTGATTCGCTGCCTTCGAGTCCGCTGGAAGCCAGATCCATGTCCCAACGGGGTTCTCCGGCCCGATGCCTGCCTAGATCGGGGGTGGTGGCCACCAAGACGGAGGGGTGGTTGTGGCCAGGAGGCCATGGCCCCCGTCCACTCAAATGTGGTGTTTCCGTCATCGGGTGGTCCTCCCTGGTTTTGGCCTCTTGGCTGAATGACGGGAGGCACATACAGGGGTTGTAGTGTGTCCTCTCTGTCAGATGTATCCATGTCGGCCGGCGGTGTTAGTGGTGTGTGCTAGATGGTGGATTCTTTTAGACGTCAGGGCGACGATCTCTGTTGGCGGTCTGCCAGTTCGATTTTCAGTAGCCGTCTTGGCGCGGTGATGGTCACTTTTCTGGTCAAGTGGGCAGCTGAGGATGCGGCATTGGTCAGCCTGGTTTCAGCGGTGCCTTGGCAGCAACGGTTCTAGATCGTGCTTTGGAGGTTCTGTTTGGTAGCATCATGCATTCCTTCGCGTTGGGCAGGTGATCGAGAGTCCTCGGTTTGGCGAGGTTGAGAGGCAACAGGCTAAAGCTTTAATTTATGCTTTTACACCAGTGATGGCGATGCCTACGGGTGTCGTGTCCCTATAGGGGGTGTTGTTGAGGTCCATCTCGCCGAGCCAGGGCTCTGGGTAAAAATCCTTGACCGGTTCCTCGGTCTTGACGACAGTGACATGTTGTGTTGTCACCCTATTAAGAGCGTCATTGTGGATCCCATGTTACATCTAGTTCACCACACCGTCATTGGCGGGCATTTCAGATCCTAACTTAGAGCTCCCTTAGCTCTGGCGTGGGTGGATTCACTTTCCTCCTATTCTTTTATGCGGGTCTCGTTGTTCCACTTGCGGTCCTTGTTTTCCGCAAGCAGTCTCAAGCTTCACGATCCGGAGTGGGAGGACAGGAGGTCCTCTCCAGCGGGAACTTCGTGTGAGCGGCAAAACATGGTCCGGCGGCTTCCCTCGGCGGCGAGTCTTCATCCTTGTTGGTAGTCTAGGTTGCTTTGTGGTATGGTGTGGACTCTCATGTATTCTCCTTTGATCTACTTTATAAGTTGATCCCCACATCACATTGTATCAGTTCAGCTATGTTGCTTATATATAAAGCAGGGTGGAAGCCTTTTTCGGTAATTGTCAATCCCAAGCCAATGAAAGTCCAAGATTAAGCTAAAGAAGAATGAGCTGAAAAGAACCTTAAGGGGGATAGCTGCTAATCGAAACACTTCAGTTATCGGGAAAATGATATTCTTGAGGCTAGGCCTAGTTGCTAGTCAAGCCACTTCTACCATAGTGATCCAAAAACAGGGTTAAGTCACACTCCAACAAGGTGATTAAACCTATTAATAATACAAACTTTTGTGTTGGTAGTATCATTTTTAAAAAATTTATTAAAATTTCACCAATTCATTTAAAAGATTAGTCATATGATAAAAAGCTGGTAATGTATAATGGACAAAGTAGACATTGCAAGCATCACAGAAATCCAAGTAGACCCTTTCAATCTAACTACACTGGATTTGTAGCTGAAATCGTAAAACTAACTGAAGATGCCACTTGTCTTTCTCTTCCCCTTCCCCATCCATCTCCTCACTTTTAGCAAACTAGGTTGTACTTGGAGCTTTGCATCAGCTAGGAATGGAAGTTACTAGGGAAAAAAACTGGTTGAGCTCCGGCATAAATGAAACCATGAACTTTGGATATAAGAAACCACATGAATGTTGTTGCTTTAACAACACCAATTTATTCTAATATGCTTGACCCCTTCACCTACCACAAGTCGTAAATTTTTACCTAATAATAAAGCGGCTATTGCTTCTGGCAGTACGTCATGAAAATTTCCCCCGAAGTTGCCATAAATTACCCACAAGTCCTTCAATGAGTGAAGAAAACGATTTTTTTTCAAAGTCATCATTGTCAGATTCGTCTCTTATACGATGATACCCTTACATATATAAGAAGGACACGCGTAACACAATGGCTAGAGTCATTGTCTTTCACCCTGGAGACCCGAGTTTGATCCCAGGTACTAGCCTTTTTTCCCTACTTTTCTCTCTTAACATCGAGCATGCCTCCTCCACCCTGCACGTGTTCATGGGCCGGGCCATGTCGCTCATTTTCCCTTTTTCTTTTCCTGTTTCTGTTTTTCCTTATTCAAATTAATTCAGGATTTCCAAAAGTTGTTAGTTTTGAATTTTATTTGAGAAATCATAAATCTTCATGAATTGATAAAATGTTTAGGAAATCATAGAATGTCCAGTATTTTAAAAAGTTGTTCGCATAATTTTTGCGAAATCATAAAATTATCATGGATTCAAAAATGGTTGGAAAATCATAAAATGTCCAGTATTTTAAAAATATATTTGCATTTATAGAAAATCATGTTTTTGAAAAAATGTTTGCAAAAAAAACTCATGACATGGCCCTTTTTTTGTTTTCCTATTTTTGTTTTTCCTTCTTCAAATTAATTCGGGATTTCCAAAAGTTGTAAGTTTTAGATTTTATTGGAGAAATCATAAAATGTTCATGAATTCATAAATTTTTTAGGAAATCATAAAATGTCCAGTATTTTAAAACTGTTCACATTGTTTTGGCGAAATTATGAAATTTTTGTGAATTCCAAAAATATTTAGAAAATTATAAAATGTCCAGTATTTTAAAAAACATGATTTCGATAAAAAGTTCAAAAAAATACTCATGATTTCGATAAAAAGTTCAAAATGGTCATGTAATCAAAACATATTTGGGAATTTGAAAACAAATGTAAATTTTCAAAAAAATTCAAACAGACCTGTAAATAACAAACAAAACTAACCTGCTTATATAGAGGGATTTTTTCATATGGAGAGGTTGTTTTATGATTTTATTTAGTACATGCGAGTCGTTGAGCCCAAAAAATTGACACAACTTCCTACTGATTAGTTTATGTAAGCTGTATGAAAATGACTAAATATCTAATTTGCCTCCATACACATCTATGTTTATTCTGGTACTATAGTTTTATTGGTCAGGGTAAACACCGTGACCCTGGTGAAGGCGAGACACATCATTTATTAGTCTAGCACAGGCAGGGTCCATCAATGTAGTTTTCTCAGCCCAAAAATATTTTGTTGCGGTGCCTTAGGAAATCAAGTCATGATGAGACCATCACATTTTTAGCTTTTGAAATAACTTTTGAAAAGTTCCTTATCTCATCATGACATGATTCAAACGTAGTTTATGCAATCACATTTTAAAGGTTCCTTGTTTTTCTCCTGTTGCAACGCACGTGCATATTTTCTAGTAGAACGAAAATATGATATATGAACAAACATAATTTAGACAATTTGAGGAGAAGGCTTTATTAGTTTCACATACGTTCTCATACAAAGGGTTTAACATAGACTTTTCTGAGCACAACCTCACGGATTATAGATCTGAAAGGAAAGCTATTGTCAGGCCAAGCACATGGAATGTAAAAGTCAACACTTCTCCTCCCACAGCTAAACTAGAGTCACTACGCCAGAGGAGGGAATGTGTAACCTACAAGACCATTCAATTTGACCCAACATATGATCAGAATAGCACAAGAAGCATATAAAATGCATAACTAAAATCAAAATCGTGTGAATCCGAGGAATAAAAAATATCAAAACTGCATGTATGCAATGCCGATCATCATAATTCATTTAATATATTTCACTTACTTCCACACTTCTAGCCATGTGGGAACGGCTTCTTGCAGAAATTGGCAACATAGCCAACCTTCTCCATACAATATATCTTCTCTTTCTCCTTGGTGACACCAGCGCAAAGGCATGGGATGGTTGCCTTTTGCCACACGGCGCAGCATGCATCCGATGGATCTAGCTTCGGATTTGCTGGCCATTTTTTATACTTGGCACACTCCTTGATCATTGCCTGTCGGTCACCCTCGCATTCTTCAGCTGACATGGCTACCCCAATAGTGAGGATGATGAAACATAAGCACATGAGTTTCGCCATGGCTATGGCTTTTGTATATGCTACACTAGAGCCTTCTCTATCACTTTGATGTTATAATTGTTTCTGTGGCTTCTCGGTGAATGTGTGGGATACATAACTTCGTTAGCTATGGCTTGGTTTATATATCCTTGTTTGAGATGATGATATGGGCACATGCATCAGTTGTATATATTGAGGATATGGCACCATGTCAAACAGTCAGTATGTACATTAATTGCACTCTAGAGGCTACATCATACATTAGTTCTATATCTTGAAGATACGATATTGTATAAAACAATGAATGTTCACATTAACTCTATATCTACAAGCTATACCTTGAAGATACGAAATAGCATCGAACAATAAGTGTGTACATTAACTCCACATAGACACGTTATACATACACTAGTTGCACATCTACATGCTACAATATTACATTAATTATATATATATATATTATAGGAAGATATGGTACTGCACCGAAAAATGAAAGTGTGCATTAATACACATCTACAGGATACAACATTACAATCATTATAATATATTTGCTATTTCATATCTAGATATGAAATAATTACTTCACATCTAAGTCGAGAGCGATTGGATCTCGTCTGTCTTTAAGATTCACACAAACCTATTTTTGTCCCACTGGTGCATTTTCTCGCGGCTGTTGTGTATCGTGCGGCCCATTTTCAGGTTGATGCTAGTAGCGGGTCGGGGTGTTTGTCACGATGTTGGGTTGGCAGGCCATTTGTCTCTCTCAAAATATTTTTCTCCCCCGCATTCATTTCACCCATTTCCCATTCCTCTTCAGCAGGAGCTCCTCCAGGGGGCTCTGGTGAACGAGAAGGGAGAGAGACGCTGAGGGAGTCCTGTATTAGGGGGTCTCCGGACAGCCGGACTATCTTCATTGGCTGGACTGTTAGACTATGAAGATACAAGATTGAAGACTTCGTCTCGTGTCCGGGTGGGACTCTACTTGGCGTGGAAGGCAAGCTAGGCAACACGTATATGGATATCTCCTCCTTTGTAACCGACCTTGTGTAACCCTAACCCTCTCAGGTGTCTATATAAACCGAAGGGTTTTAGTCCGTAGGACAACAATCACAACATACAATCATACCATAGGCTAGCTTCTAGGGTTTAGCCTCTCTGATCTCGTGGTAGATCTACTCTTGTACTACCCATATCATCAATATTAATCAAGCAGGACGTAGTGTTTTACCTCCATCAAGAGGGCCCGAACCTGGGTAAAACTTCGTGTCCCCTGTCTTCTGTTACCATCCGGCCTAGACGCACAGTTCGGGACCCCCTACCCGAGATCCTCCAGTTTTGACACCGATATTGGTGCTTTCATTGAGAGTTCCTCTGTGTCGTTGCCGTTAGGCTTGATGGCTCCTATTATCATCGATAGCGATGCGGTCCAGGGTGAGACTTTTCTCCCCGGATAGATCTTCGTATTCGGCGGCTTTGCACTGCGGGCTAATTCGCTTGGCCATATGGAGCAGATTGAAAGCTACGCCCCTGGCCATCAGGTCAGATTTGGAAGTTTAAACTACATGGCCGACATCTGCGGAGACTTGATCTTCGACGGATTCGAGCCACAGCCGGGCGCGCCCCACCGTCGCGATGGGTATGACCTAGCTCTGCCGTCGAACGGTACCCCAGAGGCCGCGCCCGCATCTGCTCCGACCCTCAGCTCGGAGCAAAAACTACGCCAATCAAGGACGGGTGGCTAGACACCACCTCAGGGGCTGCAGTCTCGACGGCGATCGAGCCAAACACCAGCATAAACCTCTGCGCAGCCCGTGACTCCAAGGTGTCGGACTCTTTCCCGGACTCTGAACCGTCCGCGCCCCTGCCAATCGAATCCGATTGGGCACCGATCATGGAATTCACCGCCGCAGATATCTTTCAGCACTCGCCCCTCGGCGCCATTCTGAATTCACTAAGGACTCTCTCTTTGTCAGGAGAGCCCTGGCCGGATTATGGCCAACAGGATTGGGATGCGGAAGATGAAGAAATTCCACGCCCACCCACCACCCACTTCGTACCCACTATCGATGATTTAACCAACATGCTCGACTTCGACTCCAAAGACATCGACAGTATGGACGACGATCTAGGAGACGAACACGAACCAGCGCCTACAGGGCAATGGAAAGCCACCTCGTCATATGACATATACATGGTGGATACACCCAACGAGGGCAATGGTGACAAGATAGCGGAGGATGACCCCTCCAAGAAGCAACCCAAGCGCGGACGTCAGCGGCGCCGCTCTAAGTCCCGCCAAAGCAAAAGTGGTGATACCGGCACAGGAGATAATAACACTCCATATAGCGCCGAAGACAACAACAATCCCCTCCAGCAAGATTTAGAGCAGGAGGATGAAGGAGTCAGCTCTCCTGAGAGAGCGGCTGTCGGAGAGGAGGAGGAGGATGACAATTACATGCCCCCCTCCGAAGACGAGGCAAGCCTCGGCGACGATGAATTTGCTGTCCCAGAGGATCCTGTCGAACAAGAGCACTTCAAGCACCGGCTTATGGCCACGGCAAATAGCCTGAAGAAAAAGCTGCAGCAGCTTCAAGATGACCAGGATCTGCTAGCTGACAAATGGACTGAAGTCCTCGCAGCCGAGAACTATAAACTCAAGCGCCCCTCTAAGAGTTACCCAAGGCGTAGGTTACTACCCCGACTGGAGGAAGAAGCGTACGATATGGCTGATCAGCCACCTCGTGGCCGCGATAGAGAGACATTCCAGCCAAAAGCTCAGCCTCCACCCCAACGCCATTCAAATAAAAAGGCATGGGGAGACACGCCAGACCTGCGAGACATATTGGAGGACAAAGCAAAGCATTCAAGATCGATCTATGGATCATGAGGGCGCACCACTCTGCGAGACGGTAAACGTCATGCCGGATACAGTAAAAGCAAATCCAGCCGGGCCGAACACAGCGGGCAAGACCCATTCGAGCTGCGTCGCGATATAGCCCAATACAGAGGCACCACACACCCCTTATGCTTCACAGACGAAGTAATGGAACATCAATTCCCAGAAGGTTACAAAGCTTTAAACATCGAATCATACGACAGCACAACAGATCCCGCAGTATGGATTGAGGACTTCCTCCTCCACACTTACACGCCATCAAATACCTCCCACTAAAGCTCAAAGGACCAGCGTGGCATTGGCTTAATAGCTTGCCAGCGGACTCCATTAGCTGTTGGGAAGATCTGGAAGCCGCATTCCTCGACAACTTTCAGGGCACTTCTGTGCGACCACCAGACGCTGATGATCTAAGCCACATAATTCAGCAGCCAGAAGAGTCGGCCAGGCAATTCTGGACTCGGTTCCATACAATGAAAAATCAAATCATTGACTGTCCGGATGCGGAGGCCTTAGCGGCTTTCAAGCACAACATCCGAGACGAGTGGCTAGCCCGGCACCTTGGTCAGGAAAAGCCGAAATCTATGGCAGCTCTCACGACGCTCATGACCCGCTTTTGTGCGGGAGAAGACAGTTGGCTGGCTCGCAGTAATAACATATCAAAGAACCATGGTACCTCAGATACCAAGGACGGCAATAGCAAGTCACGTCGCAATAAGCATCAGCACCGCATTAACAGCGAAAATACTGAGGATACGACAGTCAATGCCGGATTCAAAGGCTCCAAACCCGGTCAGCGGAAAAATCCATTCAAACAAAGTACGCCGGGTCCGTCCAACCTGGACCGTATACTCGATCGCTCGTGTCAAATACACGGCACCCCAGACAAGCCAGCCAATCACACCAACAGGGATTGTTGGGTGTTCAAGCAGGCCGGCAAGTTAATTGCCGAAAACAAGGACAAGGGGCCGCATAGCGATGACGAGGAAGAACCCCGGCAGCCGCACACTGGAGGACAGAAGAGGTTTCCCCTGCAAGTGCGGACGGTGAACATGATATACGCAACCCACATCCCCAAGAGGGAGCGGAAGCATGCGCTCAGGGACGTATATGCGTTGGAGCCAGTCGTCCCAAAGTTGAACCCTTGGTCCTCCTGTCCGATCACCTTCGATCGTAGGGACCACCCCACTAGTATCCGTCATGGTGGATTCGCCGCACTGGTCCTAGACCCAATCATCGACGGATTTCACCTCACTCGAGTCCTTATGGACGGCGGCAGCAGCCTGAACCTGCTTTATCAGGACACAATGCGCAAAATGGGTATAGACCCCTCAAGGATCAAACCCACAAAAACGACCTTTAAGGCTGTCATTCCAGGCGTAGAGGCCCATTGCACAGGCTCAATTATATTGGAAGTGGTCTTCGGATCCCCGGATAACTTCCGAAGTGAAGAGTTAATCTTTGATATAGTCCCCTTCCGCAGTGGTTATCACGCGCTGCTCAGACGAACCGCATTTGCTAGATTCAATGCGGTACCGCATTATGCATACCTCAAGCTCAAGATGCCACGACCTTGTGGAGTTATTACAGTCAATGGAAACACATTGAGCTCTCTCTAAACAAAGGAGCACATCGCGGCCCTCCCAGCAGAAGCGCAAAGTAGCCTCTCAAGGCAATCTACCAGTTCGATGTTTCAAGGCCCGGACACCTTCAAGCGCGCTCGGGGCAATCGGCAAATAGACCGCCTGGCGCGATCTGAGCTCGCGTAGCAATACGGCGGCCACCCCAATCCCTGCCCAACAGCGATATTCATGCCGCGCGTACATAATTACGCATTAAAAATACCATGGGCACAGGTGCGGAGGGGGGCACAACTGCGGCACGCCCCAAAACGCGGCCTAAACCGCACTACGGGCTTCCCGTTTGGTTATTTTTCTTTTTCTTTCAGGACTTTAATCTCTGGAAACACTGTCCGGTAGCTCTATCGCCGAACGCATGATACATCAACCAAGGAGGCAGACAGCTACGTTATACAACGGAATTCCCAGGTTGATTACAGATTTCGTATCATTCCTCAGCTCGCCCTTGGAAGGGACATAGTCCTACTCTTTTGCTTATCGCAGTATCTGTATCACTCTTCTTTAATGCAATTTTTTAATAAACAATGCATGACATTACGACCATTATTGCATTCTTGTTATATATATATATATATATATATATATATATATATATATATATATATATATATGTGTGTGTGTGTGTGTGTGTGTTCATTAATGACGCTTTGCAACTGTACACTCTGGTACGGCCAACACACCAGGGGCTCACATACCCCACAATGCGGTGTGAAAAGTCCGAACACTTTCACAAGTGCGGCACCCCGAACTTATAACATTATATGCATCAGCTCGGAATCATGTCTTTGGTCAAATGTTGGGTTTGCCTGGCTCCTATGTTTTGGTACCTTACGTTCCACTCTATCAGCTAAGGTAGCGCTAGGAGAACTACTGCGATTGTGCCCCGGTTCTGTCGGGCTGAGCACCTCAGTAGAGAAAGCTAAAACTGACTGTCATGATAAGGCGAGAGACTAGTCGCTGTTCGGCGAGGTTTTTCGAGTGCCTAAAGACTTATGCCGCTTAGGGCGAGAGGCCGGCTCTATCCGGCTTACAGGAGTGTATCGCGCCTCGAATTCGGCCTTCCGAATACCAGGGGCTTCGCCAAAATTTAAAATTATAGACTTCAATGGCTAAGTGAGAGTGATAAAGCATTATTAGTCCGGTTGCCTTGTTCGTTGTGCTGAGCACCTCCCTCGAAGGACCCAAACATGGGAACAAGACTGCTCAGGTTTATCCCGAACACCCCAGCACTCGTGGCATGGGGGCAGAAGCCGAGGACTAGCCATCTCTCAGATTGGATAAACAGCCAAATAGAAGGTAATATTTTAAATTCTAACAAGCGTTGCATAGCGAATATGATACAAGTTTTCATACATACAGGACAAAACGAGCAAGTCTCATTCAAATATTACATTTTGTGAACACTCATCCGCGGTAAGACGGGCACCCGGCAGAACACCCTCGTAGTACATCTCGGGGTGGCGGTGCTCTTTGCCCTTCGGCGGCCCCTCCTAGATCAGCTTCATGGCGTCTAGCTTGACCCACTGCATTTTTACACGGGCGAAATCCCTGCGTGCACCTTCAATGCAGACGGATCGTTTGACGACCTCCAGCCGTGGGCAGCATCCACAAGCCGCCTCACCAGGCCCAAGAAGCTGTTCGGAAGGGCGTCGCCAGGCCACAACCAGACTATGAAGCCCTTCATGGCCTGATCAGCCACCATATGTAGCTCGACCATCTGCTTCAGCTGGTCGCTCATTGGCACCGGATGGTCGGCCTCAGCATACTGTGACCAGAATAGCTTCTCCGTCGAGCTTCCGTCCTCAGCCTGTTAAAATTGTGCGGCATCGGACACACTGCGGGGCAAATCTATGAATGCTCCTCAAGAGCTCCGGATTCGGGTAAGTAATCGGTAATTCACTTTTACATGCTTGCTTTGCATATAGAAAGCCTTACCCGCCGCCATCTTCTTTATCGCGTCGATCTCCTGAAGGGCCTTCTAGGCCTCGGCCTTGGCACTCTTCGCGCTCTCACGGGCCACGGCAAGCTCAGACTCTCACGTCTTCAAGTCAAGCTCCAACGCCTCGTGCTTCGTCACGAGAGCCTGGAGCTCTTGCTGCACCTCGCCCACCCGAGCCTCGTGCCCCTCTCGCTCGGTGCGCTCCTTGGATGCTATATCTTCGGCCTTGGTCAGCGCTTGCTTCAGGTTCGCCACCTCGGCCGTGGCCCCTGGCAAAACATACAATGATCCTGTCATTTTGCAATCGCATCCTTTTTATATATACATATATCTATAGACGGGGTATTACTTACCCTCGTTCTCCTTGAGTTGCCTCTTGACAAGGCTGAGCTCTTTCTTGGACCCATCGAGGTCCTGCTTCAGTACGGCGACCTCCGCAGTTAGTGTGGCGGACGCCAGCAGAGAAGCCTGCATATGCATATCGACATACATATATTAGACTCTTGCGATATTATTTGATCCTCTGTTCGGCTTTTCTTTGTGACCACCGAACAAAGCATCAGGGGCTACTGTCTATGCGGTAATACTTCTACTACATTTTAAAACACTTACCTCGAAGCGTGTTAGAAGGCTGGCACAGGCTTCAGTCAATCCGCTCTTCGCAAACTGAACCTTCTCGATCACCGCACTAATGATGGTGTTGTGCTCCTCGTCAATGAAAGCGCTGCGAAGCGCTTCGAGCAGGTTGTCCGGTGCCTCCGGATGGGCAGAGGTCACCGGCACTAGCGTTTTGCGCCTCTTAGAAGGGGACCTCCTACCCGAGTCCCGAACCGTTGGAGGATTCAGCGCGGTGTTCGGCCGAGGGCCGAACTCGGAGCTCTCGAGGACCCCGTCCCCTCGGCTCCCAGAGTCCGGAAGGTCGCCTTGAGGCGCCTCCGGAACGGTCCCGCCATGATCTGGTGCCTCTTGAGACAACACTTCGGCGTCGTCGGCAGGACGAGGGGAGGTGGCGGTCGGGACTGGATCACTATCCATGTCCGACGAGCCCAGGGAGCCGTCCAATGATACCTCGATATCGGCTCGGGGCGGCCTGCACAATTGAGTTCGGCGTTAGGAAAAGTAGTGCGACAAAGGAATCCTATGGATAACTTCGGTATCTGAATACTTACGATCTCCCCGGGGGCTTGGCCCTGGGCAACCACTCGTCTTCACTTTCGTCAGCGGTGGTGGAGCTGTCCGGAAGGAGAGTCCTCCCTTGGACCCTCCGGCCTCCCTAGTCGGGGCGGCCTTCCTTTTCTTGTCTCCCCCAGTCGGTGGGGGAGCCTCTTCTTCCTCTTCCTCATCTTCAGGGGAAGAGTGCGCCGTAGAGTCATCGAACGGTGATTCCAATGACGCCTGGCGTCAGGAACTCTTTTGAGCTCCCTTGGCCTTCTTGGTCTTCTCCGACACCTTATAAGGGGCCGGAGTCAACATCTTCGCCAGAAGGGCGTCTGTGGGGCCTTCGAGCAAAGTAGCCGGACAGTCAATCTGTCCAGCCATCTTCTGCCAATCCTGTCAAAGGCACGGGAGTTTAGATCCCGCATAGAGTCAATCTATATAGAAAACAAGTATCCTGTGAAAGGTAAAACAGCTTACTGCACTGGCTTGGCGCTTCGCGCTGAATCCGCGATCCTCTGTAATGGGGGAAGGGACCTTGGCGCTCTTGAACAACACCCTCCAGGCATCTTCATGAGTCGTGTCGAAGAGCCTGTTCATAGTTTGGTGCTGCGCCGGGTTGAACTCCCACAAGGTGAACTCCCGTTGTTGGCACGGGAGTATCCAGTGGACGAGCATAACCTGGACTATGTTGACGAGCTTGAGCTTCTTGTCCACCATGTTTTGAACACATGTCTGGAGTCCGGTCAGCTCTTTTGAATTACCCCAGGACAAGCCCTTCTCTTTCCAGGAGGTGAGCCGCATGGGGATGCCAGATGGGAACTCAGGGGCCGCTACCCATGCGGGGTCGCGCGGCTCGGTGATATAGAACCACCCCGATTGCCACCCCTTTATGGTAACCACAAAGGAGCCCTCGAGCCATATTATGTTGGGCATCTTTCCCACCATGGCGCCTCCGCACTCCGCCTGGCGGCCGCCCACCATCTTCGGCTTGACATTGAAGGTCTTCAGCCATAAGCCAAAGTGGGGCTTGATGCGGAGGAAGGCCTCGCACACGACGATAAACTCCGAGATGTTGATGATGAAGTTCGGGGCCAGATCATGGAAATCCAGGCCGTAATAGAACATGAGCCCCCGGACGAAGGGATGGAGGGGGAATCCCAGTCCGCGGAGGAAATGGGTGAGGAATACCACCCTCTCATGGGGCCTCAGGGTGGGGATGAGCTGCCCCTCATCTGGGAGCCGGTGCGCGATGTCGTCGGGCAGGTATCCGGCTCTCCTCAGTTTCTTGATGTTTCCCTCCGTGGCGGAGGAGACCATCCACTTGCCTCCCGCTCCGGACATGGTTGGAGAAGGTTGAGATGGAAGTGAGGGCTTGGGCGCTAGAGCTCGAGTGTGCGGGAGCGGATGAGCAGAGGAGGAAGAAGGTGTGGATAGAAGAGCGAATCCTTATCCCTTTATATGGGCGGACAAAACTAAGCGTCCCCACTTTCCTGGTAAAACTCGCTTATCCCCCAAGTGCCGCAATTGATGACGCGGTTGGGTTACCCACGCCCGTATTGATGAGAATCCTGTAATAAGGGGACACGATCTCTGCTTTGACAAGATGTGTCGAAAATCTGCCTCGCGTTATGTGCGGGCTGGTTAAAAGGAATGGTTCGAATAATCACCGGGCCATGACGTAACGTCGTGATGCCAAAACAAGCCAGCAAATTAGATTTGCGAAAATATTATTCTCTCTACGGTGGAATGTGGAACATATTTTGCAGGGTCGGACACTATCCTCGTATTCAAATTCTTCTGTGATGTATTCAGAGAAGGAACCCGCCTTGCAATGCTGAAGACAACTGCGCACTGGACTCATCGTCATTGAAGCTTGGTTCAGGGGCTACTGAGGGAGTCCTGTATTAGCGGGTCTCCGGACAGCCGGACTATCTCCATTGGCCGGACTATTAGACTATGAAGATACAAGATTGAAGACTTCGTCTCGTGTCCGGGTGGGACTCTACTTGGCGTGGAAGGCAAGCTAGGAAATACGTATATGGATATCTCCTCCTTTGTAACCGACCTTGTGTAACCCTAACCCTCTCAGGTGTCTATATAAACCAAAGGTTTTATTCCGTAGGACAACAATCACAACATACAATCATACCATAGGCTAGCTTCTAGGATTTAGCCTCTCTGATCTCGTGGTAGATCTACTCTTGTACTACCCATATCATCAATATTAATCAAGCAGGACGTAGGATTTTACCTCCATCAAGAGGGCCCGAACCTGGGTAAAACTTCGTGTCCCCTGTCTCCTGTTACCATCCGGCCTAGACGCACAGTTCGGGACCCCCTACCCGAGATCCGCCGGTTTTGACACCGACACACGCCATTGGAGTAAGTTTTTTTGCCCTGATCTTTTTTCCTCCCTCTTTGATTATGTCCATTTATTGTTTCTTTCTCATAGATTTAGCACCATCCCATCTTGTTTGTTTGTGTATTCATCAATCTAGGGGTTGTCCCGCAATCGACACGAATGGTAGGGTTCCTCATAGATCAGTACCATCCCTATTTTTGTTTGTGTATTCATCTATCTAGGATTTGTCCATCAATATATCCAAATGTGGGGAAGGGGGAGTTCAAGTATGTAAAGATTCAACAGGTTGCTGGGTAGTGCACAGAGATTCAGTTTATGCCCTTTTCTAGTTCAGGTGATCTAGTGTCAAGGTTGATTTTTGTTTTCAATCTAGATCCATGTTGTTCCATTTTTTCATCTAAGTATGACTTTTGTTAAGGTTTGTCCAGTATCATAACTTTATAGATGTGCTTATGTTTTTCTGAATTTTCTTTGTGAGCATTCGAATCAGCTGTGTCGGGATAAAATAAACTTTGCTAACAGTCTACAAACAACTTCCTTTTTTAAAACATAAGAGCTGAACATAAACAAAGAAGCACCTCACAAATGAATCAACTTATACATCCCTTATTTTGTTTGTGTTTTTCATGTATCTAGGGTTTGTTCTCAATCCACTCAAATGTAGGGAGCAAGGGGATTTTAAGTAGTCAAGATCCAGTGGGTGGCTGGATAGCTTGTGTGTGAAGGGAATTCAGTGGAATCATAGGATTATTCTTTTCAGCGAGAGTAGATTTTGATTTAGTGTTTTTGCTAGATTCAGTGGGGGTTGGTTCATTTTTTAGTTTTTCTAGATCAGTTTGTTTATGTCTGGTAGGCAGAAAATGGGGTTTAACCCTGTAGTTTGGCTTGATTAGGTGTAGGGTTTGATAGCTAAGTAATTTTTTCTCAGAGCTAGTTTCAATTTGTATCAATCAAGGTTCATTTTCTTTCATTCTAGATCTATGTTTTGTCACATTTTTTTCATGTCAGTATATTGTTAACGTTTGCCTAGTAAATCATAGCTTATGCATTGTGCTTCTTTACTTTTTTGTATATTTATTGACTTAACGAGCATTCAGATAAGTTTTGTCAGGATATGGTTGAGGACTAATGCCACGCGATGTTTTTTGTTTGTACCTTGCATGAGCCTGTAATTTTTTATTTTGCTCTATCCTCGAATGATAGCAACTAGTATCATGTTTTGAATACTATCTTTTTATGAGTGTGCGATCACTCTAGTTTGTGTATGCTTTTTATGGGCTAAACCATACCTACTATGTGTTGTTGCCTGAGCTATGTGTGTTGCCATATGCAAAGTATGACTACAAAATGACATACTATGTAGTTTACTAGTTTGCATGTCTGATATACCAGTTACTAGTTATATATATATATCATTTTATTTGTCCAGATTTTATTTGGTTTTTTTGGACAAAGATGGTGTGTACAGTAGGATCCCAATAAGGTTTGTTTGAACATTTGTATCCAAGCAGCTCAAGGTAGGAAGCAGTATTCTTAGTGCTATGTGACCCCCATGTCTAATTTTATTTATTTATTATAGTTCAGAAAATGGTGAACTACCTTGTTTGGGATTGTGAAAATTTGTTCTTTTTTCTTTTTTGTAGTTTTATGAGCTGGTGGGAATGTGTTATTTTTTCAGTATAAATGGCTGTCACATCCCTAGTTCTGGTATGGTCCTAGGCTTGCTTTGTGCATCATGGTTATATTTCAAATGAAATTGAAATGGGGATGTTTCAAACCCTAGCACCAAAGCAAATTCAAATAGGTTCAATTTTAAAATGGATTATCAATGAACCCAAAATGCTATTCAAAAATGTTCATGCTCTTTGGAAAATGTTGGGAACAACAACCAGAGGTGATGCACATTTTTGCTACTCATTTTGGATTTTTGAATCAATGCATAAATATTTGATTTGGAGCTGTTTAAATTATATAAATATTTTTAATTGCTCCAAAAATGTTGGGAATTGGTGAGGGCCTCTGGAATATTATATCTAGATGCCACAATTATTTTCAGCATTTATGGAAGTGTTTTAACATTTCTTTTTGGTACAAAACAAATGTCAGAAATAGAAAATATGAAAATAGGAAAGGAAAACAATTACCTGTCCTTACTTGGCGGCCCAGCTGGCCAGCCCACCTGGCGGCCCAGCCCACCAGGGGCAGCCCCGTCTTCTACCTCCTGCCAGTAGGCAGAGGAGAAGCCGGGCACGACGCCACGCGCTGGCCACGCGCCTCGCCAGCTCCTGCTTGCCGCTCCCCGTTGTCGCCTGGACCTTCCCTCGCGTCGCCACGCATCTCCCTCGACCCCCTGCATCTTCCCCCTCTCTCTCTGGAACCCCTCCCCCTTCTCCGTGTGCTTCCGAATGGAGCTCGTCGATGCTGCTCGCCG
>NC_041380.1:54747981-54834149 GCF_002162155.2 Triticum dicoccoides | reverse complement strand
CTAGCAAGGATGCCCAGCAGCTCCGCCACCTCGCGCTACGCCTCTCCACGGAAGGAAGCCAGTCGGAGCGCCCCGTAACGCCGCCATCGCCGTCATCCCCTTCTCCGGCCGCCGAAGATTTGCCTCGCCGTCCCGGCATCGTCCGACCTTCCCCGAGCCCACCGAGACGCGTGCTGCAACCGCTGTGAGGCCGCCCATCTTTACCCCCTACTCCCGTCATCGGTTGCGTCCTCTAGCTGGTAGCCCCGCCGCATCCATGAGATCACCGCCGGCGACCCCGTCGCCGCCATCGTCTAGCATGCATTAGTCGCACCCGAGCGCACGATCGTGCTCCTGGTTACGCCAGGAAGCCGTAGACAACCCCAGTCGGGCTCCTCATGCTCCGTAGCCTCGTGCCTGTGCACCACCGAACTCCGGCCGCCGCCTCCATGGTCGTGGTCGTCGTCTCCGGCGACCCCGCGGCCTCCCGAGCAGCCAGCTGGATGCGGGCGTGTGCATGCTATCTTCTGGTGGCCTTCGCGCGTCCACCCGCCGCCTGTAGCGCGTTCCAGCGAAGCATCGCCGCGCGGTTTGGTCGTCATCGGCCGAACTCCGGCGGCTGCCTAATCCCCCCCCCCCCTGAGACTGACAGTGGGCCCCAGAGCCAAGTCAAACCCCGGTCAGTAAGGGTTTGACCCGGGGTTAACCCCAGTGTCACTTACGTGTGGTCCCCACACGTCAGGTTTGACCTGGTCAGCCCTGCTGACGCCTTTGTGACGTCATGCTGACGCAGTAATTGTTTTTCTGGATTTTAAATAATTCAGAGATTTTCAGAAAATAGTTTAAACTTCTAAAAATCATAGTAATTCAACCGTAACTCCAAATGAAATAAATTATATATGAAAAATTATCAGAAAAATGCAAGGAATCCATTTATGCCAGTTTCATGCATGAAAAACCAACTTATACTTGCTTTATAAGTGAAAATGTAATAATGGCATGTTATATACTTAAATTGGGGTTTGCATATGAATCCTTGGTTCATATGGACTTCAACCAAATTGATACTACATGCATTAGGGCAAATCATAGCATCTTTGAAATGTCATCTTCATGCATCATACTGTTGCATATGTTTGTTTATTGATTGCCGGCACCGTTCCCTCTCGATAGGTTCTACTCCGGAAGGTGTCCCGAGTACCTGTCTGAGGAGCAGTGCTTCTTCGTGGATCTATCAGGCAAGCAAAACCCCTTGAGCATCTCGATAAAATCCCACTCTCTCGCTCCTGCTCCTTATACTGCATTTGGACAACAACGATTCAACTGCTACTTTCTGCTGCGGTAGCTGAACCGATTCCTCTGCATGACCTGTCATTGCCACAGTAAATAGTTGAAACCCACTAGCATGAGTAGGAGTTGCTTGAGCCTTGATGTGCCTGCTCATCCATGCTTGTTTTTCTTTATGCCAGCTATGCTTAGAGTTGTGTCAGGTTTGATTCATCGGGAATGAATCGGAGTGGTGAACATGTCCTACCGGTAAAGGCTAAGTGTGTGAACATGTTTTGGTAAAGGTAGCGTTGAGAGGCCATGTAGGAGTACATGGTGGGTTGTCTCATTGGAACCTTCCTTAAGCACTGAGTTCTGTGTATGTTATCCAAGTCCAGTTACTACCACACATTGGGTTTCGGTTATCCGGCCCCTCTCGGCTTATTAATCCGCTTGATCTCTGTCTAGGAGTTGCAACTAGTTTCTGGCGTTTGTAGGTAGTGCTACTTGTCTACCAGGTGGTGTCCGACGGGACGGGCTTTGGACAGACTAGGCACCATGGCACGGTGTACCAAGTGGCACCCAGATGGTGGGCTTGGGAACCCTGCACACATCGTTTGGGGCCGTGAGCGACACCCCGGCCGGATCTCCTTGCGGATGGAACCCGAATAGGCGATAAACCTGGACGAGAGACTTGTGTGGTTAGTCAGGTCGTGGCCGACACCCTCGCCCGGCTTCCGCTTGAAGGTTGCTGAGGTACATGACGTGTACAGGGCTATAAGTGGCGAGAGCGTGTGTGATGAAGTACAGCCCTGCAGGGTTAATATTATCTATTCGAATAGCCGTTTTCCTCGGATATGGAAACTTGGAGGACTTATGTAGTACATAGACAACTTGAAGTGGATACTCTAAAATCCGCAAGATAAGCGTGAGTACTATGGATGGCCTTCTCGTAGGGAGACGGGAACGGATCCATAGTGGAGTATTGATATGGTGAATATGTGGACTCGTGTGCGTCTTCTCACCCCAAAGAAGTTTCTGATACTCGTAGTATAGATTAGCCATTGAGTCAAAGCTGGCTTGCTGCTGTTAACTCCACCACCCCCTTTTGTTGATAATGTTGCATATGTAGATAGTTCTGATGTAAGACTCGCTGAGTACCTTTGTACTCACGTTTGCTTATTTACGTTTTGCAGTCGGTTACCCTAGTGACTTCAACGAGTAGCTTGTATCCCAGCTACGATCTTGTACCCTTGGGAGGGTCGTGTTTAGTCAGGCTTCTTAGTCTTTTCCTTTTGTAGTTATCTGTACTCAGACATGTAATGCTTCTGTTGCTTGTATGCTCTGAATGATGGGTCATGAGACCCCTGTTTGTATTGAATGCTATGTGGCTCTTCTGGGCCTTTATCTATATGAGTTTGAGTTATGTTTTGATGCCATGATGTACAACACATACTTGCATGTTATGCGTACGTGTAACGTGTATTGCTATGTGCGGGATCCGACAACATAGTTGTTTACCTCTGATAGCCTCTCTTATGGGGAAATGTAGTCTTGTGCTTCCAAGTGCCATAGTAGTCCGCTATAGCCCGGTTCACCGGAGTCCTGCTAGCCCAGCACTACTGCTCCGAAACACTTGACTGGCCGGCATGTGATTCACTTCGTCCCTGTGTCTGTCCCTTTGGGGAAATGTCACACGGTGACATCCGGAGTCCTGTCTAGCCTGCTACAGCCCGGGTTCCCGGAGTCCTGGTAGCCCAGTGCTACAGCCCGGATTCATACGCTGTTGACCGACATGCTCAAGGTTGATTCATGTATGCCTGTCCCTGTAAGTTAGTGCTACTTTGGGTTCACGACTAGTCATGTCGGCCCGGGTTCTTTGTCATATGGATGCTAGCGACACTATCATATACATGAGCCAAAAGGCGCAAACGGTCTCGGGCCAGGTAAGGTGGCACCCGTGGAAATACCATGCGTGAGGCCACAAAGTGATATGAGGTGTTACATGCTAGATCGGTGTGACTTAGGATCGGGGTCCCGACAATGGCTCAGTTTCTAAACTTTTTTCTTTACCCATGGAGAATGGTGTGCCATGTTTTCCATTCGCATTGTTAGAGTGACAACGAGCAGAGATTTGGCAATGTCATTCGCGAGGGCTCTGAAGCAGAATCGATAATTCCTTGTTTTACTGATTTTTCTTTTCTCACAAATGTTTTTCAACCTTTTTATATGTGTAAGTTTTTCCTTTTTCTCTTTTGTATTTGTTGTTAACAGAACATTCCGTGCACTACAAGGAACCGGTTTAACAAGATGTCAGACATGAACTGGCATATATGTGTTTCCTTGGAAGTGGGCTTGCAGCATATCATGCTTCGATAGGACATGGCATGGCTGGAGTTGCGGGTGAAAAAGAGGGGAGGGGGGAGCTGCTGAGCACAGCTTGATGAAGAGGAAGAGGTGATCAGTGTTGATCATGGGCTAGAAGGTGAGCCAGTGTTTGTGCACACCACGGGTTTTGTGTTCGAAGATGGCGAGTTCACAATGATGGAGCTGATACTCACCATCCAAGATGGATACATTGGACACATTTTATGCACTGCCTCACGCTCACGAACGTCACAAGCAAGCTGATGGTATATCTCTTAAAATATAGTACTTTTTTCTTCTATGTTTGTGCAAATAGCTTATTTTTTCCTATATATATATATTCTTTTTCCCAACATAGTTTCTTTTTTTATATGTCATGACATCACTTAGAAAATACCTAAAAATAGCTCAACCACTCAACTTGGACCGGAAGGGTTCTTGGCCTTTGCATGAGTGTAGGAGATGTTATGGAGCTTGTGTATCACATGGACTCACAACCAGAGCATTTTTGTAGTTGTTTTGCCCCCAGTTGCAAGTCCAACATCGACTCACAACTTGGGCTTCCTAGTAGCCGTTGCCCCAGTTACAAGTCCATCATCGACTCGCAATGAGCTTTTTTGTAGTTGTTTTGCCCTCAGTCTGCAGGTTCAACGTTGACTCGCGACTAGGGCTTTTCTTGTAGTGATCCGACCTCAGGCGGTCAAATCTCTGTGTATAAGTGTCATCCCTGGATCGGTAATGCTGACACACACAGTACTTGAAGGATTTATAGCAGAGTGGCAATCACACACTTATTACATCGAATGTCTCCAAAAGAGAACTTAATACAATAGATATGGCTTAAGGCCATCTAAATAAGATAACAGCGGAAGACTTGGACGATAAAGTGAGTCCATCAACTCCAACGGCATTGCTGAGTGCATGACAACGACCTAGCGCACCTTACTCTTCGTATGAAAAGTCTGCAACATGATACGTTGCAGCCCGAAATGGGTCAGCACATGGAATATGCTGGCAAAATAACACAGTAGAGCAATGAACAGAATAAATGCTATCA
This sequence comes from Triticum dicoccoides, assembly GCF_002162155.2. Taxonomy (NCBI): domain Eukaryota; kingdom Viridiplantae; phylum Streptophyta; class Magnoliopsida; order Poales; family Poaceae; genus Triticum; species Triticum dicoccoides. The sequence goes on along the minus strand of NC_041380.1, from coordinate 54,829,480 downwards.
CTACATGCATATATGGCTGGTGGAGGCTCTATGGTTATAATGTTTTTGCGAAAAGCCAATTTTTTCCTACAACAAAGGAATATATTTTATTTAACTATCATGGTAGTTGAAAATATTGAGAATGGTAAATCCCCATCTCAATCCCAATTAAAAGTAATTAACATCCGTACAAATTAATTTAGAGTGATGAGATCAACATGATAATTCAAGAACCAAATACTCAAGATGTTCATAACCGGGGACACGGCTAACCATGATTAGTTTGTACACTCTGCAGAGGTTTGCGCACTTTTGCCCACAAGACTCGATTTCCTTCATTGGATTTTCTCGCACGACATGTTGTTTGAGAAATGAATGAACGAGACACAGTCTTTTAGAAACATTAACTCTTTACTCTGGGTGGACAGTTACACCTACTTTCCCCTACATCTGCTAGCCCACCACTGAAAGAGGTCATGTAACATACTCAACTATGCTAGAGCCCATAATAGCTTGTGGCTGCACAAGGAAGTTTCTAGCATGAATAATCTTATGATCCCTTTGAGCATGGGTGGCGAACCAAAAAAGGACAACACTGGTATATCCCCAGGTGCCCGCAACCAATCCACCCAGATGTGTGTTTAAGTAGACACCTTAAGTTAACCATTATTTAACAATCTCATATCTGTCATGGATACACTCAAACCCAATCCACGTCTACGAGCATAGCATGGCAATATAAGCATCACGTTGAAGTAACTCCCAAGGGTTTGATAATAAAAAGGGCAATAGGTTCTAGCTCATCAACTACTAACCAAACCCAAAAGTTAAATCACATCCTAACAATGCAGTGTTTGAGGATTGTAGCTAATGCATAAAAACAGGGTAATAAAGGGGTATGATCAATGTGTTACTTGCCTTGCTGATGTTCCGCAAAACCTAGAGACTCGTAGTAGCACGCTGCGCACTCCGGGAATTTATCGCAAAAAATCAATAGCATACGTAAGAACTCAAGCATAGGTGTAAGGGTAAAACTTCAATTAAGAAGACCCAATCTAAAAGTTCAATTGAAAAGGTTCGACTTGCAAAAAAAATCGATCCAAACGGAGCTAAGGAATTGAAACTGCGATCAACAGAACTCCATAAACAAATATGCTTGAAACCAAATTTGAAATTATCAAAACCATGTTCAAGCTTATTAAACAGAAAGAGGGGCTTGAGACGAAGATTTTGGCGTTGCTTTCACTGGATTTGGACGAACGGTTGTAAAGTTGCGAGGGTTTGAAGATCAGGGGTTAATCTGTGGTAAAAATAATCAGGATAGGTCCCTGGCATAAAAAGAAAATAAAAAGAAAAGACTAACGAACGAACGAATGTTTGCTGTCAGAACCTAACCGGCAAACAAATTTCGTTAAAACAAACGCTATAAAAAATAAACCGACAAAAACCGATCTATGAAAATAAACTAGAAACTAAAAAACCAGGGTTTAACCAAAAAACTGACCGGTCAAACGGGGTCAACGGCGGCGGCTCTGGCGAGATCCGCGGCGGCTGTGGGGCGGCGGCGTCACGGCTCGGTGGCGGGGTGCGGGCGGCGACGGCGGTCTGGGTTGGGGGGGTGGTGGCGGCTTTAAAGGCTGGGGGCGGCGGCGTTGACTTGGGCGAGGGGCCTCGGGAGGCGTGTCCACCTTGGACACGACCGACGGTGGTGGGTGGATCCCGCTCGGGGAGGTGGTGGCTGCGGTTGGGCCGGCCTGGCTCGGCTGGGCCATTGGCCTAGTCGGGCGACGTGATTTTTTAATAAAATTCCATCGATAATAAAAAATTCTAATAAAATATAAAAAATGCCAAAAAAAATTCACCGTATAAACAAAAATTTTAGAACAAAGTGAACATTTTCTTGGCCTAAAATACAGTTTTGAAAAATGCATATTTTTCTAATTCAAATAAAATAGCGATAAAATCCAAATAAAATTATTTATTTGATCTTAACATTTTTCCTCCAATATTCCTTTTATTTTGGAGAAGTCATATTATCTCCTCTCATGTATTTTAATATTAGAAATATTATTTGGAGAGAAAAATAATTAAAACCAAAGTGATCCAATTTTCAATATTTGAGAAAATTCAAATATGGAAATAGTAAAATCCCCAACTCTCTCCATGGGTCCTTGAGTTGCTTAGGATTTTTAGGATCTCAAGACCAAAATATAAATAAAATATGATATGCATATGATGTCCTATGTATATCATTCCAAATTGAAAATTTGGGATGCTACAAACCTACCCCCCTTAAGGTGAATCTCGCCCTCGAGATTCAGGTTGGGTAGAAAATAGGTCTGGGTGGTCTTTCTGGAGATCTTCCTCTCGTTCCCAGGTGGCTTCATCCTTGGTATGGTGGCTCCACTGAACTTTGCAAAACTTGATAACCTTACTGCGGGTAACTCGGCTGGCAAACTCGAGAATTTTGACTGGTTTCTCCTCATAAGTCAGATCGCTATCCAACTGAATTGCTTTCAGGGGTACTACATCTCTCAGAGGGATATCGGCCATCTCTGCATGGCACTTCTTCAACTGGGAAACGTGAAACACATCATGGACTCCTGACAGTCCTTCGGGTAACTCCAACTTGTAGGACACCTCTCCCATACGTTCCAAAACTCGGTATGGTCCTACAAATCTCGGGGCTAACTTTCCCTTAACTCCAAAGCGTTTAACTCCTCGCAGTGGTGATACACGAAGATATGCTATGTCTATGATTTCATAGACTACCTCCTTGCGTTTTGAGTCTGCATAACTCTTCTCTCTGGACTGTGCTACCTTCAGTCTATCATGAATTAACTTAACCTTCTCTTCTGACTCTTTGATCAAATCTGGCCCAAACAACTGACGGTCTCCAACTTCATCCCACATTAACGGTGTCCTACACCTCCTTCCATACAAAGCTTCAAAAGGTGCCATCTTCAAATTGGCCTGGTAGCTGTTGTTGTATGAGAACTCTGCGTAAGGCAAATTGTCATCCCAACTAGATCCATAATCTAGCGCACAAGCTCTCAACATGCCCTCCAGAATCTGATTGACTCTCTCAGTCTGTCCATCTGTCTGCGGATGAAAAGTTGTGCTAAACTCTAATATGGTACCCAAAGTCTGGTGCAACTGATTCCAAAACTTCGAGGTAAACTGCGTTCCTCTATCTGATACGATAGTCCTCAGAACTCCATGCATACATATGATCATGTTCATATATATCTTGGCTAACTTCGCACTTGTATAGGCGGTCTTCACTGGGATAAAGTGAGCCACCTTGGTCAAACGATCCACTACTACCCAGATAGAATCATATACCGATTAGGTCCTAGGTAATCCGGTGATAAAATCCATGCCAAGCTTATCCCTCTTCCATTCGGGTATCGGCATAGGCTGCGGTAATCCTACTGGCTTCTGATGTTCTGCCTTCACTCTCTAACATACATCACATACGGCTACATACTCGGCAATATCCTTCTTCATACCAGTCCACCAGAAACGCTCCTTTAAATCCAAATACATCTTGGTGTTTCCGGGGTGTATCGAATATGGCGAGTCATGAGCTTCCTAAAGTATCAACTTCTTGACCTCTGCATTATTGGGTACATAGACACGGTCCTCAAACCATAAGGTGTCGTGCTCATCCTCACGGAAACCCTTGGATTTTCCTTTGCTCATCTTCTCCTTTATCTCAGCAATTTCCTTATCATCCTTCTGAGCTTCTCGAATCTTTCCCAATAATGTCGACTGAATTTGTAATGCTGCAACAAAACCTCTAGGGACTATCTCCAAACATAGCTCCCTGAGATCTTCAGCCAGCTCCTTTGGTAATCCTCCGCTTACGAGGGTATTAGCATAAATCTTTTGGGTCAAAGCGTCTGCTACGACATTGGCCATGCCTAAATGATAGTGCAACTTCATATCATAATCCTTTATAAGCTCCAACCATCTCCTTTGCCTGAGATTCAACTCCTTCTATGTGAAAATGTACTTCAAACTCTTATGATCCGTGTACACATCATAATGATTTCCAATAAGAAAATGTCTCCAGGTCTTGAGTGCATGCACTACGGCTGCTAACTCCAAATCTTGCGTGGCATAATTCAACTCATGCGGTCGTAGCTGATGTGAGGCATATGAAACAACTCTTCCATCCTGCATAAGTACACCTTCAAGTCCTGTCACATCCCTAGCTTCTGGTAATGCACTAGGCTAGACCTCATGTGAGCATCATGTTTAAATTCAAATGAAATTGAATTGAGGAATTTTCAAAGCCTCAGAAGACCTCTAAAAATAACCAACATTTAAATTTCATCAAATGAGTCCAAGAAAATGTTCCTGTTATTCCATGGAAATATTGGTGAGAGGTAAAATTTAAACCAATATTTTTGGAATCACAGAGATATTTATTTTGGCCATTTGAATTAATCCAATAACTATTTGCTTTGGATTTATATTTAATATATATTAAATATGACTCCAAATAATTCTGGAAGTTTGTGAGTGGATTTGTATATATTTTAGTAAGCCACATAATAAACTACAGAATTTATTAAAATGGTTTAGTATTTTACTAAACTAAAACAAAACAGAACAAAATAGAAAACAATAAATAAAAACAGTATTAAAAAGAGAGAGAGAGAGAGAGAGAGAGAGAGAGAGAGAGAGAGAGAGAGACTACCTGGGCCACTTACCTGTAGCCGGCCCAGCTGGCCAGCTCCTCCCGCTGGCCCAGCCCACCGCCGCCTCCCTCCCCTGTCGCCTTCCTCCTCTGCCAGGAGGACGGGCACGCGCCCGGCGCGCGCGGCCACGCACCCCGGCCACCTCCTCCCTGCTTCGGCCACCTCCTGCCTCCCTGCTTGCCTCCACTACTCCCTGGAGACGCCACGCGGCCCCCACGAACTCTCTCACTCTCCCGTATCTCTCCCTCCGTCCCTATCCCCTCTGATCTCTCTCTCTCACGATCGACCACGAGCACCCGAGAGCACCGACGAGCTCCACCGCGGCCAGTGTCCACCCCTCGCCTCGGCGATGCTTCCAGAGGAACCGCCGCGCCTTCCTCTTCGTCCCCACCAACTCACGTGACGCTGGGAGCCCTGCATCGCCGCCCACGTCGCCGTTCCCCTCCTCGGCCACCGGAACTCGCCGCCGTTTGATTCGCCGGCTCCGGACCATCCCCGGCCTCGTCTCCGCCTCGAATGGATCCGCTGTGAGCCTCCGCTGCCTCTCCTGTGCTCGCCCCCTCCGTTCTCGCCCCCTAGCCCCATCTCCCACCGCGGCCGAGAGCTTCTCGCCGCCGGCCATGGCGTGGCCGTGGCCACAGCCACCGCAGCTCGTTCCCGAGCCCACCATCGTGATCAGCACGATCGCATGATACCGTAGACACCCACAACGCCTCCTCCCGTGCTCTGTAATGCCACCCCGAGATTGCCCGAGCTCCGGCAGCCGCAAAAGAGCTCGCCGCCGGCAGCTCCGGCCACCCCAGCTGCTGTCACTTGCCTCTTTAGATGCGCCTTCCTCCTAGGAACCCGTAGGAGCAAACCGCACGTCAAATGGTGCTCCGTAGCGAGCGCACGGTGCACCTCTGATGTCGGCCGTGGTCGTCGCCGGCGACACTCCGGCGACTGCCGACGTGGTACGCCTAATTAGCACTAATGACCTTGTTAAACTAACCCCGTGACACTGACAGTGGGCCCCGTAGCGGGTCAAAGCCTGGGTCAACGCGGGATTAGCCCCTGTGTCACTGACGTGTGGACCCCACACGTCAGGTTTGACTCTGGGCGACCCAGTTGACCTGCTGACGTCATGATGATGTCAGGCTGACGCAATAAGTATTTCTGGATTTAAAAAAATAATCAGGAAATTCCAGAAAATGCTTAAAACTTCAATAAATCATAGAAAATTAACCGTAACTCCAAATTAAATAAATTATATATGAAAAATTATCAGAAAAATTCAAGGAATCCATCTGTACCATTTTCATGCATGTTAGAACAACTTATAGCTGCTGTTTAGCACAAATCAAGTGTATGACATTTGAATAATCACATATGGAGTTTGAATTTGAATCTTGTATTCAAACCAACTTCATTTAATCTGTTGCTAGTTGCATTAGCTCAAAACACATTCATTTTGCCATGTCATGATCATGCATCATATTGTGCATTGCATTGATTGTGTTCCTTTCTGTGTTGCCGGTATTTGTCCCCTCTCGATAGACGTGATACCGATGACGTGATCGTTGACACTGATGAAGACTCAATGTTATCTTCAGAACTGCCAGGCAAGCAAAACCCCCTTGTTCATTCCGATAAAATCCCACTCTCTCGCTCCTGCTCTCTTTTACTGCATTAGGACAACAACGACATATTTGATACTTGCTGCGGTAGCTGAACCCTTTATCCTTTGCATGACCTATCATTGCCACAGTAAATAGATGAAACCCACTAGCATGAGTAGGAGTTGTTTGAGCCCTGTTGTGCCTACTCATTCATGCTTGTTTGTCATGCCTGCTACTGCTTAGAGTTGAGTCAGGTCTGATTCATCGGGGATGAATCAGAGGCGAGTGAACATGTCCTACTGTGTGTGAGCTAAGTGTGTGAACACAATTTGGTAAAGGTAGCGGTGAGAGGCCATGTAGGAGTACATGGTGGGTTGTCTCATTGCAGCCGTCCTCAGGAACTGAGTTCTGTGTTTGTGATCCATGATCAGTTACTACCACACATTGGGCTCCGGGCGCTCCAAGCCCTCTCGACTTATTAATCAACTTGATCTCTGTCCAGGAGTTGCAACTAGTTTCTGGTGTTTGTAGGCAGTGTTAGTAGTCTACCAAGTGGCACCCGGTACAGGTGGGCTTGGGACAGACTAGGCACAGTGGCATGGTGTACCAAGTGGCACCCGGATGGTGGGCTTGGGAACCCTGCTCACATCGTTTGGGGCCGTAAGCGACACCCCGGCCGGATCTCCTTGCGGATGGAACCCGAATAGGCGATAAACCTGGACTAGAGACTTGTTCGGTTAGTCAGGTCGTGGCCGACTCCCTCGCCCGGCTTCCGCTTGAAGGTTGCCGAGGTACATGACGTGTACAGGGCGATAAGTGGCGAGAGCGTGTGTGAAGAAGTACACCCCTGCAGGGTTAACATCATCTATTCGAATAGCCGGATTCCTCGGATATGGAAACGTGGACCCCTTATATCAGTTCATAGACAAGTGAAAGTGGATACTCTAAAATACGCAAGATAAGCGTGAGTACTATGGATGGCGTTCTCGTAGGGAGACGAGAGCGGATCCATAGTGGTGTATTGATATGGTGAATATGTGGACTCGTGTGCGCCACCTCAAAAGAGTTACTTGCAGTCGTAGTTCAGGATAGCCACCGAGTCAAAGATGGCTTGCTGCAGTTAAACCCCACCATCCCCTTGTTGAAAATGATGCATATGTAGATAGTTCTGATGTAAGTCTTGCTGGGTACATTTGTACTCACGTTTGCCTATTTATGTTTTTTGCAGAGAGACTTCGGTCTCGTTAGTAGTTCCGCGTGGACTTCGACGTTTAGCTTGTTACCTCAGCTACGATCTTGTGCCCTCGGCAGGATCTGGTAGATAGTCAGGCTTTTCAGCCTTTTTCATTTATAGATGTCTGTACTCAGACATGATAGCTTTCGCTTGTGCTTTGATTGTATGCTCTGAGTGTTGGGTCATGAGACCCATGTTTGTAATATCTCGCTCCTCGGAGCCTAATGAATAAACTACTTGAGTCGTAGAGTCATTTTGTGATGCCATGTTGTATTGCACATATCGAGCATATTGTGTGTATGTTATTGAAATGCTTGGTATGTGTGGGATCTGACTATCTAGTTGTTTATCTTTAGTAGCCTCTCTTACCGGGAAATGTCTCCTAGTGTTACCGCTGAGCCATGGTAGCTTGCTACTGCTCTGGAACACTTAGGCTGGCCGGCATGTGTCCTTCCTCGTTCCTGTGTCTGTCCCTTCGGGGAAATGTCACGCTTTGAGTACCGGAGTCCTGTTAGCCCGCTACAGCCCGGTTTACCGGAGTCCTGCTAGCCCAGTGCTACAGCCCGGACCCACTTACTGATGACCGACACGTTCGAAGCTGGGTCATGAATGCCTGTCCCTGTAAGTCTGTGCCACTTTGGGTTTACGACTAGTCATGTCAGCCCGGGCTCCTTATCATATGGATGCTAGCGACACTATCATATACGTGAGCCAAAAGGCGCAAACGGTCCCGGGCAAAGGTAAGGCGACACCCGTGGGGATACCGTGCGTGAGGCCGCAAAGTGATATGAGGTGTTACCGGCTAGATCGATGTGACATCGAGTCGGGGTCCTGACAGCGTTGGTATCAGAGCTTGACTGCTTGTAGGATTACCAAGCCAAACTGGTCGAAGTTGAGTCTAGAAATGCTTTAGTTATATAAGGGAATTGATTGTGGGATGGAACGTAAGGCTCTTTTTACTCCTTATACCTTATGCCTTCTGATCTGAGTCATCATCTTCTCTTCTACGGGGATTAAGAACTAGGCTATCTCCTCTTTCTATCAGGATCACGCGTTACTAATCCGTAGACTTATAGATTGTTGGATTTAAGCTTGAGTTCAGTTTCTACTACTTCCGTATGTTAATTGTTGATCTCGAAATCTTGATATTGTGCTTCTGAGTGGTTATGCCACCATTTTTGTGAATGTCTCAAATCTTTCTGAGCATTTACAGCCGTTATGCTGTCCGAGTCATCCCAGGTTTCTAAGTAGCCTGATGCAATTGCAAATCCTTTCTTCCCGTTTCAATGTTCCCATGGGCCAGATTAACCACACAAATCAGTGAGTTGAGGTACTTTATTGCCTTGACATATATGTTGGAGCTAGTATTATGACCCTAGGTGTCTTAGGGGATCATCTAGTAATTTAGCCATGATTTGTGTTCCCAGCGTGATGATTCTGGCCATCATTCCCGAAAGCATCCCGTGATGCTACTTAGTAGTAGGTATTCTATTCCTGGGTTCTTAAACCCGATATTCACCCTACTTACATCATGTTGATAGTGTTGCTAGTTCCTTTAGTATATCAGTAACCTTTGCGATAGTCCTCAAGGTCCGTGGTATATCGTTCTTCCAAATACCATGAACCATTATGGCAGAAGTTTGTTGGATCAAAAGATCACAACAGGCCCTCTATGAGTTCTCCATGCTATATTGTGACTCTGCCAGCTCAACCTTTCTGCATGGGTTATCCGGAAGAATTATGTTGAACTTTGTTCGGCATACCAACCCATGTATCCACAACCCAGAAAGTTATATGTTCTTTTGAGTTGTCTCTCTTTAGTTGCATTCTGACCCTCGTCTATCAATTGATAGTCAAGAGTATGCGTGCGTTCGTCTATCGATGCCTATTACTCTTGTGGTCCGTCAAGCCATTCTATCGCAGAATGACTAGGAGAAACAAACTCCAGTACCTCTTCCATATCCAGGATTGGGTCAAAGAAGTTGTGCTCCGCAGATCAAAATGCCAATCTAGCTTCTGGTCTGCTCTACCCTGAAGTATTACCTTCTTTATGACAGGAATTTCATGAGAATTGCACCACCTTTTGTGAATTCTTGACATAGTGATACTTCTCGCCATCCTTTTTCATTCCTCGGTTCCGTGTTGTTGCAGCCGGAGTGCCGACAAGTGAATCATGATGTGTGAACTCAATACTCCTAGCAACCCCATTGCTTGGTAGTTAATGGACAATAATCCTATTCTCAGTATGTTGGTTATTGAATCACCATTCTAAGATTGATCGTGCTACTTAGTCCTTATTTCCTGGTGCACTTTTTGATTGATGAGTTAGGATTTTGTCAAGTCCTCGCTCATTTGATCATATCATCTTGCCCTGAAAAGCAAGATTGTTCTCGAGCTTAGTAACATATCGGTGGTTCGTGATTTCCGAAGATCTTCTCGGAAGTATTACCAGGTTGTCACCTGACCGCTATGTTGAGCTCGTGATCAAGTTGGTTTCTTGTGAACCACCCTTTCTCCAAGAATCTGTGTTGGATATCCCGGAGCTAGTTGGTTAAGCTAGACAACAACTTGGAGAGTTGGAAGATTAAAGCTTGCCTGACTTAGTTCGTTCCAAAGGGATATTCTTGTGTAGTGTGTGTTGAAGAAAGATGATATCTTCATCGATTAGTCCCTGTGATCAGTTGCTGGACCTATCGTCTTATCAATCCTTTGATTTGAGTGTGGGCTATCGTCAAATAAAGTCAGAACCAACGATGTTCGTAATGTTGTCTTCCTCGTGGTTGATCCCTCGAGCATACACCATTATATTTTTTGGGTCTGACCAATACTATCACCGTGTTCACACGATGGTGGAAGTTCAGTGATATGGAAATTCCGATGAGTTGTTGTTGAGCCCATTGACAACATCCTTATCTCCTCCATGATGTTGTTGAACATTAAGTTAGTGTTGGAAACTTTTGAAAGCATTTTCTTCATGCTAGCTCATGAAGTACTTGTTTGATGAAAGGAGTGACTTCCTTTGATTCACGTGCATTTTGATGTAAGTTGCCGTCGTGAATTCGAGAAAGTTTGTTTTTGTTCCTTTGGAATCATCCCAAGTCGGTCATGCACGTGCGAAGAATTCTGTGGTCTGTTAGACTGATCATCTTCATTCCATACGTATATCCTAGCACACCAAGCCACTGATTGATTTGTTCAAGGAGAAGAAGTTCCTTCTTAAGAGTATACCTTATGCAAGGATTTTGATATCCTCGTTGATGGTTCCCCACCTGAACTCGGTAGTGTTTTATTATAAGACTACCACGTGATCATGTTTGTCTGAGGCAGCGTGCTCACATGTTTGTAGCAGAACCAGCTCATGTTTTGGAGCTTGCTATCGTAGTTCATCCCTGATGAATCTCGCAACGTCATCTCGTCGATTTGTGTTGCAAACTTTCATTTTTCTTCCTGGACTCGATGAGTCTGGAATATCCTGACCCCAACCAGATCTGAATCTCAGGCAGATATGATGGTTGGAACATTTCCCAAGAACTATAATATTGGTCCCTCGACAACCGGTAAAGTGGATGTCGTGGCCAACACACCCAGCCGGAAGACCTATCATTGTAGTATCTTGTTGAGGAAGTTGGCCACCTCCCCATAAGGATTTCGTAGGATTTACCTCCGTACTGTTCCTTATGGATTCTATTGCTCCCGAAGTCCGACCTTTTACTTGATGTTCTAGTTATCAAACCATATCTATGAATGGGATACACTAGCACATCAAGGAGAACATTAGAAGCGGAGTGCTAAATGTCTCTCGGTCGATCATCCAGATTTTATTCCCTTGGCCCCGCTAAGATGAAATCTGAGAAGTGTTATATTCCTTTGCATCTGCATCCTCCGTCACCATTCATCATGGTAGTAGGTTGTGTTACCGGACCCTTGACACGGACGTTGGTAAAACCTTGATGAATATGGAAATGCTCAAGTTCTTGAGAGCATGCACAAGCGCTACGTGTTATCATCGGCACTAACTGGGTTTGCTCTTAGTTTCCTCGGCAATGCTATGATCTTTTCAAACAGTGAATTCACTCTCTGTTGTTGGGTTCTTCCCCAGTTACCAGAATCATTCCCAGCATTTGCATTTTGTTCCTAGCTTGCACCGTCAATGTGCCATTCTACCATGGGTCTCCTCCATCTCCGGTGATAAGCAAATTCATCCATTACGTTGTATTCAACAAGGTAATCCACATCATCCAAGTCCGAGTATGCTATTCTACCGACCCCCTCCAAACGATCGCTCGAGAATTGCCTTAGGCTGGTTTAAAGAGTTCCAATGATCTCTGAATCAAAGGTAATTCTTTATACCACTTAAGGGGATATATCTACGAGTCACCATCCCTAAGTTGTCTCGTTATGGTATCATAGCAACTCAACTCCTCGCTACGTGACAATCGTTTACCACATTCTTGAGTCTGGAATTGTTGTCTACCTAGTGAACCTTTGTCATCTGCTTCACTCCAATTCCTATGGATGTGTACTTCGTCTCTCAGCTCGAGAGATGTTGTTATGTCTCATTACGTGAGTTGTTCGATCTTCGAGAAGATCGACCCTTCTAGAGTCTCCTTCTTCCCTCCATGTCATGTTGGCAGGATTTCTCAGAGCAAGACTTGAAGACAATGATGGTGATCGAATCAACGTTCAACTGAAGTGCACCCTGGATCGTGAAGATTGTACTAGTTTGCGTTTCCCCTTCATCCTACCCTACGCTTGAATCTCGAGACGAGATTCTTGTTTAGTGGGGGTGAGTTGTCACATCCCTAGCTTCTGGTAATGCACTAGGCTAGACCTCATGTGAGCATCATGTTTAAATTCAAATGAAATTGAATTGAGGAATTTTCAAAGCCTCAGAAGACCTCTAAAAATAACCAACATTTAAATTTCATCAAATGAGTCCAAGAAAATGTTCTTGTTATTCCATGGAAATATTGGTGAGAGGTAAAATTTAAACCAATATTTTTGGAATCACAGAGATATTTATTTTGGCCATTTGAATTAATCCAATAACTATTTGCTTTGGATTTATATTTAATATATATTAAATATGACTCCAAATAATTCTGGAAGTTTGTGAGTGGCTTTGTATATATTTTAGTAAGCCACATAATAAACTACAGAATTTATTAAAATGGTTTAGTATTTTACTAAACTAAAACAAAACAGAACAAAATAGAAAACAATAAATAAAAACAATATTAAAAAGAGAGAGAGAGAGAGAGACTACCTGGGCCACTTACCTGTAGCCGGCCCAGCTGGCCAGCTCCTCCCGCTGGCCCAGCCCACCGCCGCCTCCCTCCCCTGTCGCCTTCCTCCTCTGCCAGGAGGACGGGCACGCGCCCCGGCCACCTCCTCCCTGCTTCGGCCACCTCCTGCCTCCCTGCTTGCCTCCACTACTCCCTGGAGACGCCACGCGGCCCCCACGAACTCTCTCACTCTCCCGTATCTCTCCCTCCGTCCCTATCCCCTCTGCTCTCTCTCTCTCACGATCGACCACGAGCACCCGAGAGCACCGACGAGCTCCACCGCGGCCAGTGTCCACCCCTCGCCTCGGCGATGCTTCCAGAGGAACCGCCGCGCCTTCCTCTTCGTCCCCACCAACTCACGTGACGCCGGGAGCCCTGCATCGCCGCCCACGTCGCCGTTCCCCTCCTCAGCCACCGGAACTCGCCGCCGTTCGATTCGCCGGCTCCGGACCATCCCCGGCCTCGTCTCCGCCTCGAATGGATCCGCTGTGAGCCTCCGCTGCCTCTCCTGTGCTCGCAACCTCCGTTCTCGCCCCCTAGCCCCATCTCCCACCGCGGCCGAGAGCTTCTCGCCGCCGGCCATGGCGTGGCCGTGGCCACAGCCACCGCAGCTCGTTCCCGAGCCCACCATCGTGATCAGCACGATCGCATGATACCGTAGACACCCACAACGCCTCCTCCCGTGCTCTGTAACGCCACCCCGAGATTGCCCGAGCTCCGGCAGCCGCAAAAGAGCTCGCCGCCGGCAGCTCCGGCCACCCCAGCTGCTGTCACTTGCCTCTTTAGATGCACCTTCCTCCCAGGAACCCGTAGGAGCAAACCGCACGTCAAATGGTGCTCCGTAGCGAGCGCACGGTGCACCTCCGCTGTCGGCCGTGGTCGTCGCCGGCGACACTCCGGCGACTGCCGACGTGGTACGCCTAATTAGCACTAATGACCCTGTTAAACTAACCCCGTGACACTGACATTGGGCCCCGTAGCGGGTCAAAGCCCGGGTCAACGCGGGATTAGCCCCTGTGTCACTGACGTGTGGACCCCACACGTCAGGTTTGACTCTGGGCGACCCAGTTGACCTGCTGACGTCATGATGATGTCAGGCTGACGCAATAAGTATTTCTGGATTTAAAAAAATAATCAGGAAATTCCAGAAAATGCTTAAAACTTCAATAAATCATAGAAAATTAACCGTGACTCCAAATTAAATAAATTATATATGAAAAATTATCAGAAAAATTCAAGGAATCCATCTGTACCATTTTCATGCATGTTAGAACAACTTATAGCTGCTGTTTAGCACAAATCAAGTGTATGACATTTGAATAATCACATATGGAGTTTGAATTTGAATCTTGTATTCAAACCAACTTCATTTAATCTGTTGCTAGTTGCATTAGCTCAAAACACATTCATTTTGGCATGTCATGATCATGCATCATATTGTGCATTGCATTGATTGTGTTCCTTTCTGTGTTGCCGGTATTTGTCCCCTCTCGATAGACGTGATACCGATGACGTGATCGTTGACACTGATGAAGACTCAATGTTATCTTCAGAAGTGCCAGGCAAGCAAAACCCCCTTGTTCATTCCGATAAAATCCCACTCTCTCGCTCCTGCTCTCTTTTACTGCATTAGGACAACAACGACATATTTGATACTTGCTGCGGTAGCTGAACCCTTTATCCTTTGCATGACCTGTCATTGCCACAGTAAATAGATGAAACCCACTAGCATGAGTAGGAGTTGTTTGAGCCCTGTTGTGCCTACTCATTCATGCTTGTTTGTCATGCCTGCTACTGTTTAGAGTTGAGTCAGGTCTGATTCATCGGGGATGAATCAGAGGCGTGTGAACATGTCCTACTGTGTGTGAGCTAAGTGTGTGAACACGATTTGGTAAAGGTAGCGGTGAGAGGCCATGTAGGAGTACATGGTGGGTTGTCTCATTGCAGCCGTCCTCAGGAACTGAGTTCTGTGTTTGTGATCCATGATCAGTTACTACCACACATTGGGCTCCGGGCGCTCCAAGCCCTCTCGACTTATTAATCAACTTGATCTCTGTCCAGGAGTTGCAACTAGTTTCTGGTGTTTGTAGGCAGTGTTAGTAGTCTACCAAGTGGCACCCGGTACAGGTGGGCTTGGGACAGACTAGGCACAGTGGCACGGTGTACCAAGTGGCACCCGGATGGTGGGCTTGGGAACCGTGCTCACATCGTTTGGGGCCGTAAGCGACACCCCGGCCGGATCTCCTTGCGGATGGAACCCGAATAGGCGATAAACCTGGACTAGAGACTTGTTCGGTTAGTCAGGTCGTGGCCGACTCCCTCGCCCGGCTTCCGCTTGAAGGTTGCCGAGGTACATGACGTGTACAGGGCGATAAGTGGCGAGAGCGTGTGTGAAGAAGTACACCCCTGCAGGGTTAACATCATCTATTCGAATAGCCGGATTCCTCGGATATGGAAACGTGGACCCCTTATATCAGTTCATAGACAAGTGAAAGTGGATACTCTAAAATACGCAAGATAAGCGTGAGTACTATGGATGGCGTTCTCGTAGGGAGACGGGAGCGGATCCATAGTGGTGTATTGATATGGTGAATATGTGGACTCGTGTGCGCCACCTCAAAAGAGTTACTTGCAGTCGTAGTTCAGGATAGCCACCGAGTCAAAGCTGGCTTGCTGCAGTTAAACCCCACCATCCCCTTGTTGAAAATGATGCATATGTAGATAGTTCTGATGTAAGTCTTGCTGGGTACATTTGTACTCACGTTTGCCTATTTATGTTTTTTGCAGAGAGACTTCGGTCTCGTTAGTAGTTCCGCGTGGACTTCGATGTTTAGCTTGTTACCTCAGCTACGATCTTGTGCCCTCGGCAGGATCTGGTAGATAGTCAGGCTTTTCAGCCTTTTTCATGTATAGATGTCTGTACTCAGACATGATAGCTTCCGCTTGTGCTTTGATTGTATGCTCTGAGTGTTGGGTCATGAGACCCATGTTTGTAATATCTCGCTCCTTGGAGCCTAATGAATAAACTACTTGAGTCGTAGAGTCATTTTGTGATGCCATGTTGTATTGCACATATCGAGCATATTGTGTGTATGTTATTGAAATGCTTGGTATGTGTGGGATCTGACTATCTAGTTGTTTATCTTTAGTAGCCTCTCTTACCGGGAAATGTCTCCTAGTGTTACCGCTGAGCCATGGTAGCTTGCTACTGCTCTGGAACACTTAGGCTGGCCGGCATGTGTCCTTCCTCGTTCCTGTGTCTGTCCCTTCGGGGAAATGTCACGCTTTGAGTACCGGAGTCCTGTTAGCCCGCTACAGCCCGGTTTACCGGAGTCCTGCTAGCCCAGTGCTACAGCCCGGACCCACTTGCTGATGACCGACACGTTCGAAGTTGGGTCATGAATGCCTGTCCCTGTAAGTCTGTGCCACTTTGGGTTTACGACTAGTCATGTCAGCCCGGGCTCCTTATCATATGGATGCTAGCGACACTATCATATACGTGAGCCAAAAGGCGCAAACGGTCCCGGGCAAAGGTAAGGCGACACCCGTGGGGATACCGTGCGTGAGGCCGCAAAGTGATATGAGGTGTTACCGGCTAGATCGATGTGACATCGAGTCGGGGTCCTGACAAGTCCTAAGCAAGAAGTGTCGGAATACACTTGGAAATCCTTGCGTATATCCGGCAGGATCAGCACTGGGGCTGTAACCAAACGTTTCTTCAGCTCCTGAAAACTTGCCTCACATTCATCTGTCCATTTGAACTTGGTGTCTTTCCTCAGCAACTCCGCCATGGGTTTCACAATCTTAGAGAAATTATCAATGAATCTCCGATAGTATCGCGCGAGTCTAAGAAAACTGCGGATCTCTCCAACTGAGGTGGGCGCTAGCCAATCACTGACAGACCGCAAATGCTCCTTGTGCTCTTCTTCATTCTTCAAGTATACCAAGATATCATCAATGAACAGCACAAAAAACTTATCCAAGAACTCCATGAAGACCTTATTCATCATGCTCACGAAGTAGGCAGGGGCATTAGTCAATCCAAATGACATAACTGTATACTCATATAACCCGTACCTTGTGGTGAAGGCTGTCTTAGGTATATCCTTTTCTCGGATCTTCAACTTGTGGTATCATGATTGTAAATCGATCTTGGAGAATACTTTAGCTTCTTGCAACTGGTCAAACAAATCATTGATCATCGGCAGTGGGTACTTGTTCTTGATCGTCACTTCATTCACTGCACGATAATCAACAACCATTCTCAAAGATTTGTCCTTCTTCTCAACAAAGAGCAATGGGGCTCCCCATGGTGACGAACTTCGTTGAATGTAACCTTTCTCCAATAACTCCTTAATCTATTTCTTCATCTCCTCCAGATCATTTGCGGGCATCCGGTATGGTCTCTTCGATATTGGTCCGGTGCCTGGCAATAGCTCTATCAAAAACACAATGTCTCGATCCAGCAGCATGCCTGGTAGTTCCTCTGGAAATACATCCGGATAATCCTTCACTACAAGCAGTTCCTCCTGAACAATTCCCGTGAGTGAATTTACTTGAGTCCTATTTGGTGCATGCCTGGATACATACTTAATGCTTTTTCCCTCCGGTGTGGTGAGAAGAATTGACTTACTGGCACAATCGATGTTTCCTCCATACATCGATAACCAATCCATACCTAGTATCACATCCAATCCTTGTGATTCCAAAATTACCAAGTCTGAGGGGGAAACATGCCTACCTATGGTTAATGGCATCTGAAAATATCCCTGGTTTGCCATATACTCCGCTCCTAGTGAGCTTAATAACATAGGGGTCCTAAGAACTTTGGTGGGCGACTTATACTTATCCACAAATCTCCTTGAAATGTATGAATGTGATGCACTGATACGTCCATTTTGCATCATGCTTTTATATCGATATTTATCACATTATGGACTGTTATTTCACTTTATGTCACAATACTTATGGCTATTCTCTCTTATTTTACAAGGTTTACATAAGGAGGGAGAATGCCGGCAGCTGGAATTCTGGGCTGGAAAAGGAGCAAATATTAGAGACCTATTCTGCGCAACTCCAAAAGTCCTGAATCTCCACGGAACATCTTAACACAAATAAAGAAAAATCCTCACCAAAGATGAAGGCCAGGGGCCCACACCCTGCTCACGAGGGTGGGGGGCGCGCACCCCCTAGGGCGCGTCCCCTACCTCGTGGCCCCCCTGGTGGCTCTCCAACGTCCATATTCTCCTATATGAGGTCTTTCGATGAGAAAAAAATAGGAAGGAACTTTTCGGGACGAGACTCCGCCGCCACGAGGCGGAACCTTGGCGGATCCAATCTAGAGCTCCGGCAGAGCTGTTCTGCCGGGGATACTTCCCTCCGGGAGGGGGAAATCATCACCATCGTCATCACCAACGCTCCTCTCATCAGGAGCAGGCAATCTCCATCAACATCTTCACCAGCACCATCTCATCTCCAAACCCTAGTTCATCTCTTGTATCCAGTTCTTGTCTCATAGTCCGGGATTGGTGCTAGTAGGTTGGTAGTAGTGTTGATTACTCCTTGTAGTTGATGCTAGTTGGTTTATTTGGTGGAAGATCATATGTTGAGATCCTATATGCATATTATTACCCCTCTGATTATGAACATGAATATGCTTTGTGAGTAATTACGTTTGTTCCTGAGGACAAGGGAGAAGTCTTGCTATTAGAAGTCATGTGAATTTGGTATTCGTTTGATATTTTGATGAGATGTATGTTGTCTATCCTCTAGTGGTGTTATGTGCACGTCGACTACATAACACTTCACCATTATTTGGGCCTAGAGGAAGGCATTGGGAAGTAATAAGTAGATCATGGGTGATACATATCCCACGTATCTATAATTTTTGATTGCTCCATGCTATAGTATCTACTATTTTGGGCAATATTGGGCTTTATTATGCACTTTTATATTACTTTCGAGACTAACCTATTAACTGGAGGCCCAACCCAGATTTGTTGTTTTATGCCTATTTCAGTGTTTTGAAGAAAAGGAATATCAGACGGAGTCAAAACGGAACGAAACCAACCGGAGAAGTTATTTTTGGAAGGAAACACACCTGATGGACTTGGACCCCACGTCAGAAGATACGGGAGCTGCCCACAAGGGTGGGGGCACGCCCCCCTGCCTCATGGGGCCCCCGTGGCTCCTCCGACATACTTCATGCACCCATATATATCGTCGTACCCTAAAACTTCCAGAACGCAAGATAGATCGGGAGTTCCGCCGCTAGAAGCCTCCGTAGCCACCAAAAACCAATCTAGACCCGTTCTGGCACCCTGCCGGAGGGGGAAATCCTTCTCCGGTGGCCATCTTCATCATCCCGGTGCTCTCCATGACGAGGAGGGAGTAGTTCTCCCTCGGGGCTGAGGGTATGTACCAGTAGCTATGTGTTTGATCTCTCTCTCTCTCTGATGTTCTTGATTTGGCACGATCTTGATGTATCGCGAGCTTTGCTATTATAGTTGGATCTTATGTTTCTCCTCCCCCTCTTCTCTCTTGTAATGAATTGAGTTTCTCCTTTGAAGTAATCTTATCGGATTGAGTCTTTAAAGACTTGAGAACACTTGATGTATGTCTTGCCGTGGATATCTGTGGTGACAATGGGATACCATGTGCCACTTGATGTATGTTAAGGTGATCAACTTGTGGGTTTCGTAACATTCGGAACCTATGCATAGGGGTTGGCACACGTTTTCGTCGTGATTCTCCAGTAGAACTTTGGGGCACTCTTTGAGGTCCTTTGTGTTGGTTGAATAGATGAATCTGAGATTGTGTGATGCATATCGTATAATCATACCCACGGATACTTGAGGTGACATTGGAGTATCTAGGTGACATTAGGGTTTTGGTTGATTTGTGTCTTAAGGTGTTATTCTAGTACGAACTCCAGGGCTGTTTGTGACACTTACAGGAATAGCCCAACGGATTGATTGGAAATAATAACTTTGAGGTGGTTTCGTACCCTACCATAATCTCTTCGTTCGTTCTCCGCTATTAGTGATTTGGAGTGACTCTTTGTTGCATGTTGAGGGATAGTTATGTGATCCAATTATGTTAGTATTGTTGAGGGAACTTACACTAGCAAAAGTATGAACCCTAGGCCTTGTTTCCTATCATTGCAATACCGTTTACGCTCACTTTTATCACTTGCTACCTTGATGTTTTTATTATTTCAGATTACAAAAACTATTATCTACTATCCATATTGCACTTGTATCACCATCTCTTCGCCGAACTAGTGCACCTATACAGTTTACCATTGTATTGGGTGTGTTGGGGACCCAAGAGACTCTTTGTTATTTGGTTGCAGGGTTGCTTGAGAGAGACCATCTTCATCCTACGCCTCCTATGGATTGATAAACCTTAGGTCATCCACTTGAGGGAAATTTGCTGCTGGCCTACAAACCTCTGCACTTGGAGGCCCAACAACGTCTACAAGAAGAAGGTTGTGTAGTAGACATCAAGCTCTTTTCTGGCGCCGTTGCCGGGGAGGTGAGTGCTTGAAGGTATATCTTTAGATCTTGCAATCGAGTCTTTTAGTTTCTTGTTTTATCACTAGTTTAGTTTATAAAAGAAAACTATAAAAAATGGAATTGAGTTTGTCTCATACGCTCCACCTTTTTAATATCTTTCATGAGTATGATGGTAAGGATAATTGTGCTCAAGTGCTAGAAGAAGAAATCTATAAAGTGTTTGGCACTTAATATTTGAATGATGAGCATGATTGCAATGTTGTTACTACGAATTCCTGGAATATCCATGATGCTAATGATATGCAAAGCCACAAGCTTGGGGAAGCTATGTTTGATGAAGATGATATTTTTTGTCCCCCAAGTTTTGATGAGCAAATTTATTATAATGAAAGCATGCCTCCTATCTATGATGATTATTGTGACGACACGTATGCTTTAAAGAAAAATAATAACAATGAAACTTGTCATCTTGATTTCAATTTTCAATCCTATGATAGTTACTTTGTTGAGTTTGCTCCCACTACTATTCAAGAGAAGAATTTTGCTTATGTGGAGAGTAGTAAATTTTCTATGCTTGTAGATCATGAAAAGAATTCTTTATGCGATAGTTATATTGTTGAATTCATTCATGATGCTACTGAAAATTATTATGAGGGAGGAATATATGCTTGTAGGAATTGCAATAATATCAAGTTTCCTCTCTATGTGCTTAAAGTTTCAAAGTTATGCTTGTTTTACCTTCCTATGCATGTTGATTCTTGTTCCCACAAGTTGTTTGCTCACAAAATTCCTATGAATAGGAAGCATATTAGCCTTAAATGTGCTAGTCATATTCTTCATGATCCTCTCTTTATGTTTCAATTCTTATCTTTTATGTGAGCATCATTGAAATCATCATGCCTAGCTAGGGGCGTTAAACGATAGCGCTTGTTGGGAGGCAACCCAATTTTATTTTAGTTCCTTGCTTTTTGTTACTGTTTAGTAATAAATAATTCATATATCCTCTTTTTATATGTGGTTTTATGTGTAACATCCCAAAATTCTAAATTTTGGAATGTTATAATAAATAGATAGATTTGTTTGTTTGTTTGAATTGTTGTGTGATTGATTGAGTGAAATTTGAAACTTTTTGAAAGTTAAATGAGAGGGAATAAAAGGACTTTCCCAAACTTTCATTTTTGCTTTCTGATCTCCGTGAATTCAAATATTTCTCATCACAAAACCCTGGAGAGAGGATAACATGACTTCTTCCATTTAAATGAAAAAGGGGTGTTGAAAATATTTAAATTTCATTTGGAAATATTTTCTAATTCATAAACTTCATGCAACTCAGTGATTTTCACGAGCAAAGATAAAATGACTTCTTCAAATTATATGAAATATGAGTTGGGAGTTTCAAAAAATTAAATTCAAAGTTCTTTTGAATTTATTTTCAATTTGGAGTTATTTGAGTTTTATTCAAATTATTTTTCTCCAAAAAAAAAATATATGGAAAATAGGGTAACATGATTCCCTACATCAGAAAATTGGAGAGAAATTAATTTGAAGTCATTTTGGTATTATAAAAATGATTTTTATTGGATTTTATTGGACCAGTAACACTGTGTGAATTATTAGAATTTTTTGTGAATTTTATTTGAAGCTAAAATAATGTCCATGTTGTAGAAAATCTTTTTCTGCAAATTTTGGTATATTATATGCTTATATAAAAGTTTTAGTCATTTTTTTTTAGTTCTCTGAAATTTTTGTTTAAAAAAAAAAATACCGCAGCGCCTTGGGCCAAAGGCCCAAGCCGCCAAAACCACCGGCCAGCCACAAGGCCATCACACGCGCCGCACCAAGGGAGCCAGGGAGCCGCTCCTTTTCCTTTTTCCTAATACTAGTAGGATTTGATCCCGTTTCGTTTATTCCGATTTGTTTCTAGATCTTTTCCCTTTTGTTTCCTAATCCTAATCTATTTCTTGTCCCCTACCCCAAGCAAAACCCTCCCTTCCCCAATATAAATACCCAAGCACCCCCCCCCTCTAGCACATCAAATCAACACCTCTCCTCTCCTCTCCTCACCCCACGTCGCTGCGCCGCCTCGCCGGAGTTCGCCGGACCACCGCCGCCATTGCCGCCCCGCCCCACCACCTCCGGCCATCCTAGCCACCCACCGACCCTACCGTCCCTTCCCCGACGCCAGAGGGCCACCGGAGGACGTCACCGGAGCTCCACCAGAACCCCATCATCGGAACTGCTACAGTAAATCCCGACCTACTTTTTTTTTCGTTCTGTTTTTTTTTCAGAATAGTTTCAATCTTGTAAAATCCATAGTTAATTATCTACGAGGTATTTTTGAGTGATTCCAACTGCGTTGGATCACAAATTTTATGAAGTTTCTGTTAGTTCAATTGTATTTCATATTGGAGCACTTTAAATTTGTGTTTGTATGAATTTTCTCAAATCACTAGATTTGAGATATTTTGAGTTAGGAATATTATTTTCGACCAATTCTTTTTGCTCCTGGTCTCTAGGACCTTTGTTTATCCAGTAGTATTTAGTATTTTATTTTCAGGTTAATTTAAATTAGGTTTTTAGCAAAACAGTATTGTTTTAGTTATAGTTTTGGTTTAGTCTTTTCTTTATTGTTTTTATTAGTTTCAAATTATTTCTTTTTTTCACTCTTGAAAAATTTAGTTTTGTTTCTGTTAGTCAACAAAAGAAAATTTTGTTTTTATTTAAAAAAAAAAATTCTTAGTTTTATATGAAAACTTGTTTAGGTCATAGTTAGTGTTTTATAAAAGCTTTTTATTTGTTTCTTTTTGCAAATAAAATTTTATGGAAAAAAATACTTTCTGTTAAATTAGTTATTTTACATTTTATTTTCTGTTAATTTATTAGTTTAGTATTTTAATTGTTGTTAAATTTTTACTTACGGCAAAACTATATTAGATGTTTGTAGCAAAGTCATAGATCTTCGTTAGTAGTTTTTCTTTGTAGTTTTATTTGAAGTTTCTTTTGATTTTTGTTTGAGTTTTATTATCGATTTTCCTTGCTGTTTTGATTTTTATTTCGAGTGCTAAAATTGTTTGCTAGGATGTTTGCTTATGTGAATGCTATGTTTGACTATATAGATTTTAAACGGAGTGACGATTAGTTCTACCAAGTCATTTTCTGACAGCGTTGTTATCTTCATCAAGTATTACCAGGCAAGTTCACTTTGACCATGCTTTCATACCTATGTTTTATTGCATTTAGTGTCATCTTCGCAACAATCCCTCCAGTAGTGATATTGAATTCTTGTAGTTGATTAGTATGCATGAGGTAGGAACCCATCATCCTGTTACCAAGCCCGGGACGTTATTTATTTTAATGCTACGCTATAGTAGACGGGGTTTGGTACGAGTGCTCGAGAGTGGTGTGAAGAAGGAGGACTCTACGTCAATGACGACAACTCCATGATGGCATCTGCAAGGACTGCATTTTCAAGGCCTCAAGACTTCAAGACTCGAGACAAGAATTCAATACACACTACTGGGTGAAGGACGGTTGACGGGCACCCTGGAGAAACCAGTGGTTGGCCGGGATGCATGGAGAAGCGCCATGACATCTTGCGGAAAGCTTCACCCAGACTCAAAGAGACGAAAGAATACTTCATGCCCGGAAGCTTACCTGTGCAACCGCAAGTCACTATGGGCTCTGGCTTGGTTGACCTTAGTTGTGACTCTGGCTGGGACGGTGCTAGCAGATGTAGAACTACGGTAGGATTGGATGAGCACCGGACAGTGGTCAGAGGAACTCTTCGGAAGACCATGTTTCGGTCATCTTGTTCTCAAACACCCTGAAGTGCGAGAACGTAAAGAGAGGGATCGAATCTTGCGGGTAAAGTGTACAAACCTATGCAGAGGGTTTAAACCTAATCGATTAGCCGTGTCCCCGGTTACGGACAATTTGAGCCTCTGGACTTGGATCTATCTCGGAACTCTCAACACTGGACTGATAACTTAATTGTGGGCAACCTATGATGATTTTGGGCTATGAGACATCGGTTGGCGGAACCATGTCATGATAGAAAACTCCATAGTACAGACTTCACTTTTGCCTTTGATGTAGGTAAAATAAAACCAGCTTTTACGCAAACAAAATTCAGATACAGAGCCACAAAGCCATAATGCATATAGTATAGTTTTATCATCTGTTCTTTTTATTGTGATCTTGCCGGTACATTCAATGTACTGACCTACACGGCTGCAACGTATCATGTTGCAGATATTTCCTCGACGAGTAAGAATTACGATACAGGGTTACGGTCTACACTCAACCTGCCGATGGCGTTGATGGGACTCCACACCCGTTTGATTGTTTCCGCTGAGGATTATGAGGTATATATCATTTTACGTTATTTATACATGTGATTGCACTTTGATATATACATTGATGTACTGTGTGTGCCAGCATACTGATCCAGGGATGGCACAGTAACACAGAGGCTTGACCGTCTGAGGTCGGGTCGCTACATTATGCTTTTAATTAGTGTTTGTGCCAAGTAGAACCTTTGGGAAGACTTGGGAAAAGTGTTGTTGATCATGCTGTAAAAAAACAGAAACTTTAGCGCTCACGAGAACTGCTGCCATTTTTATTTGGAGAGTGATATTTAGTTAGTTATTTTTGAAGTTGATTAATAGATAAATTCCTTAGGTCCATAAATTTATTTGAGAATTTTATGAGTTACATAAGTATACGTTTGATCCAGATTACTACAGACTGTTCTGTTTATGACAGATTCTGTTTTTTATGTGTTGTTTACTTATTTTTATGAATCTATGGCTAGTAAAAGAGTTTATAAACCATAGAGAAGTTGGAATATGGTAGGTTTAAAACCAATATAAATAAAGAATGAGTTCATTACAGTACCTTGAAGTGGTGATTTATTTTCTTATACTAACGGAGCTTACGAGTTTTCTGTTAAGTTTTGTGTTGTGAAGTTTTCAAGTTTTGGGTAAGGATTCGATGGACTATGGAATAAGGAGTGGCAAGAGCCTAATCTTGGGGATTCCCAAGGAACCCCAAGGTAATATTCAAGGATAGCAAAGAGCCTATGCTTGGGGATGCCTCGGAAGGCATCCCCTCTTTCGTCTTCGTTCATCGGTAACTTTACTTGGAGCTATATTTTTATTCGCCACATGATATATGTTATGCTTGGAGCGTCAATTTATTTTGTTAGGATTTGCTTGCTGTTATTTATAAATTTTTTTTGCATTTTTTATTTCAATAAAAGTGGCATTGATAGTCTTTACTATGCCTGTTTTAGAAGTCCACATGTTGCTGTTTGAAAAGAGAAAGTTTACCGCTGTTGCAATAATTCCCTAGAAAAGTCGGAATGTGATAAAATGTTGAAATCTTTTGCATATTAATCTCTGATAAATTACTACAGCGGGAATTTTCTTTCATAATTTTTGGAGCTAGGGAAGTATGGATGTTGCTGCTTTCTTTACAGAGTATCCTGTTTAGGCAGATTGCCGTTATGTTTGCATTGTTTGCATATGTTTTGCTTCTTTAATGATTCTATTTGAGGATAGGACTATTAAATATGCATAGGCATTTACTATGCAATGCTGAATAATAATTTAAGTGATTTTCTACAGTATAGTATGATAAGGTTTTTGCAATGGTTTATAATAACTTATCTCATGAGTCCTTGTTGAGTTTTGTGTGGATGAAGCTTTTGAGATTTAGGGAGACCGTGATATGAGAGGAATTAAGGAGACACAAAAGCTCAAGCTTGGGGATGCCCAAGGCACCCCAATATAATATTTCTAGAAGTCTCAAGCATCCAAGCTTGGGGATGCCCCGGTTGGCATCCCACCTTTCTTCTTCAACAACTATCGGTTAGTATCGGTTGATCCTAAGTTTTTGCTTCTTCACATGTTGTTTGCTATTCTTAGAATGTCATTTTCTTTTGCTTTGCTTTCTGTTTGAATAGAATACCAAGATCTGAAATTATTAAATGTTAGAGAGTCTTCACATAGTTGCATAATTATTAAACTACTCATTGATCTTCACTTATATCTTTCGGAGTAGTTTGTTGTTGCTCTAGTGCTTCACTTATATCTTTTAGAGCATGGTGGTAGTTTTTGAAGAAATAGATGAACTCTCATGCTTCACTTAGATTATTTTTGAGAGTCTTAAATAGCATGGTAATTTTCTTAAAATCCTAATATGCTAGGTATTCAATAATAATAAAATTCTTTATTAGTGTGGTGAATACTATAAGAAGTTTGATACTTGATAAATGTTTTGAGATATGGAGATGGTGATATTAGAGTCATGCTAGTTGAGTAGTTGTGAATTTGAGAGATACTTGTGTTGAAGTTTGTGATTCCCGTAGCATGCACGTATGGTGAACCGTTATGTGATGAAGTCGGAGCATGATTTATTTATAGATTGTCTTCCTTATGAGTGGCGGTCGGGGACGAGGAATGGTCTTTTCCTACCAATCTATCCCCCTAGGAGCATGCGCGTAGTACTTTGTTTTGATAACTACTAGATTTTTGCAATAAGTATGTGAGTTCTTTATGACTAATGTTGAGTCCATGGATTATACGCACTCTCACCCTTCCACCATTGCTAGCCTCTCTAGTACCGCGCAACTTTCGCGGTACCATAAACCCACCATATACCTTCCTCAAAACAGCCACCATACCTACCTACTCCCTCCGTCCTTTGAAGAGTGTACTTCCAACTTTGTTGGAAAGTCAGACGTTTTTATGTTTGACCGTATTTACACAATAATATGTTAACATTTATGACATTAAAGTAGTAGAATTAGATTCATGATAAAGTATATTTTTACCACATACCCATTTGATTTCACAAATATTGCTATATTTTTGCACAAACTCGGTCAAACTATGAGATAGTTTGACCCTCCAACAAAGTTGGAAGTACACTCTTTAAAGGACGGAGGGAGTATTATGGCATTTCCATAGCCATTCCGAGATATATTGCCATGCAACTTTCCACCATCCAGTTTATCATGACACATCCATCATTATCATATTGCTTAGCATGATCATGTAGTTGACATTGTATTTGTGGCAAAGCCACCGTTCATAGTTCTTTCATACTTGTCACTCTTTATTCATTGCATATCCCGGTACACCGCCGGAGGCATTCATATAGAGTCATCTTTGTTCTAGTATCGAGTTGTATCATCGAGTTGTATCATCGAGTTGTAAATAAATAGAAGTGTGATGATCATCATTCAATAGAGCATTGTCCCAAAAAAAGAGAGGCCAAATAAAAAAAGGAAAGGCCAAATAAAAAAAGGCCAAAAAAAAGAAAGGCCAAATAATAAAATAAAATAAAAGGGACAATGCTACTATCCTTTTACCACATTTGTGCTTCAAAGTAGCACCATGATCTTCATGATAGAGAGTCTCCTATGTTGTCACTTTCATATACTAGTGGGAATCTTTCATTATAGAACTTGGCTTGTATATTCCAACGATGGGCTTCCTCAAAATGCCCTAGGTCTTCGTGAGCAAGCGAGTTGGATGCACACCCACTAGTTTGTTTTGTTGAGCTTTCATATACTTATAGCTCTAGTGCATCCGTTGCATGGCAATCCCTACTCACTCACATTGATATCTATTGATGGGCATCTCCATAGCCCATTGATATGCCTAGTCGATGTGAGACTATCTTCTCCCTTTTTGTCTTCTCCACAACCACCATTCTATTCCACCTATAGTGCTATATCCATGGCTCACGCTCATGTATTGCGTGAAGATTGAAAAAGTTTGAGTACATCAAAAGTATGAAACAATTGTTTGGCTTGTCATCGGGCTTGTGCATGATTTAAATATTTTGTGTGGTGAAGATGGAGCATAGCCAGACTATATGATTTTGTAGGGATAGCTTTCTTTGGCCATGTTATTTTGAGAAAACATAATTGCTTAGTTGGTATGCTTGAAGTATTATTATTTCTATGTCAATATGAACTTTTGTCTTGAATCTTTCGGATCTGAATATTCATGCCACAATTAAGAAGAATTACATTGAAAATTATGCCAACTAGCATTCCACATCAAAAATTATCTTTTTTATCATTTACCTACTCGAGGACGAGCAGGAATTAAGCTTGGGGATGCTTGATACGTCTCCAACGTATCTATAATTTTTGATTGCTCCATTCTATATTATCTACTGTTTTGGGCAATATTGGGCTTTATTATCCACTTTTATATTACTTTCGGGACTAACGTATTAACCGGAGGCCCAGCCCAGATTTGCTGCTTTATGCCTATTTCAGTGTTTTGAAGAAAAGGAATATCAGACGGAGTCGAAACGGAACGAAATCAACTGGAGAAGTTATTTTTGGAAGGAAACACACCTGATGGACTTGGACCCCACGTCAGAAGATACGGGAGCTGCCCACGAGGGTGGGGGCGCGCCCCCTGCCTCGTGGGGCCCCCGTGGCTCCTCCGACGTACTTCATGCACCCATATATATCGTCGTACCCTAAAACTTCCAGAACGCAAGATAGATCGGGAGTTCCGTCGCCAGAAGCCTCCATAGCCACCAAAAACCAATCTAGACCCGTTCTGGCACCCTGCCGGAGGGGGCAATCGTTCTCCGGTGGCCATCTTCATCATCCCAGTGCTCTCCATGACGAGGATGGAGTAGTTCTCCCTCGGGGCTGAGGGTATGTACCAGTAGCTATGTGTTTGATCTCTCTCTCTCTCTCGTGTTCTTGATTTGGCATGATCTTGATGTATCGCGAGCTTTGCTATTATAGTTGGATCTTATGTTTCTCCTCCCCCTCTTCTCTCTTGTAATGAATTGAGTTTCCCCTTTGAAGTAATCTTATCGGATTGAGTCTTTAAAGACTTGAGAACACTTGATGTATGTCTTGTCGTGGATATCTGTGGTGACAATGGGATACCACGTGCCACTTGATGTATGTTAAGGTGATCAACTTGCGGGTTTCGTGACATTGGGAACCTATGCATAGGGGTTGGCACACGTTTTCGTTGTGATTCTCCGGTAGAACTTTGGTGCACTCTTTGAGGTCCTTTGTGTTGGTTGAATAGATGAATCTGAGATTGTGTGACGCATATCGTATAATCATACCCACGGATACTTCAGGTGAAATTGGAGTATCTAGGTGACATTAGGGTTTTGGTTGATTTGTGTCTGAAGGTGTTATTCTAGTACGAACTGCAGGGCTGTTTGTGACACTTATAGGAATAGCCCAACTGATTGATTGGAAAGAATAACTTTGAGGTGGTTTCGTACCCTACCATAATCTCTTTGTTCGTTCTCCGCTATTAGTGACTTTGGAGTGACTCTTTGTTGCATGTTGAGGGATAGTTATGTGATCCAATTATGTTAGTATTGTTGAGGGAACTTACACTAGCGAAAGTATGAACCCTAGGCCTTGTTTCCTATCATTGCAATACCGTTTGCGCTCACTTTTATCACTTGCTACCTTGCTGCTTTTATTATTTCAGATTACAAAAACTATTATCTACTATCCATATTGCACTTGTATCACCATCTCTTCACCGAACTAGTGCACCTATACAGTTTACCATTGTATTGGGTGTGTTGGGGACACAAGAGACTCTTTGTTATTTGGTTGCAGGGTTGCTTGAGAGAGACCATCTCCATCCTACGCCTCCTACGGATTGATAAACCTTAGGTCATCCACTTGAGGGAAATTTGCTGCTGTCCTACAAACATCTGCACTTGGAGGCCCAACAATGTCTACAAGAAGAAGGTTGTGTAGTAGACATCAATGGGTTGCTAGAGTGGCAGAAGCTTAAACCCTAGTTTATGCATTGCTTCGTAAGGGGTTGATTTGGATCCATATGTTTCATGCTATGGTTTGGTTTACCTTAATACTTTTGTTGTACTTGCGGATGCTTGCAATAGAGGTTTATCATAAGTGGGATGCTTGCTCAAGTAAGAACAACACCCAAGCACCGGTCCACCCACATATCAAATTATCAAAGTATCGAACGCGAATCATATGAACATGATGAAAACTAGCTTGATGATATTCCCATGTGTCCTCAGGAGCGCTTTTCCTATTATAAGAGTTTTTTCCGGCTTGTCCTTTGCTACAAAAAGGATTGGGCCACCTTGCTGCACATTACTTACTTTTGTTACTTGTTGCTCGTTACAATTTATCCTATCACAAAACTATCTGTTACCACTTATTTCAGTACTTGCAGAGGATACTTTGCTGAAAACCGCTTATCATTTCCTTCTGCTCCTCGTTGGGTTTGACACTCTTACTTATCGAAAGGACTATGATAGATCCCCTATACTTGTGGGTCATCAAGACTCTTTTCTGGCGCCGTTGCCGGGGAGTGTAGCGCCTTTGGTAGGTGGAATTTGGTAAGGTAAAATTTATATAGTGTGCTGAAATTTACTGTCACTTGTTACTATGGAAAGTAATTCTCTGAGGGGCTTGTTCGGGGTATCTTCACCCTGTCCAGTAGAGCAAAGAGTTGCTCCTCAACCTACTGAACCTATTGAAAATGAAACTCCTTTTGAATTTCCTTCGGGTATGATGGAAAAACTGCTAGATAACCCTTTTACAGGAGATGGAACAAAGCATCCTGATGAGCACTTAATATATGTGGATGAAGTTTGTGGATTATTTAAGCTTGCAGGTATACCCGATGATGTTGCTAAGAAGAAGGTCTTCCCTTTATATTTGAAGGGAGACGCATTGATATGGTATAGGCTATGTGATGATATGAGATCATGGGACTATAAAAGATTGAAGCTAGAATTTCATCGAAAGTATTACCCTATGCATCTTGTTCATCGTGATCGCAATTATATATATAATTTCTGGCCTCGCAAAGGAGAAAGCATCGCTCAAGCTTGAGGGAGGCTTAAATCAATGTTATATTCATGCCCCAATCATGAGCTCTCAAGAAAAATGATTATTCAAAATCTATATGCTCGGCTTTCTGATAACAATCGCACCATGCTCGATACTTCTTGTGCTGGCTCTTTTATGATGAAGACTACAGAATTCAGATGGAATTTATTGGATAGAATTAAACACAACTCTGAAGATTGGGACCTCGACGAAGGTAAGGAGAAAGGTATGACACCTAAGTTTGATTGTGTTAAATCTTTTATGGATACCGATATTTTCCGTAAGTTTAGCACTAAATATGGATTTGACTCTAAGATAGTAGCTTCTTTCTGTGAATCTTTTGCTACTTATGTTGATCTCCCTAAGGAGAAGTGGTTTAAATATCATCCTCCCATAGAAGTAAAAGTAGCTGCACCTATTAAAGTAGAAGAAAAGACTGTCACTTATAATGATCCTATTGTTCCTACTTCTTATATTGAGAAACCACCTTTCCCTGTTAGAATAAAGGATCATGCTAAAGCTTCAACTTTTGTTCGTAAAAGCAATATTAGAACTTATACACCTCTTGAGCAAGTTAAAGTAGAACCTAATATTGCTATTGTTAAAGATCTCTTGTCTGATAATATTGATGGGCATGTTATTCCGTTTGAAGGTGAAACTGCTAGAATTGCTAAACCTTGTGATAAAGATAAACATAGACCTGTGGTAGGCGTGCCTGTTATTTCTGTTAAAATAGGAGATCATTGTTATCATGGCCTATGTGATATGGGTGCGAGTGTTAGTGTTATACCGCATACTTTATACGAAGAAATTAGGAATGAAATTGCACCTGCTGAGTTAGAAGGTATTGATGTCACAATCAAACTTGTCAATAGAGATACTATTTCACCAATTGGAATTGTTAGAGATCTTGAAGTCTTGTGTGGGAAAACTAAATATCCTGCTGATTTTCTTGTTCTTACTTCTCCGCAAGATAGCTTTTGTCCCATTATATTTGGTAGACCCTTCTTAAATACTGTCAATGCTACCATAGATTGCACAAAGGATGTTGTTACTGTTGGCTTGGATGATATGGTTCATGAGTTTAATTTACCTAAATTTAGTAAACAACATCGTGAGGAAGAATTACCTAGTAAGGATGAAATTATTGGTCTTGCTTCTATTGCGGTACCTCCTAGTGATCCTTTAGAACACTATTTGCTAGACCATGAAAATGATATCTTCAGGAATGAAAGATGGGAAATAGATGAAGTATTCTTTAAACAGGAACCTATTCTGCAACACAATTTGCATGTTGAAATTTTAGGGGATCCTCCTCCACACAAGGGTGATCCTGTGTTTGAGCTTAAACCTTTGCCTGATAATCTTAAATATGCTTATCTTGATGAAAAGAAGATATATCCTGTTATTATTAGTGCTAACCTTTCAGAGCATGAAGAAGAAAGATTATTGAAAACTCTGAAGAAGCATCGTGCTGCTATTGGATATACTCTTGATGATCTTAAGGGCATTAGTCCTACTCTATGTCAACATAAAATAAATTTGGAAGCAGATGCCAACCCAATTCGTGATCCTCAACGACGTGTGAATCCTAAAATTAAAAAATGTGGTAAGAAAAGAAATACTCAAGCTTCTGGAGGCAGGTATAATCTATCCCGTTGCTGATAGTGAGTGGGTAAGTCATGTCCATTGTGTCCCTAAGAAGGGACGTATTACTGTTGTTCCTAATGATAAATATGAATTTATTCCACAAAGAATTATCACAGGTTATAGGATGGTAATTGATTTCCAAAAATTAAACAAAGCTACTAAGAAAGATCATTACCCCTTACCTGTTATTGATCAAATGCTAGAAAGATTATGCAAACATACACACTATTGCTTTCTAGATGGTTATTCTGGTTTCTCTCAAATACCTGTGTCAGCTAGAGATCAATCAAAGACTACTTTTACATGCCCTTTTGGTACTTTTTCTTATAGACGTATGCCTTTTGGTTTATGTAATGCACCTGCTACCTTTCAAAGATGCATGATGGCTATATTCTCTGACTTTTGTGAAAAGATTTGTGAGGTTTTCATGGACGACTTTTCCATCTGTGGTTCCTCTTTTGATGACTGCTTGAGCAATCTTTATCGAGTTTTGCAGAGATGTGAAGAAACTAATCTTGTCTTGAATTGGTAAAAGTGCCACTTTATGGTTAATGAAGGTATTGTCTTGGGGCACAAAGTTTCTGAAAGAGGTATTGAAGTTGATAAAGCCAAGGTTGATGCTATTGAAAAGATGCCATGTCCCAAGGGCATCAAAGGTATAAGAAGTTTCCTTGGTCACACCGGATTTTACAGGAGGTTCATTAAGGACTTCTCAAAAATTTCTTGGCCTCTTACTAATTTATTGCAAAAAGATATACCATTTGTCTTTGATGGTGATTGTGTAGAAGCATTTGAAATACTTAAGAACGCATTAGTCCCTGCACCTGTTGTTCGGCCACCTGATTGGAATTTACCCTTTGAAATTATGTGTGATGCTAGTTATTATGCTGTAGGTGCTGTTCTAGGGCAAAGAGTTGATAAGAAATTAAATCTTATTCATTATGCTAGTAAGACTCTAGACAATGCTCAAAGAAATTATGCTACTACTGAAAAAGAGCTTTTAGCAGTTGTATTTGCTTGTGATAAGTTCAGATCTTATATTGTTGATTCTAAAGTAACTATTCAAACTGATCATGCTACTATTAAATATCTTATGGAAAAGAAAGATGCTAAACCTAAACTTATTAGATGGGTTCTCTTGCTACAAGAATTTGATTTGCATATTGTTGATAGAAAGGGAGCTGAGAACCCCGTTGCAGACAACTTGTCTAGGTTAGAGAATATTCTTGATGACCCACTACCTATTAATGATAGCTTTCCGGATGAACAATTAAATGTTATAAGTACTTCTCGTAGTACTCCATGGTATGCTGATTATGCTAATTATATTGTTGCTAAGAAAAAGTTTTTTTATGACTTGAGACATTACTTTTGGGATGACTCACATCTTTATAAGGAAGGAGTAGTTGGTGTTATTAGACGTTGTGTACCTGAGCATGAACAGGAACAGATCCTACGCAAGTGTCATTCCGAGTCTTATGGAGGACACCACGCCGGAGATAGAACTGCACATAAGGTATTGCAATCTAGTTTCTATTGGCCTACTCTCTTCAAGGATGCCCGTAAGTTTGTCTTGTCTTGTGATGAATGTCAAAGAATTGGTAATATTAGTAGACGTCAAGAAATGCCTATGAATTATTCACTTGTTATTGAACCGTTTGATGTTTGGGGCTTTGATTATATGGGACCTTTTCCTCCCTCTAATGGATACACACATATTCTAGTTGTTGTTGATTACATTACTAAGTGGGTAGAAGCTATTCCAACTAGTAGTGCTGATCATAACACTTCTATTAAAATGCTTAAGGAAGTTATTTTCCCGAGGTTTGGAGTCCCTAGATATTTAATGACTGATGGTGGTTCACACTTTATTCATGGTGCTTTCCGTAAAATGCTTGCTAAATATGATATTAATCATAGAATTGCATCTCCTTATCACCCACAGTCTAGTGGTCAAGTAGAGTTGAGCAACAGAGAGCTCAAATTAATTTTGCAAAAGACTGTTAATAGGTCTAGAAAGAATTGGTCCAAGAAACTTGATGATGCATTCTGGGCTTATAGAACTGCATACAAAAATCCTATGGGTATGTCTCCGTACAAAATGGTCTATGGAAAAGCATGTCACTTACCTCTCGAACTAGAACATAAGGAATATTGGGCTATTAAAGAGCTCAACTATGATTTTAAACTTGCTGGTGAAAAGAGGTTATTTGATATTAGGTCACTTGATGTATGGAGAACCCAAGCTTATGAAAATGCCAAGTTGTTTAAAGAAAAAGTTAAAAGATGGCATGACAAAAGGATACAAAAGCGTGAGTTTATTCTAGGTGATTATGTATTGCTATACAATTCTTGTTTAAGATATTTTGCAGGAAAACTTCTCTCTAAATGGGAAGGCCCCTATGTTATCGAAGAGGTCTATCGTTCTGGTGCCATAAAAATCAACAACTTCGAGGGCACAAATCCGAAAGTGGTAAATGGTCAAAGAATCAAACATTATATCTCAGGTAATCCCATAAATGTTGAAACCAATATTATTGAAACCATAACCCCGGAGGAATACATAAGAGACACTTTCCAGAATGTTTCAGACTTCGAAAAGGAATAGGTATGTGGTACGGTAAGTAAACCGACTCCAAAACAATTTTGAAGGCAATATTTCTCCGTTTTGGAATATTTAGAAAAATAGAAAAATAAGTAGCAGTTCGGGAAGGACACGAGGGCCCCATGAGGGTGGTGGGCACGCCCTACCCCCCTACCTCGTGAGCACCTCGTGTGCCTTCCGGACTCCGCTTTCTTGCACGTTAAGTATTTTGGTCGGTAAAAATTCATTATATATTCTCCCGAAGGTTTTGACTCCCGTATCACGCAAACCTCCTCTGTTCTTGTTTCGAGCTATTTTCTGTCAGGGTTTTCCAGGCTAGGCATCATGTCGTCTCCCTCCTCCAACAATGGTGAAATGATGCTTGGCTAATGAAGATAGATCTGAAGAGGGAAGAACCCACGAGGGTCAACAAGGATGAAAGGATCAAGAAGGCCACTGAGGATCAAGCGCCAGCAGCGAAAGACACCCTCCATCTTGATCATAACCTTCTTACCCCAACTGAGATCGAAGCTTTCAAGATGATTGAGTTATCTCGTATACAAAACAAGTATCTCACACAAGAAAATATTTTGTTGAAGGAACATATTGTTGCACTCAAGGGCATTATTCGCAAGCTGGAGGACCTATTATGCTCGATGTGCGATTATCCGTCACCTCCACCTTCTTCGCCAACAAAGGAGACATAATCACATGGGTATGGGCACTCCCCTTGGCAACTGCCAAGCTTGGGGGAGGAGCCCCAGTATCGTATCACCATCACAACTCCTATCTTTACCCTTTTTCTTAGTTCGATCCTATTAGTAGTATCTTGATCTAGTAGAATAAAGTTTATGGCATGATCTAGTTTTGAGTTTTGCTTCATGATCTCTCTTTGTAATCGAGTCCGTGAGCTATATATAATAAAGATTAGTGTTGAGTCAAGGGCTTGATTATTTTGCCATGATCTTGGGTGAATAAAAGAAAAGAGAAAAATAATAAAAAGAAACAAAGAGTTCATATTGATCTTATTGAGAGTAATGACTTCACATAGAAAGAGTATGATGATTAAAAGTTGTTGGGAGTTGGCAGACATAGCTTTGGTCATTGTTGCAATGAATAGGAAGTGATAAGGAAAGAGAGGTTTTCACATATAGATATATTATCATTGACATCTTTTATGATTGGGAGCACTCATTAAAATATGACATGCTAAAGAGTTGATGTCGGACAAGGAAGACAACGTAATGAGTTATGTCTTTCTTATATCTGAGAAAAAGTATGTTGTCATGGATCCTCTAACTTGTTGAGCTTGCCTTTCCCCCTCATGCTAGCAAAATTCTCAGCACCAAGTAGAAATACTACTTGTGCTTCCAAATACCCTTAAACCAATTTTGCCATGAGAGTCCACCATATCTACCTATGGATTGAGTAAGATCCTTCAAGTAAGTTGTCATTGGTGCAAAGCAATAAAAATTGCTCTAAATATGTATGATTGATTGGTGTGGGAGAAATAAGCTTTATATGATCTTGTGATGTGGAAGTAATAAAAGCGACGGACTGCATAATAAAGGTTCATATCACAAGGGGCAATATAAAGTGAAGTTCTTTTGCATTGAGATTTTATATATCCAACCATAAAAGCGCATGGCAACCTCTGCTTCCCTCTGCGAAGGGCCTATCCTTTATTATTATCTTCTACCTTATGCAAGAGTCATGGTGATCTTCACCTTTTCTTTTTCATTTTATCCTTTGGCAAGCTCAACATGTTGGAAAGAGATGATATATATATCTAATTGGATGTAGGGGAGCATGAACCATTATTGTTGACCTTACCCTTGAGGTAAAAGGTTGTGGGGCAAAACTATAAGCCCCTATATTTCTCTATGTCCGATTAAAACTCCGTAACCACAAGTATTATGTGAGTGTTAGCAATTATGGAGGACTAAATGATAGTTGAGTATGTGGACTTGCTTTTTAGCTCTAACATAGACTTTTTCCGATGTTATGATAAATTGCAATTGCTTCAATGACTGAGATTATAGTTTGTTGGAGCCCAATAAGGTTTATGATTTATACTTTTGCATTGTGAATAGATCATCACTTGATCATAAGTAATCATATGACAAAATCTATATATGTTGCTGTTATGAGAATAATCATGATGCATTCATGTCCGTATTTTATTTTTATCGACGCCTCTACCTCTAAACATGAGGACATATTTATTGTTATCGGCTTTTCGCTCGAGGACAAGTGAGGTCTAAGCTTGGGGGAGTTGATACGTCCATTTTTCATCATGCTTTTATATCGATATTTATCACATTATGGACTGTTATTTCACTTTATGTCACAATAATTATGGCTATTCTCTCTGTTGGGGAACATTGCAGAAAATTAAAATTTTTCCTACGGTTTCACCAAGATCCATCTATGAGTTCATCTAAGCAACGAGTCAAGGGAGAGAGTTTGCATCTACATACCACTTGTAGATCGCGTGCGGAAGCTTGCAAGGTGATGATGGAGTCGTACTCGACGTGATTCGAATCACCGATGACCAAGTGCTGAACGGACAGCACCTCCGCGTTCAACACACGTACGGGATGGGAGACGTCTCCTCCTTCTTGATCCAGCAAGGGGGAAGGAGAGGTTGAGGAAGACAGCTCCACCGGCAGCACGACGGCGTGGTGATGGTGGAGAGGCAGTACTCCGACAGTGCTTCGCCAAGCACACAACGGAGGAGGAGAGGTGTTGGGGAGGGGAGGGCTGCGCCTTGGAGGGTGGTGCGGCTGCCCTCCCCTCACCCCTCTATTTATAGGGGGAAGGGAGAAGGGGGGCCGGCCCCCTAGAACCCATCTAGGGGGGTGCAGCGGCCAAGGGGAGAGGGGGAGAGGGTGGCTTGCCCCCCAAGCCAAGGGGGCGCCCCCTCTAGGGTTCCCCCCCTCAACCCTAGGTGCAAGGGCCCAAGGGAGGGGGTGCGGCCAGCCCACCAGGGGCTGGCTCCCTGCCCCACGCAGCCCATGTGACCCCCCGGGAGGGGTGGCCCCTCCCGGTGGACCCCC
This sequence comes from Triticum dicoccoides, assembly GCF_002162155.2. Lineage (NCBI taxonomy): Eukaryota > Viridiplantae > Streptophyta > Magnoliopsida > Poales > Poaceae > Triticum > Triticum dicoccoides. The sequence goes on along the minus strand of NC_041380.1, from coordinate 54,790,980 downwards.
GGAACCCTTCCGGTGGCCCCGGTACAATACCGGTATGACCCCGAAACTTCTCGGTGTTCGTTTGACAACTTCCCATATATAAATCTTTACCTCCGGACCCTTCCGGAGCTCCTCGTGACGTCCAGGATCCCATCCGGGACTCCTAACAACATTCGGTAGTCACATACTAGTCTTCCTAATAACCCTAGCGTCACCGAACCTTAAGTGTGTAGACCCTACGGGTTCAGGAGACATGCAGACATGACCGAGACGCTCTCAGGTCAATAACCAACAGCGGGATCTGGATACCCATGATGGCTCCCACATGCTCCTCGATGTTGTCATCGGATGAACCACGATGTCGAGGATTCGATCAAACCCTGTATGCAATTCCCTTTGTCAATCGGTACATTACTTGCCCGAGACTCGATCGTCGGTATCCCAATACCTTGTTCAGTCTCGTTACCGGCAAGTCACTTTACTCGCACCGTAATGCATGATCCCGTGTCCAACACCTTGGTCACATTGATCTCATTATGATGATGCATTACCGAGTGGGCCCAGAGATACCTCTCCGTCATACGGAGTGACAAATCCCAATCTCGATCCGTGTCAACCCAACAGATACTTTCGGAGATACCTGTAATGCACCTTTATAGTCACCCAGTTACGTTGTGACGTTTGATACACCCAAGGCACTCTTACGGTATCCGGGAGTTACACGATCTCATGGTCGAAGGAAGAGATACTTGACATTGGCAAAGCTTTAGCAAAACGAACTACATGATCTTTTATGCTATGCTTATGATTGGGTCTTCTCCATCACATCATTCTCCTAATGATGTGATCCCGTTATCAACGACATCCAATGTCCATAACCAGGAAATCATGACTATCTGTTGATCACAACGAGCTAGTCAACTAGAGGCTCACTAGGGACATATTGAGGTCTAAGTATTCACACATGTATTACGATTTCCGGATAATACAGTTATAGCATGAATAAAAGACATTTATCATGAACATTGAAATATAATAATACTTTTATTATTGCCTCTAGGGCATATTTCCAACAGTCTCCCACTTGCACTAGAGTCACCAATCTAGTTACATTGTGATGAATCGAACACCCATAGAGTTCTGGTGTTGATCATGTTTTGCACGCGAGAGAGGTTTAGTCAGCGGATCTGCAACATTCAGATCCGTGTGCACTTTGCAAATCTCTATGTCTCCATCTTGAACAATTTCACGGATGGAGTTGAAACGACGCTTGATGTGCCTGGTCTTCTTGTGAAACCTGGGCTCCTTGGCGAGGGCAATAGCTCCAGTGTTGTCACAGAAGAATTTGATCGGCCCCGACGCATTGGGTATGACTCCTAGGTCGGTGATGAACTCCTTCACCCAAATCGCTTCATGCGCTGCCTCCGAGGCTGCCATGTACTCCGCTTCACATGTAGATCCCGCCACGACGCTCTGCTTGCAGCTGCACCAGCTTACTGCTCGACCATTCAACATATACACGTATCCGGTTTGTGACTTAGAGTCATCCAGATCTAAGTCGAAGCTAGCGTCGACGTAACCCTTTACGACGAGCTCTTCGTCTCCTCCATAAACGAGAAACATGTCCTTCGTCCTTTTCAGGTACTTCAGGATATTCTTGACCGCTGTCCAGTGTTCCTTGCCGGGATTACTTTGGTATCTTGCTACCAAACTTACGGCAAGGTTTACATCGGGTCTGGTACACAGCATGGCATACATAACAGATCCTATGGCTGAAGCATAGGGGATGACACTCATCTCTTCTTTATCTTTTGCCGTGGTCGGTGACTGAGCCGAGCTCAGTCTCACACCTTGTAACATAGGCAAGAACCCCTTCTTGGACTGATCCATTTTGAACCTCTTCAAAATCTTATCAAGGTATGTTCTTTGTGAAAGACCTATGAGGCGTCTCGATCTATCTCTATAGATCTTGATGCCTAATATATAAGCAGCTTCTCCAAGGTCCTTCATTGAAAAACACTTATTCAAGTAGGCCTTAATGTTGTCCAGAAATTCTATATTATTTCCCATCAAGAGTATGTCATCTACATATAATATGAGAAATGCTACAGAGCTCCCACTCACTTTCTTGTAAACACAGGCTTCTCCATAAGTCTGCATAAACCCAAACGCTTTGATCATCTCATCAAAGAGAATGTTCCAACTCCGAGATGCTTGCACCAGTCCATAAATGGATCGCTGGAGCTTGCATACTTTGTTAGCGTTCCGAGGATCGACAAAACCTTCCGGCTGCATCATATACAGTTCTTCCTTAAGATGTCCGTTAAGGAATGCCGTTTTGACGTCCATTTGCCATATCTCATAATCATAGTATGCGGCAATTGCTAACATGATTCGGACGGACTTCAGCTTCGCTACGGGAGAGAAAGTCTCGTCATACTCAATCCCTTGAACTTGTCGATAACCCTTAGCGACAAGTCGAGCCTTATAAATGGTAACATTACCATCCGCGTCCGTCTTCTTCTTAAAAATCCATTTGTTTTCTATCGCTCGCCGATCATCGGGCAAGTCTGTCAAAGTCCATACTTTGTTTTCATACATGGATTCTATCTCGGATTTCATGGCTTCAAGCCATTTGTTGGAATCCGGGCCCGCCATCGCTTCTTCATAGTTCGAAGGTTCATTGTTGTCTAACAACATGATTTCCAGGACAGGGTTGCCGTACCACTCTGGTGCGGAACGTGTCCTTGTGGACCTACGAAGTTCAGCAGTAACTTGATCCGAAGTACCTTGATAATCATCATTGTTTTCCTCTTCAGTTGGTGTGGGCATCACAGGAACATTTTCCTGAGCTGCACCACTTTCCCGTTCGAGAGGTAGTACTTCATCGAGTTCTACTTTCCTCCCACTTACTTCTTTCGAGAGAAACTCTTTTTCCAGAAAGCATCCGTTCTTGGCAACAAAGATCTTGCCTTCGGATCTTAAGTAGAAGGTATACCCGACAGTTTCCTTAGGGTATCCTATGAATACGCATTTTTCCGACTTGGGTTCGAGCTTTTCAGGTTGAAGTTTCTTGACATAAGCATCGCATCCCCAAACTTTTAGAAACGACAGCTTAGATTTCTTTCCAAACCATAATTCATACGGTGTCGTCTCAACGGATTTATACGGTGCCCTATTTAAAGTGAATGTAGCTGTCTCTAGAGCGTATCCCCAAAATGATAGCGGTAAATCGGTAAGAGACATCATAGACCGCACCATATCTAATAGAGTGCGATTACGACATTCGGACACACCGTTTCGCTGAGGTGTTCCAGGCGGCGTGAGTTGTGAAACGATTCCACATTTCCTTAAGTGTGTGCCAAATTCGTGACTTAAATATTCTCCTCCACGATCTGATCGTAGGCACTTTATCTTTCGGTCACGTTGATTCTCCACCTCATTCTGAAATTCCTTGAACTTTTCAAAGGTCTCAGACTTGTGTTTCTTTAAGTAGACATACCCATATCTACTTAAGTCATCAGTGAGAGTGAGAACATAACGATATCCTCCGCGAGCCTCAACGCTCATTGGACCGCACACATCGGTATGTATGATTTCCAATAAGTTGGTTGCTCGCTCCATTGTTCCGGAGAACGGAGTCTTGGTCATCTTGCCCATGAGGCATGGTTCGCACGTGTCAAATGATTCATAATCAAGAGACTCTAAAAGTCCATCGGCATGGAGCTTCTTCATGCGCTTGACACCAATGTGACCAAGGCGGCAGTGCCACAAGTATGTGGGACTATCGTTATCAACTTTACATCTTTTGGCATCTACACTATGAACATGTGTAATATTACGCTCGAGATTCATTAAGAATAAACCATTGACCATCGGAGCATGACCATAAAACATATCTCTCATATAAATCGAACAACCATTATTCTCAGACTTAAATGAGTAGCCATCTTGTATTAAACGAGATCCAGATACAATGTTCATGCTCAAACTTGGCACTAAATAACAATTATTAAGGTTCAAAACTAATCCCGTAGGTAAATGTAGAGGCAGCGTGCCGACGGCGATCACATCGACTCTGGAACCATTCCCGACGCGCATCGTCACCTCGTCCTTCGCCAGTCTCCGTTTATTCCGCAGCTCCTGCTGTGAGTTACAAATATGAGCAACGGCACCGGTATCAAATACCCAGGAGTTACTACGAGTACTGGTAAGGTACACATCAATCACATGTATATCAAATATACCTTTGGTGTTGCCGGCCTTCTTATCCGCTAAGTATTTGGGGCAGTTCCGCTTCCAGTGACCCTTCCCCTTGCAATAAAAGCACTCTGTCCCAGGCTTGGGTCCATTCTTTGACTTCTTCCCGGTAACTGGCTTACCAGGCGCGGCAACATCTTTGCCGTCCTTCTTGAAGTTCTTCTTACCCTTGCCCTTCTTGAACTTAGTGGTCTTATTGACCATCAACACTTGATGTTCTTTCTTGATTTCAGCCTCTGCTGACTTCAGCATCGAGAACACTTCAGGAATGGTCTTTTCCATCCCCTGCATGTTGTAGTTCATCACAAAGCTCTTGTAGCTTGGTGGGAGCGACTGGAGGATTCTGTCAATGACCGCCTCATCTGGGAGGTTAATGTTCAGCTGGGTCATACGGTTGTGCAACCCAGACATCTTCAGGATGTGCTCACTGACAGAACTGTTTTCCTCCATCTTACAACTGTAGAACTTGTCGGAGACATCATATCTCTCGACCCGGGCATGAGCTTGAAAAACTAGTTTCAGCTCTTCGAACATCTCATATGCTCCGTGATGCTCAAAACGCTTTTGGAGCCCCGGTTCTAAGCTGTAAAGCATGCCGCACTGAACGAGGGAGTAATCATCAGCACGAGTTTGCCAAGCATTCATAATGTCTTGGTTCTCTGGGACGGGAGCGTCACCTAGCGGTCCTTCTAGGACATATTGTTTCCTGGCAGCTATGAGGATGATCCTCAGGTTCCGGACCCAGTCCGTATAGATGCTGCCATCATCTTTCAGCTTGGTTTTCTCTAGGAACGCGTTGAAGTTCATGTTGACGTTAGCGTTGGCCATTGATCTACAAGACATATTTGCAAAGGTTTTAGACTAAGTTCATGATAATAAAGTTCTAATCAAATTATGAACTCCCACTTAGATTAGACATCCCTTTAGTCATCTAAGTGTTACACGATCCGAGTCGACTAGGCCGTGTCCGATCATCACGTGAGACGGACTAGTCATCGTCGGTGAACATTCTCATGTTGATCGTATCTTCCATACGACTCGTGTTCGACCTTTCGGTCTCCGTGTTCCGAGGCCATGTCTGCACATGCTAGGCTCGTCAAGTTAACCCTAAGTGTTTTCGCTGTGTAAAACTGTCTTACACCCGTTGTATGTGAACGTAAGAATCCATCACACCCAATCATCACGTGGTGCTTAGAAGCGACGAACTGTAGCAACGGTGCACAGTTAGGGGAGAACACTTCTTGAAATTTTTGTAAGGGATCATCTTATTTACTACCGTCGTCCTAAGTAAACAAGATGCATAAACATAATAAACATCACATGCAATTATATAGTTGTGACATGATATGGCCAATATCATATAGCTCCATTGATCTTCATCTTCGGGGCTCCATGATCATCTTGTCACCGGCTTGACACCATGATCTCCATCATCGTGTATTCATGAAGTTGTCACACCAACGACTACTTCTACTTCTATGACTAACGTTTAGCAATAAAGTAAAGTAGTTTACATGACGTTATTCAATGACGCGCAGGTCATACAAAAAATAAAGACAACTCCTATGGCTCCTGCCGGTTGTCATACTCATCGACATGCAAGTCGTGAATCCTATTACAAAGAACATGATCTCATACCTCACAATTCATCATTCATCACAACTTCTGGCCATATCACATCACATGATCAATCGCTGCAAAAACAAGTTAGACGTCCTCTAATTGTTGTTGCATCTTTTACGTGGCTGCAATTGGGTTCTAGCAAGAACATTTTCTTACCTACGAATCACCACAACGTGATTTTGTCAACTTCTATTTACCCTTCATAAGGGCCCTGTTCATCGATTCCGCTCCAACTAAAGTGGGAGAGACAGACACCCGCCAGCCACCTTATGCAACTAGTGCAGGTCAGTCGGTGGAACCGGTCTCACGTAAGCGTACGTGTAAGGTTGGTCCGGGCCGCTTCATCCCACAATACCGTTGAGCAAGAAAAGACTAGTAGAGGCAAGTAAGATGACAAAATCCACGCCCACAACAAATTGTGTTCTACTCGTGCAAAGAGAACTACGCATAGACCTAGGTCATGATGCCACTATTGGGGAACGTTGCAGAAAATTAAAAATTTTCCTATGGTTTCACCAAGATCCATCTATGAGTTCATCTAAGAAACGAGTCAAGGGAGAGAGTTTGCATCTACATACCACTTGTAGATCGCGTGCGGAAGCTTGCAAGGTGATGATGGAGTCGTACTCGACGTGATTCGAATCACCGATGACCAAGTGCTGAACGGATAGCACCTCCGCGTTCAACACACGTACGGGATGGGAGACGTCTCCTCCTTCTTGATCCAGCAAGGGGGAAGGAGAGGTTGAGGAAGACAGCTCCACCGGCAGCACGACGGCGGGGTGATGGTGGAGAGGCAGTACTCCGACAGGGCTTCGCCAAGCACACAACGGAGGAGGAGACGTGTTGGGGAGGGGAGGGCTGCGCCTTGGAGGGTGGTGCGGCTGCCCTCCCCTCACCCCTCTATTTATAGGGGGAAGGGAGAAGGGGGGCCGGCCCCCTAGAACCCATCTAGGGGGTGCGGCGGCCAAGGGGAGAGGGGGAGAGGGTAGCTTGCCCCCCAAGCCAAGGGGGCGCCCCCTCTAGGGTTCCCCCCCTCAACCCTAGGCGCAAGGGCCCAAGGGAGGGGGTGCGGCCAGCCCACCAGGGGCTGGCTCCCTGCCCCACGCAGCCCATGTGACCCCCCGGGAGGGGTGGCCCCTCCCGGTGGACCCCCGGAACCCTTCCGGTGGCCCCGGTACAATACCGGTATGACCCCGAAACTTCCCGGTGTCCGTTTGACAACTTCCCATATATAAATCTTTACCTCTGGACCCTTCCGGAGCTCCTCGTGACATCCAGGATCCCATCCGGGACTCCGAACAACATTCGGTAGTCACATACTAGTCTTCCTAATAACCCTAGCGTCACCGAACCTTAAGTGTGTAGACCCTACGGGTTCGGGAGACATGCAGACATGACCGAGACGCTCTCAGGTCAATAACCAACAGCGGGATCTGGATACCCATGATGGCTCCCACATGCTCCTCGATGTTGTCATCGGATGAACCACGATGTCAAGGATTCGATCAAACCCTGTATGCAATTCCCTTTGTCAATCGGTACGTTACTTGCCGGAGACTCGATCGTCGGTATCCCAATACCTTGTTCAGTCTCGTTACCGGCAAGTCACTTTACTCGTACCGTAATGCATGATCCCATGTCCAACACCTTGGTCACATTGAGCTCATTATGATGATGCATTACCGAGTGGGCCCAGAGATACCTCTCCGTCATACGGAGTGACAAATCCCAATCTCGATCCGTGTCAACCCAACAGATACTTTCGGAGATACCTGTAATGCACCTTTATAGTCACCCAGTTACGTTGTGACATTTGATACACCCAAGGCACTCTTACGGTATCCGGGAGTTACACGATCTCATGGTCGAAGGAAGAGATACTTGACATTGGCAAAGCTCTAGCAAAACGAACTACACGATCTTTTATGCTATGCTTATGATTGGGTCTTGTCCATCACATCATTCTCCTAATGATGTGATCCCGTTATCAACGACATCCAATGTCCATAGCCAGGAAATCATGACTATCTGTTGATCACAACGAGCTAGTCAACTAGAGGCTCACTAGGGACATATTGAGGTCTAAGTATTCACACGTGTATTACGATTTCCGGATAATACAGTTATAGCATGAATAAAAGACATTTATCATGAACATTGAAATATCATAATACTTTTATTATTGCCTCTAGGGCATATTTCCAACACTCTCTTATTTTACAAGGTTTACATAAGGAGGGAGAATGCCGGCAGCTGGAATTCTAGGCTGGAAAAGGAGCAAATATTAGAGACCTATTCTATGCAACTCCAAAAGTCCTGAAACTCCACGGAACATCTTAAAACAAATAAAGAAAAATCCTCTCCAAAGATGAAAGCCAGGGGGCCCACACCCTGCTCACGAGGGTGGGGGGCGCCCCCCCTACCTCGCGGGCCCCCTGGTGGCTCTCCGACGTCCATCTTCTCCTATATGAGGTCTTTCGATGAGAAAAAATAGGAAGGAACTTTTCGGGACGAGACTCCGCCGCCACGAGGCGGAACCTTGGTGGATCCAATCTAGAGCTCCGGCAGAGCTGTTCTGCCGGGGATACTTCCCTCTGGGAGGGGGAAATCATCACCATCATCATCACCAACGCTCCTCTCATCGGGAGAGGGCAATCTCCATTAACATCTTCACCAGCACCATCTCATCTCCAAACCCTAGTTCATCTCTTGTATCCAATTCTTGTCTCACAGTCCGGGATTGGTGCTAGTAGGTTGCTAGTAGTGTTGATTACTCCTTGTAGTTGATGCTAGTTGGTTTATTTGGTGGAAGATCATATGTTCAGATCCTATATGCATATTATTACCCCTCTGATTATGAACATGAATATGCTTTGTGAGTAATAACGTTTGTTCCTGAGGACAAGGGAGAAGTCTTGCTATTAGTAGTCATGTGAATTTGGTATTCGTTTGATATTTTGATGAGATGTATGTTGTCTAGCCTCTAGTGGTGTTATGTGAACGACGACTACATAACACTTCACCATTATTTGGGCCTAGAGGAAGGCATTTGGAAGTAATAAGTAGATGATGGGTTGCTAGAGTGACAGAATCTTAAACCCTAGTTTATGCATTGCTTCGTAAGGGGCTGATTTGGATCCATATGTTTCATGCTATGGTTAGGTTTACCTTAATACTTTTGTTGTAGTTGCGGATGCTTGCAATAGAGGTTAATCATAAGTGGGATGCTTTTTCAAGTAAGAACATCACCCAAGCACCGGTCCACCCACATATCAAATTATCAATGTATCAAACGCGAATCATATGAACGTGATGAAAACTAGCTTGACGATATTCCCATGTGTCCTCGGGAGCGCTTTTCCTATTATAAGAGTTTGTTCCGGCTTGTCCTTTTCTACAAAAAGGATTGGGCCACCTTGCTGCACTTTACTTACTTTTGTTACTTGTTGCTCGTTACAATTTATCCTATTACAAAACTATCTGTTACCACTTATTTCAGTACTTGCAGAGGGTACCTTGCTGAAAACTGCTTATTATTTCCTTCTGCTACTCGTTGGGTTCAACACTCTTACTTATCGAAAGGACTATGATAGATCCCCTATACTTGTGGGTCATCATGCACCAGTATCAAAAAGGACGATTGAAGTAAATGACTTAATCAAAAACTTACCGATAACTGCATCTGGCTGCTCTTCAACCTCCTCCACGTTCACGTGGTTCATTTGTCCCCTGTTGAAAGGGTTGGGCTTCTTCCCAGAGTTTCCATTGCCATTTCCATTCTTGAGTTCAGGACACTCATTGGCATAGTGTCCAGTCTTCCCACACTTGAAATAAGTAATGTGACTTTGATCCTTCTTGGCGGGTGTGGTTGGGTTAGAGCGGTTCTGGTTGCTGCCTGCTCCATTCCCATTTCCATTCTTGGGACCACTGTGGTTATGCAAACCTCCCCCATTATGGGCATTTCCTCCATGGTTATAGGTATATCCTCCCGAGTTCGGGGTAAAACAAGGCTTCTACTGAGCTCCTAAATTGTACTTCCCTTGTCCATACTTCCTTTTGCGGCTCTCAATCTGCTGCTGCTTCCCTTCAATCATAAGAGCCTTGTCTACCAATTCCTGGTAGTTGTTAAATGTTGCCACCATTAACTGCATACTCATCTCATCATTCAGCCCTTCCATAAACTTCTCCTGCTTCGCGGCATCTGTGGCCACATCATCCGGGGCATAGCGGGCTAACTTACTAAACTCATCCACGTACTGCCCCATGGTACGATTTCCTTGGCGCAAGTTGGGAAACTCACGCTTCTTTATGCTCATAGCTCAAGTTGAGACATGAGCAGTGCGGAATGCTTGATGAAACTGCTCCCAAGTAACATTGGCTATAGGGAAAGTGGTTGTGTAATTCTCCCACCATGAGGCTGCAGGTCCATCCAATTGGCGTGTGGCAAAACGCACCTTCTCAGCATCTGTGCAACCTGCGGTGGTCAGCTCCCTTCCAATCTTGCGTAGCCAATCCTCAGCAACTATCAGCTCGGTGCTACTAGAAAACACCGGCGGTTGCAACCTTAGAAAACGGGCTAAGTTATCAACTTGAGGTGGTGGCTGTGGGTTTTTGTTATTGTTGTTGTTGTTGTCTTGATTCTGGACTAGTAACTGCATCAGGGTATTTTGCTGTTGGATCAACTGGGTGAGCTTCGGTGGGAAAGCAAATCCGGGGTCACGTCTCGAAGGCATCTGATGGGTTTAGAGGGGAGAGATTAGAATAGAATGAGGTGTAGTGTGAAAACACTACCAATATGCACATGAGACAAACACAATCATATCACACCAAAACAATTTCAAGCAAGGGCATACAATCGATCTAACTATCATTACAGTGCTCGGACTACTAATATATGCATGGGGGGAATACTACTAATAATATGGTGGTCTACTAGAAATTTTGATCAGTGGAAGACTCCATGATATCTGCTCAAGCTTCGTCTTCATAATCATCATCACTACTGTCAGGGTCAGAGTCGGTGTTGTCGATGATGATGTAGTCCTTGGGATGGTCATCATCTCCTCCTGGCGCGGGATCTCCCATGAATACTCCTAGCTTCCTTGTCAGGTCGCCATTCATCTCGACTAGTATTGCGATTTCCTCCTCGTATCCGTCACGTGTAGACTCGAGTTCCTCTTCTAGCTCCATGTTCCCGGTCATCACCTTCTTCAGGTCTATGCTTGCGCACATCTGGTTCTCCTGGCGACGAATGTGCTGGTTTAACTCCTGGATGAAAGCTGCAATGGACTTGTCCCTCCTGGTGCTGATCATCTCCCATTGCTCATCTTGGCGCCCACATACACTACAAAAAATACACTTCCGTGATGATACGTGTTTGTCATAGTAGGTCGCGTTTTTTGTCATGCATGTACATCCATGACAAATTTATGAAAGAATCAGGATAGTCATACCTGTGCTGTCGTAGAAGTGTTCCATGACATTACCAAAATTATCATCACGGAAGTGTCCACTTCCATGACGATAAATCGCGCGTCACAGAAGTGCTTTCGTCAAGGGTGACCGACACGTGGCATCCACCGTAACGGAACGCCGTTAAGCTATCGGGTCGGGTTTTGGATCCGATAACCCGTTAACAGCGCAGACCAATGGGGATTTTCCACGTGTAAAATCATCATTGGCTAGAGGAAACACGTGTCGGCTCATCGTCGGGATAGATGTCATCCACTCACTGGACAGAAGGCGCCCATGATACGTCGACACATGGCACGGCCCAACAAGTTTAAATGGGCCGGCCCAACTAAAGGCCCACAAGATTTTGCAGACCATAATTGGCCGGCCCAGCTAAAGGCCCACGAATTTTTGCAGACCATAATGGGCTGGCCCAGCTAAAGGCCCACAAGATTTCGCGGGCCATAATGGGTCGGCCCAGGTAAAGGCCCACAAGATTTTCGTGTGCCATAATAGGCCGGCCCAGGTAAAGGGCCATGGTGACTCTAGCCCATAATGAATAGTAATTTTCTTTATACCCATTAACGGCCCGTGATTTACATGGGCCGTTTCCAGCCCATGTTAGCTTTCGGCCTATTGACGGCCCATACGTTCTTGGGCTCCTTTTCGGCCCTTGATTACTTTCGGCCCGTTACTGGCCTGTTCCCCTAATGGGCCAAATTCGGCCCATGGCAAGAGTCAGCCCGTTACTAGCTTGTTCCACTAATGGGCCAAATTCGGCCCATGGAAAGAGTCGGCCCATTACTAGTCTGTTACACTAATGGGCCAAATTCGGCCCATGGCAAGAGTCGGCCCGTTTCTGGCCTGTTAACCCGTTGCGCCGTTTCCAGCCTGTCCTATATTTCTGGCCCATTAACAGCTCATTATGCCTGTGACAGAATTAAGCCTTTGGTGTCCTACGGCCTGTTAACGGCCTGTTACCGTGCTGGGCCGATACCAATTACGCCCGATTATGGCCCATGTAGACCCATTTATCCGATGGCCTGAGGCCCACCGATTACAAGCCCATTTATCGATGGCCCGTAGGAGACCCATGGATCCTACGGCCTGTATATGGCCCATGGTAGTTGCGGCCACTAGCAAACCAGGGAAAAAGAAGACTAGGAAATAAATAAGGCCGAAACTAACGCTAGGCTATTAAGGCGATTGCGGAGATTACATCCACTCGACATCAAAGATCGCCACCAGTGCAAATATAGGGAACACCCTACACTATACAAAAATGGCTTGCTGTTTTCTTCAGGCGGTGGCTGCACGTTAAGAATAAATTTTGTGTCGCACAAAACAAATTACAACTATATAACAAAAGGAAGATTGGCATAAAACTTAACAGTCTAGCAGATAAATGCACCACCAGAAGTTCAGAAGCTCAGTTCATTTGACCTGACTGTTACGTTTTCATGTTGTATTGTCGGATGGAGCACCATAACCCTCGCCTTCATTTCCCCTAGGCTCCTGAACAACATAGCAAATGTCTGATAGTCTGGTTTCAAAACCATGCATATCTTGACGACATTGAGCAATGTTTCTCCTTGTTTCACAAAGGGTCTCTGTTAGGGGATGGACTTCTGTCTGGAGCGCAGATACAACATTGCTTTGAGCTTGCATATCTTGATCATGAGGCAGTTTGGACAATATTTCCTTAACAACCAACCCAGTATTACGCAGGAACGTGCTTTTGGCACTGTTAGTGGACAGGTACTGACCCACTGCAGCAAGAGCTGACATTGCGGTAATAGTTGCCTCGCCACCTTCAGAAGGTGGCGGTTCCACCATTTTTTCCATAGCTCGCTGAAAATTTGAGGTTTTACATTAGTAGTACCAGAACATAAGATAGTAAGGAGGCAGCAAAACCAAACAAAATAGCTTTGGTCTATATACATAACTTATTCTAGTGAACCCATGTAAAATATTAGTTGTATTTTATTGCAAAGTACATAATAAAACCAGGTTCCAAACATATGACCATGTACCATCGCTAATGTATTGTCTATTTCTTCACATTGTATTGAGGGCTAAGGATAAAGAGATGAAGTTTATAATAGGGTAAGCATAGTATGACGTCATTCATATCACAAAACAACTGAGAACAAACAAACAGGCAATTGTAACATTGTGTGGGCAAGTCCAGCACGGAACTAGATTACGGGTCAAGATCAAAGGAACATCACTCCTCTCTTTAAACCTTGTAAGGTGCAATGATACGCTAACACAATTGTGTATAAAATTGAAAAGAGTAATAGACATTGGCTGCAAACCATGCAGTTCAAGGCACAAGTCAGAGTAAGTAGTAGTTAAAAGGCATGAGGATTAAGGACTTACAACAGCGGCTTTGACTAGTGTAGTCATGCCCTTCTTCTTGCTGGTGTGACAGTCCTTAAAGATTTCCACAACATTTGGTTCAGGTACTTTTTGGTCCTTGCGGGCTTTCCTCTACATTTGGAACAAGTCAATATAGATCTGATAATATGGTACATCGAAAAGAGTGAAACAGAAGCTAATTACAAGAGCCTCGCAGTGTGCAATATAGCTACGAGATCCTGTCATCTGTTGGAATTTCACTTTCGTACGGTTGGCCTTGTTCTTTGAACAGTTCAACTACAAGAAGATAGATTTGTGTGGCACATGCGTAAATAGGACTTCAACATGTGATCTGATGACATATATATAATGTACCTGATACTTTGGATCGGACCAGTGTTTAACGAGGCCTCTCCAGTCTTCATCAGATATATTTTCCACTGGAGATGTTTGGGCAAGTTCACTGTTAGCCTTGCCTTCAAAGTGAGTTTTCCTCAAGTTATGCTGATACTGTCGCAGGGCAAACTTGAAAACATGGGTGCAAGCTTGTCTGGTTGCATCATCTTGGCTATCCAACTTGAACCTCGTCTGTTGAAAATTATGGGAGTCTCATTATCAGCAACCTAGAAAGTATTGGACATAGCAAGATGATATTACTAGTTTCCATACATAACCATACTTACAGATAAAGGGTCGAGGAAGATGTTGAACTGGGTTTCGTCTTTGTCATTCCTGTACTGAATCCATGTTGGGAGGATACGTACATGACACCTAACAGCAACCGCTGCCTCTAATACTAACTTGGCTGACTCTGTAGCATCGCGTGGGCTTTTTAAACCTGCCTCAAAATAGATCTCCATTCTTCCTCATCTAGATTTAGTTAACCTATCAAGCATTATCCCTGATGTTTGTTTCCTCTTGCGCCTAGGTGCTAGTCCAACAACAAACATAGGAAGTGTTAGTGTACATCAAACTGTGAGACTACATATAAAGAAGCATGCAACTGTAACTTGACTCCAGCAACTACCTTCTTGCTGTTGAAGCTCACAAGGTTCATCTGATATTGCCAACTCGTCTTGTGTCAAGAGTGCTTGGGAAGTAGTGTCAGGTGGCAAGGGAGCTTGGGAACGTGCTGCTAGCTCAGTTGATGCATGAGTACGTCATGGAGCTGGTAGTACTGTGGTAGGTGTTGCAAGAACTAGGGCTGTCGCTGCTTGTTTGGTGGCAGCTATTTGTTTCTGTTTGTCTTTTTTTGCAACTCATGTAGCATGGGATGCCGTGTTTGTAGAATTTTCTGCTGGACATTGACCTTCTATTGCACCATCAGTACCAGCAGAATCTGTAGGATTCATCCGCTTCTCATTCCCTGCCATTCTGTGTTTCTTCCTCTTTCTTTGTGCCATGTTAAGTCAAGCCGACAAGAAAAATGAATAACAATTTAGTTCTTCAGAACAAATTGATGCGTGATGCAGACGAACTGAACTTTGATGTTAGATAACCACATGATAGGAGGATGTAATATGTATGAAAAACAGGACGGAAGAGATAACCAGAACTATGATGTGTAAAGTAAGAAGAAGACATTTCACCAAATTAGAAGCAATGCAATGGAAGGTAGACACCATATGAAAGATGCTACAAATATCGCTCTGCCAAGTTAACAGTGTCTCATCATAAATGTCGTTTAAACAAATGTGAAGCAGTACAAGAAATAAATCATACGCAAGATGCAAACAACATCACACTACCATGTTAGAGGTATCTCGTCATTAGTGCCATTCCATATTCACAGCATTGCATATTCACAGCTTATGATGTGTAAACTAAGGAGAAGGCATTTCAACAAATTAGAAGAAATGAAAGCTAGACACCAAATGAAAGATGCAACGAATATCACTCTACCAAGTTAAAACTGTCTCGTCATAAGTGCCATTTCAACAAATTAGTAATACAAGCTAGAAAAGAATGTGAGATGTAACCTATATCACACTCGAAGTAAAATGTGTCTTATGATAAGTGATTGTTGCAGGTTACACAACAGTAGTAATTTGATGTAAGAACATGGTGTGATAGATAGATATTGTATGTTCTAGAAACAGGAACACGTGTCTTATTCAAGTATAATGTGTAAAGTAAGCAGATGGAATTCAACAAAATTAGAAGCAATACAAGCTAGACATCACACATAACATGCAACCACATATAACAGTGCCAAGTTAGAGGGAGCACTAGTGATGCTGCACTAGGGGAGATGTGCTCATCATAAACACAACTTTGTTGAGTGTCTATGCATGTGTTGTCTTGGAAATCATCTTGGGGGTGTGGAGGAGTAGAAATTGTAGAGGCCCTCCATTCGGAAGGAGCACCTTTATCCGCTGCCTTGCTAACTTCCTTCCGCTTTATTGATTTTGAATTGTCAAGTAAAACCGACAAGAAAAAGCAATAAAATTCTCTCTTCAGAACTCATTCATGCATGATACTGACAATCACTTCTTTGATGTAAGGCAAACACATGATACCAGGATGGAATATGTACGAAAAACATGACAGCATGTCATGTTCACAACTATTTGTGTAAACTAAGCAGAAACCATTCCAGCAAATAAGAAGCAATGCAAGCTAGACACCACATGAAAGATGCAACCAATATAGCTCTGCCAAGTTAAAAGCGTCCCATCATAAATGGAATTTCAACAAATTAGAAGCAGTGCATGCTATAAATCATATGAAAGATGCAACTAATATCACACTGCATATACTAAAGGTGTCTCGTCATGTTGATTGATGCGGGATACAAAAAAAAATAGTTTTATGTAAGGACATGCTTAATAGACAGATGTACTATGTACTAAATATAGGAAGGCATGTCACATTAACATGTATAATGTGTAAGCTAAGCTGACTAGCACATGCAGTTTAACCAGATTGGAAGAATTACAATCTAGACACCATATGCAACATGCAACCACATGTCACACTGCCAAGTTAGAGCAAGCACCTGCGATGCTAGTGTAGGGGAAATGATGTAATCAACTACAGAGCTACGTCAACTATCTTCATCTAGCATTTCTGTTTCTTGAGAATCATGTCGGGAGGCTGACGTCGCATTCTTTAAATGAGGAGTAGTCCCCTTGCCTGCCTGCCTCATCAAAAGTGATTGATGAGGGATACACAAGAACATTAGTTTGATGTAAGAACATGGTTAATACACAGATGTACTAGTATGTACCAAAAATAGAAAGACATGTCATATTCAAAGGTATAATGTGTAAGCTAAAAAGATGCAATTTAACCAAATTGGAAGCAATACAAGCTAGACATCCGGCTGGAGTGGTGAGCATGATCATCTAGGACCTGAGAGCCTGGTGGGAGGTGGGCTGCTTCACCACCATTGCAGCTTTTTAGTTGGCTTCTAGGTGATGCATATCTTTGCTGGGCTTGTCACTGGCTCGGCCAGTGCCCTGACTAGCTATTTGTCTTCTGGTGCTCATGGGATGGTGGTTCATGTAAAAAAATATCTTTCCTTATCTTACCGACTTCGGCCTTTCAAATACAAGCTAGACACCATATGGAACATGCAACCACATATGACACCGCGAAGTTAAAGCAAGCACCTGGGATGGTGGTTCATTGCGAGCGAGGTCATCAACTCCAGAGCTACGTTCCCCATCTCCATCTGCTGACACTACACCCTTTAAAGCGTTGAAACGTGTCTTGCCTAGACGCACACCAAACTGGAGCGACTTCTCTCTTTTCTTTTTGGCTTCTCTCATGGCAGCAGAGTCTGAAATACCCTTGCATAAAAACACAACAATGAGAGTAAGGGTGAAGTGTGTGCATAACTAGTGCACTGTAAAAGTAGTAGATAGCAGGTGGTTGAAAAATAAATGACAGGAGACATATGATAGCTCTACAACATTGCATGGCAAACAAAATTAGATTCTACTCTGTATGATTTTGTAATATATGAGCACTGGAAATGCAGGTACTCCTCCAGCACACCACCACATGTGGTCATATCAAAGATAACATTCGACTGAAAATAAATAGGTCAGTCGATTTTTTTAATGAACCGTCCGATCTATAAGGAACGGGCCAGCAGATAGCCTTCGTCTACCTCTCGCCAGTCACTGTTGACGATCTTTCTCGAACCGCTAGCGACCACCGGCCCAGACCCCTGCCTCCGCTGCCCCGCCCTCCCATCGAACACACACCACCGCCGTGCTTGGCAGCGCCCCCAGGCCATCCCTTTAATGCCGGCAACCCTCCAGATCAGGCGCCAGTAGCTCTAGGCCGCACACGCCCCTAAGATAAACACCAAGGCGCTGCTTCCTCGACATAATAGGCGTACTAGCGCCTGTTACGCCGAGGAATGCTTCCGTTAATTGGGAATCAAGTGGCCAGAAATTGAAATTCAGGGGGGCGACGGACCTCTAGCTAAGGTGAAATAGTATATGAGGAGAAACCTTGTGCATCGTGAGTAACTAGGAACATCTAGTATCAAGAAGAAGCGGTCAACTAGTGTCTTCTGTGAGATGAATACCGTGCAAGCAGAGACGTACGATTTGCACGAATAAGGGAAGAGGAGTACCTTTTTGGTTGCCGGTGTGGTCACCTCCACAAGTCACGCTGATTTTCTTCTTTTTACTGGGGAAACCGATGTTCTGGAGGGTGCAGGCTTGGACGAACCCATGGCCAAATTGTTGACTATGTTGCTGTGGCCGTATGTCGGCGGAGGGGAAGCAGATCTAAGGCGGCGAAGGACGGCGTAGCAGGAACAACTCTGGTGTGGTGGAGGGTGGCGAAGTTGGAGCGGCAGCGGTGAGGTGCAGGATGACGTGGTTGAACTGGCTCGGCCTCAGCTTCAACTACTAGCCGTGCAGGGCGTTGTGGTTAAGGTTGCGGTGGACAATGACGTCGGGGTATCGGCTCCGGCGTGATGGAGGAGGGTGGCGGTTGATGGGTGGGATGGGGTGGCGGACGGAGGACGCCGGGCTTTCGCGGCTAGTGGAGAGGTAGTTTTGGCGCCCACGGAGTACGAATGGGGAAGCAGACGGGTGGGGGAACCTTTTTTTGGTCTGGGACGCGCTTGTTTTTGGCTTTTTTGAATAGAAGATGGGACACGCTTGTTTGAAATTTGGGGAAAGTACAAACTTTGCCCCCTCTTAAATTTCGGACCTACTGTGGGTCGAGGGTAGGATGGTAATCCCAAGTGTCCCAAATAGTGGGCGGGAGCAATTTTAGCCGCGCGCATGTGTGCTTAGGTGACCATTGTGTATGAATGTTTTTCGAATGCTGTTGCGTGGCATCTAGATGAAGCTACAAACCAACCCCGGTTTAGACCTTTGGACGTCGGGACGGTAGGTTTCATGGGTCGGAGTTATTAGAAAAGTAATTTCCTTGTACTACCAAATATTGGTCTCACGCGGTTTCGGGCGAGTAGAGGCTCTTTTGGCACTTCGTTCGAAATTTTGAAACACAAGCATTCATGTTTAGAGTACTCTTGAACAATGAGGATTGACCTAAATATACAATATTATATTTGACCTTGTATGTTTGAAAACCTCATTAAATTATCCTCTTCTTTTTGAAATTTTGACACTTGAAAATCCTATAACTACGATTATTTTGGAATGGAGGAGCTAAATTTGAATCTATTTTGTACACGACTACATATGCTATTATGTACAAAATCAGAGCAACGATTGGTGCCCCATAATTTAGGTATGGTTTACAAATGCCATGATATCAAATTCAAAAAATTGAATGGACTTCATGTTGAATTCGATTTTTTTAAACCACCTAAGTTGAATTCAAATGTGTGCTAGTTCATAGGTAGTAGCTATTTATAATGTCCATTGTGTAACTTTCATATGTATAATGTGCTTTACACACACAACATGAACTATACTCACGTTTATATTCGATTGCTAAAGCGATGCATTGTCTGGAGTTCAAAATACTAACTATGTGGATCAATTCTGTCGAATAATAACATAGACATGCTCAAATTCGATAGAATCTAGATGTCTGATGGATCAATGACCGCTCCTTACGCGAATTACAAATATCATGATCCCATCCTAATATTTGGATACAATTTTTATCTTTAATCAATGTGTAGAGCAGTCTTTTACGTGTAGTTTCACTCTCCATCGGTGGTCTCTCACACATGCTCACACACTCTCTCCCGAGGTGTCTTTCTCGCACACATGCTCTAGATATAACCCTCCCTCCCTCTCGTAACCATTTACAACTATTTTCACTAACCTTTATCACAAGCACTCTTCCTCTCACAAACATACACACGCACAATCCTCATCGACCCTTTCTATATACATGGACCTGCCTACGTGTCTCATGTACGCACATTATCTTTACGCATGTCTCTCACGCATTGTCTCACACCTCTCTTCCTAATGGACGAGTATGATTCTAGCAGATCGTGCTATAGGATGCCCCTTAAAGTTAGGTTGGATGAATAGTAATATCAGAGATAAAGGGGTTACCTTAGTCCAAGAACCTAGGGTTACAAATCCTGGCCGGCTTTGTCAGTGGACACAGAGTCAATTCTGCTATCTTTGTCTTGTACGACTAGTCATCCATGGGTCTTCCTAAATGCATCACGGGCCGACCAATGTGGTGCAGGACGGAAAAGAACGAAGGGCCTCACCTCAACCCATAGGACCTCACGCGGTGACACGCCCTCTGCCCCCACGTCTCATTATCTTCTCACACCCACACATACCAACACAAACACCACACACACAGAAAATTTCTCCTGGTGCCTCTGTTCCCTCCCCCCTTGC
The DNA here is from genome assembly GCF_002162155.2 of Triticum dicoccoides. Classification (NCBI taxonomy): domain Eukaryota; kingdom Viridiplantae; phylum Streptophyta; class Magnoliopsida; order Poales; family Poaceae; genus Triticum; species Triticum dicoccoides. The sequence continues at coordinate 54,770,494 of NC_041380.1, read as the reverse complement.
ATATACACACTCAAGGGAATGGAATCTCTTGTCGTGACGTCATATTCGTCTCTCTCTCTCTCTCTAGACCACTCTCATTTCTTGTGCTATCTCTCCCACGCCCCCCATCGGCCCCTATATCCATGCCTCTCTCGAATACGTAATACACACACATACCTCTCTAGGCCCCGCCAAATGCATCAACTACACATTCACACATGTTACATCACGTACCCCATTGATCTAAAAAAGCCCTCTCTTCACGTTTATTTCGCATAAAACATTCCTTTTGAATAAAGTGTGGCCAAAAAATTATTTTAGAGTTTCTACATATATACAACATTACAAAGTTATATGGAGGAGTACGAACGCTAATTTGCATTGCATGGTGCCCACAATGATATTTATTCCGCACTATGAATTTGTATATTTTTATACTATATACAAAGTTAGTCATAATAAAGAGAAATGAAGAGCATCTCTCTCTCCATCGCGTACCCCCTGTACGCCCCTTTCACGTATGCACAAAAAACTATCTCCAGGTCCTCTAAAGGTAAGCCCCTAGAAAATTCACGCATGTTTCATCTTTCTCTCGCGATATATGCAATGACGATCATTGTATTTGAAGCGAAAGCACGATACGTACATTGGACTTCAGAATCCACTCATTACGGTCACCATTTACGTTTAGTGGATATTATGCAGTCACGGGCTCTCCGTACAACTCTGTATTTGCTCATGACATGACTAGTTGACCAGTTAAACGCTCCACGTGGCACCTCTAGTGTTGCATCACATTATCTCACTACCATCGTGCCCACCTATTGACTTGTGTCTACTCTACATCTACACTCTTATAAAATAAATAAAATACACTCTTATAAAAAACAGAGTTGGTGATGATGGTGTGCCTGCCATCCTGCAATATAGGCCGTCCGATTTATATCTGATGGATAGGAAAGAAACTATGGCAATTTTGCGAAAAGGTACCCACACACCTCTCCACATTTGCAAATAAGGCCTTCCCTCATTCATCCTTTTCTCTCACAAGATAAACAAGTCACACAAATGCATCTTGATGTTACATGCAACGCACGGGCATCTTGCTAGTAAGAATGAATACAAACGACAAAAAAATATTTGGACGGTGGTTCGAAGTCATGATCGCGGGCACAGTGGACAAGGTGGCCTTGTATTGGTATGCTGAGCCGTCTGTTTTAACACACAGGAGCTGGTGTGGTGATTATACACACACGCACGCATGCACACGAACTGCATCCACGCAACACTCACACAAACACATGCACCCACGCACGCACGCAACACTCACACGTACACACGCAGCCACGCACGCACGCAACACTCACAAGCACGCACCCAACACTCACACGCACACACGCACGCATGCATGCACACACCAGTACACCACACGACCAACACACACTCTCATGCTCAAGTGCTCAACCTACACGTGCATGCGCACAACTCAGGCCCTGACAGACACATACACAACCAGGTGATTCCCGCGCACGGGTTGGAGCCTTGTCGCACCTGCATGAATTTGTGTTTATCTGACCTTTTGCCTATGCGAACTGACAGGTGGGACCCACAATGAACATGGTCAATTTAACTAGTCAACATGGCACCATGCAGACTATTTGGCCGGTCAACAGAGTGCAATCCGATGCTGAGCTATGAGCAAGTGACCGTATAATCACCGCAAAACGTATATAGTGATCGTAATCAGCTTATTCTGAAGTTCGGTGACCGTGTTACGCTTTCTCTCGCTGTAGGCCCTCCAAAACTAAATCTCTACACGTTCTCGCATGTTACATCTAACAACTATGCAATACAACACTACTACTACTACACTCTAACACAATAAATCATATATATTTTTAGTTTTACTAGATATCATATTGTTACTTGTAATTATTCAGTTTGCATACATTAAAATTGCCTTTGAAATGTATGGCCAGTATCATCTACCACGCGGGAAAAATCCCGCCCTTTCCTGTTTAATCGGGTTTGTATCGATGGATCGTGCGAAACAGCAAAACTATAGTACTATACAGTACAAGTGACAGTTCACTGGGCCATCGTGTCGTCTACTCCTCCGTCGTAAGAGTGGAGCGCTCGCTTTCATAAATCTTCTAGTCCCTTTCGCGGACATGTGGGACATCAAGCTACCGGGTCCACGTGCCATACCGGAATACAGTGCAGAGCAGCCAGGGTGAAGCACCCTAGTCATGGCGCCGGCGTAGTAATGAGCAATGAGGCGTCAAATCACAAAGATGTACCTTTCCCGCAGTTAAGTTGGAGGGACGAAGCAACCATCATTTCACTCGTTGCTGAATCTGCTTCTCCCTCATCTTCTTCAACTTAACCACTTGTTGCTTCTGCCGTTATTCTGCCTCATGTGGGACGCGGATCGGCTTGGTAAAGCACTGACATGTGGGACCGCATGTTAGCAAACTGCCAGGACAACGTCCTCCAAAAATAAGAAGCCTAATCCTAGACTTACAAAGGGCTACGTAGCTGCTACGTGTACTTTCCATCTAATCTATATATGCCCCCCTGATTTTCAGGTGGGGTGGGCCTAATCCTCTCCTTTAATCCAATCAAATAGTCCCACGTCACATCAGTTCGTAACTTTACGTAAACCACTACGTGGATGTAGCATTTCTCAAATAAGAAACCTCCCCCGCCATCTGTGCGGCAAAATAACCTCCTTTTTACTAATCTCGATTCTATAATTTTTTAGATCAATATAATTGAGATTTGTATAGATAGCACACAGGAGCAAAACCAAGTGGTATGGTTAAGGGCATCCACAATGTGTAGCCAAATGTGAAAATAGCTTTTGGCATCGTGGGAACCATTGTGGACGGTGTTGCCAAAGCCAAAAAGATGGAACCGAAGCTCCCTGATTGATTGATTGAAGGAATAGAAAAATGCAACGTCTCTCTTCTTTCTCCCATGCTTGGACGCATGTAGTACAGTATAGAGCACAGAGTCTACTCCCCTATCCCTTCTATCACAAATCACAAAGTAGTGAGGCGTCAAATCACAAAAGCATGGACGAAGCAACCATCATTTCACTCTTCGCTGACTACGCTTCTCCATCGTCTTCTTCAAGAAGCCATCTCACCGCATTAGTTACTCCTAGTAGTACTAGTAAAGGACTTCCTGGATGCAAATAAGGCGGTTGTCTCGGCTTGTAGGCGGCACTTGTGAGCGACTTACCGTGGTCTCCCTCAATGGTGTACTCCGTCGAACGCACTTCGCCAAACCACCAAAAAAAATATCGTCGACGTCACCGCAATGGGGAAGGAAGTCAAATATAGTTACTACCTCCATTTTTTTGTACACAAGGCTAGTATATCAAAATTACAATTTGCAAAGGGCCACTAACACTAATCGAGGCAAAATTGATGGGGTTAGCAACCGAGGACATTAATATCCCCTGCATGCATGCGGAAGTGAGAAGGTTGGTTTGCATGGCGCTGCATTAATCAAGCGATGATGAGTGAGATGGTTAGCTCTTTGGTCTTTGGAGAAAAAAACGCATGAATTGACACGTGATACAAGGATTTGTATCGATTAAATCTTGCGAAGGAAAACCCAGCCTTTCTTTTTTAACACTAGTACTCCTAGTACCTTATCCTGTTTGGGTCTAGGCCTTGCATTGCCAAACTTCGCCACACATTTTTGCCAAGCTTGCCTAAAGTTTTAAAAATGAGGAGGTACACTTGCGCATGGCTATCGCGATCGCACCGCACCCTCACACGGTCGCTCCTGCATGCCGCGGTCACACCGCACCCTCACACAGTCGCTCCTGCACGCCGCAAATCCAACCAAGGGAACGCACCCTCACTGACTCGTGCTGTCGCATGTGAACACACCAAACTCAGCCATCCTATCGCTGACACATAATTTTCGTTCATAGAGTATGTTTATCCAACCGCATGTTGGGGAGTATCTGTACGGCCCGTGCGGTGGTCAGTTGGGGAAGAAGAAGAGGTGAGGAAGAAGGAAAGAAGGGTTAGGAGACGTAGGATATTCATCCAACCGCCTGAAATGGTAGACTGACCCAAGTTTGTCGACTTGCATAACAAATATATGTTTTTACACAGCAAAAGATCCATAAAAACAACAACATAAAGAAAAACTATCACTTCTCGCGGAAAGAGACGACCTCGTCGTCTTTGGCTGCCGGTGCGAACCAACCATCGCTGTCGACGTGTGTCTCCGCACCATGGTTGTCCTCGGCCTCCAGCTACTCGTTCAAGCGGAGCGTGCGGGCGCTTTGCACGGACGAGAGCACAACCCGGTTCAAGTCGAGGACGTCCGGTTCTGCCTGCAGGAGGGCCTCGATGGCAGCGGCATCCGCGCGCTCCGCGTCGAGTCGAGCCTCCGCCGCCCGGTTCAAGTCCAGGACATCCGGTTCCGCCTACAGGAGGGCGTTGATGAGAGCGGCATCCGCGCGCTCTGCGTCGAGTCGAGCCTCTTCCGCCCGGTTCAAGTCCAGGACGTCCGGTTCCGCCTGCAGGAGGGCCTCGATGGCAGCGGCATCCGCGCGCTCCACCTCAAGTTGAGCCTCCGCCGCCTGGTTCACATCCATGACATCCGGTTCCGCCTGCAGGTGAGCCTCGATGGAAGAGGCATGCGCGCGCTCCGCGTCAACTTGAGCCTCTGCCTCCCGGTCCTCCTTTAGTGTCGCCATGTTGAACCGCTGGTCCGCCTGCACCATGGGGGACTCGGACGCCGGCACGAAGTTGACGTCCATCGTCTCATACCCATCGGGGGCCTTCTGCGCCGCAACCTCTGCCATGAACATTGGATCGGCTTCCTCCTCCTCGTAGCTTGGCTCTAGAGAACTTGGGGATTGGCCCACCGCAAAGCAAGCTTGGGAACGGAGGTCTATGGCACCGACCGCTGTCACAATTTCTGCGTGGCGCTCCGACGTCAGCATCTTGTAGTAAGTGATCTTGCAGCACACCATGGCTTTCCAGCGAACTAGGGGATGCTTGATGCGGGCTAGGGGATCGAAAGGTGGGGGAATGGGCTGGAGATTTGGTGTGGTTTTAGGGCAGTGGCTGGCGTAGGCCGAGCAGCGAAAGGTTCTGGTGTGAATAGTGGTTCCGGTGACGACCAGTCAATCGATTTTGACTGTACATCGCTCTTGTCGCGTTCGCGTTGCAGCCCGGCACGCTGGACCCTCCATGTCGCTCACCGAATGGAACGCGCTTCGTCTTGCTTTTTCGCTCGCTTGTGGGACCGCAGTTGAGAGCAAACCGACGTCCACCCTCCCCCGCCCGCGGCATTTATTATACCACCACTCCCTCCGTTTTATGCGGAGTATATAAAAACAGAGGGAGTATACTACGGATGAGGATCCCCTGATGTGGCCGAACCCATTGAGTAACTGACATGCAGGGCCTAGCAAGCATGTGGTCCGCTAGTAAGTGACCAAAAGGGAGGGTAAGGTAGGGATACCTACGTCAGAGGATCCACTTCCACTATACTACTTTGACCAAATGTTAGAGTAATAATATATGACATGCAACTTACACAAATGTTAGAGTAATAATATATGACATGCAACTTACACAAAGCATACAGGGTCTAATGCATTTTTCGAGGCTAACTTTGACCAAATGTTAGAGTAATAATATATGAAATGCAACTTACACAAAGCATATGGTCAAATTCGTATGTGAAAGGAGTTTCCAATGATATAATTTTCACATTATACATCCCATGTACTATTAATCTTGTCAATAGTCAAATTGGAAACCATCTCGAGTACAAATCTAGGAGTACGTACGAATCTAACAATATTGATTGGGCGTTGTTGAATGTTGATACCTTTTTGATCAAAGTAGATATACTTTGACTACACATAAAACTTATATGTAAACTAGAAAGGATAGGAGGGAGTATATTGTACGTTCAAAAACAAAACGAACATTGAATGCCCTTTATATATGATTTGAGGATGCTATGATCACCGGTTCAAAATTTTGAATCCGCCTTAGGTATCATGTGCCCCCACTCGTTCCCTCTCAATTTCATCTCGGGGTCCAGAGATCTATTGAAAGAGGACTAGCGTGGGTACATGCGAATGATACTCAGCGGAATGTTCAAATGAGGCATGCGGGAGGATGGACTCGACTGGAGGGCAACATGATCGATGGAGAAGAGGGTTGGAGAGGAATGAGAAATAAGCAAACGCCACATGATTATACTTGAACGGCTCAAATAAACAATAAGTTGTCTCGCTTGGCCTACATAGTAAAAGGCCTAATGCGCAACGCGGAGCACTGACGCTCGAATATGGCCAGGAAAACAGGGAAACAGACATGTGGGGCACACCCGTCGGGACGACGTAGCGCAGACTAGTCCAATGGAGGAGCTGGCCCATGACCTCCTCGCCACCGACAACCACTCATGTGGTTCGTTGGGGCCAACAATGGGGCACAGCTCCAGCACCACCTCTGGACACGGCGACCGCGGTGAGCGACACGCTCATATTGTCGCTAGACACGGTCGGTTTCAGTTTGCCGAGGGTGGCGTTAGTGTTGTGGCACGACCAACGGTATGTTTGGTTTGTGCCCAAGGTTGCCCCATCAAAGCATTGGGTAGCCAAAATTTTGGTTGAGGTATTGGTTGCCCATGATTTGGCCGACTTTGGCAAGAAAAATGAACTTGAGTTGGCGAGAGTACATTGGCATGCCAAAGAAATGGCAACCATCCAAACAAAGACCAATCTTCGGGTCATGACCAAAATTTTGGATGAGGTATTGGTTGCCCATGATTTGGCCGACATTGGCAAGAAAAAAGAACTAGAGTTGGCTAGAGTTCATTGGCATGCCAAAAAAATGGCAACCATCCAAACAAAGACCAATCTTTTGGTCATGACCAAAATTTTGGCAAGGTGCACTTTGGCCACAATCCAAACACACCCCAACACCCAGCTCGTCGAGGATGCACGGGGCGCCGCGACGCGTCCGCGGAGTGGTGTAGCGCGGCCAACTGCATCCTTTAGACCTGAGACCATGCCGGGTCGTCTTGCTTTTTCAATGACATGCGGGGATCGCATGTGAGCAAAGGGCATCTCCAATGTTGCCATGACCGCAGCTGACTACCCTAGCACACCAAAACCCTCGTCCCTCGCGCCGTCGCGTGGTGCGTTCCAAGCCGGCGCCAGCTGCCCGCATTCATGCCATTTGTTCGTATGTCGTCATTAAGAGGCTCGGAGCCCACGGAACCAACTCCGGCGACTTAATGACGCACCCGGACGTTTGGCCTCACCGGAATGCGCTACTTAAAGCGGCAACGCCCAGCTAACCTCCAAACCATAGCGCATCGTCCTCCTACCTGGAACCACATCCGCCATGACCGCAAGCGCGAACGCTCTATGGGAGAGCTTGTCTTCGGGGATGGAGCTCGAGGTTGCAGCCCTCGCTCAAGTCACCGCACAAGCGGTGGCCACGCTGGCGGCTGACGATGGGAGCATCGTCAGCCACGCGTCCTACTTGTCGCTGTCCAACATACGGCACCGCCGAGGTCGGGGACTCCTCCTAGTATGAGTAGGGCATGGGAGGCAGCAGGGCATGGTGTGCCAACTGGCCGGTCCGTCTCCTGTGTTCTCCTTTTCCTTGTTGGAGACCGCACCTTTACTTCACGGGTCTTGAACCCCGCCCCCGTACATGGAGATCACAGATGGAGGACGTCGGTCGCCGCCATAGAATAGGTTTAGGGTCGGGTTTCTTTTATTTTCTTGTCCTATAAAAGTTTGAAATGTAATGAAAATCTGCCGTGTTTGCATTAATCTCGACCGGTGTATATGAACTTTCACAATAATATACATATTGTAGGAGTAGTAGCAAGATGCCCTTGCGTTGCACGGAAGATCAAGATCTTGTAGGAGAAAAGGATGAACGAGGGATAGCGTTATCTGCAAATGTGGAGTGGATTGCGGGTAAATTCTCATAGTTTCCTTCCTATCCGTTAGATATAGATCAGACGGCCTATATTGCAGGATCAGACACATCTTTCTACATCTACGAGAACCTACGAAAGGGTTAACGTAAATTGCCTCTCTCTCCTCCCCTGATTTTCATGGTGGTCGGCCCCTCCCCCCCCCCAATCTACAATCAACAGCTCACACGTTTCACATTACGTTAATTACATAACTGGGATTACGTAGGTGTAGCATTACTCGTCCTAAAAAACCCAACTAAGCCAACCTCCCAGCATATCGCGCGGGAAAAGACCCGGCCGTGCCGTTTTAGTCAGGATTACCGGATTACTAGTAGTAGTATCGATGGGTCGCGCGAAGCAACATTTTTTTTGAGGGGGCGAAGCACCTATTTTAAAAGGAAAAAATGCAGTACACTCACATCACTCCTGTCGCGGTCGCATTGCACCGCACACACGTTCGGTCCTGCACATTGCTCACACAAACGGAACGTGCTTCGGCTTGCCTCTTCACTGACACGTGGGACTGCACTTGGAGAAACCGACCATGCGCCTAACTCCCCCCGCCCACCGCGCGAAAATCCTCCCCCCACACCCAAAAATTCCTCCCAAATCCGATTCAACCGCCCTTCGGCCAACTAGACAATAATATTCCCGAAACCCCCCTCCCCCCTGTCCCCCTCCACTCCATTCGCTCCGCCAAAGCCGCCCTCCCCGCCGCGCCGATACATCGGCGCCGCGGTTCGGCGGTCCTCTCGCTCCCATAGTACGCTCTCGTAGACTGCCGTCCTCTAGCCACGCCGCCACCTCTAGCTACGTTCTTGTGGAGGCGCACAACGGTCAGCGCCGCCACCGCTGGCGACGTTCGTGTGGATATGCACGGCGGTCAGCTTCTCCCATGGTACGCGCATTCTAGACTGAGGCCCCGTTCATGTCGGTGTAGCGCTGAATGTTAGCTGATAGACACTATTAATCTCACTATTTGCCGAAGTAGTTTACTGTCAATATGCTCTGCTTAAGAAGCTTCCTTGCCCTGTTCTGCACTCAATCTGCTTAGCTGAGATGGCATGCCAAGGCCGATTAGTTGCTAAAATATCCTGCCATATATTTATTGTGACGTAGATTGCCATTGTCTAGTAGCCAATCTGTTAGCTGAAATAGCTCTAAACCGTTTTATACTCGATCTTTGTTGCTGTTGAGGCATATCTCTCTCGATGTGGTTTTGGTGATTGATGACAACATGTTTGCGGACTAATCATGTGCTTTCAGTATTTCAGAGATTCATCCTTGGCACGAGACGATTTCTTCCCCTCGGAGTGTCATTCAAGACGGTGTAGCTCTTTCGTTTCTCTTTCGGTGGACTAGTTGCATAGAGGGCACCGTACTATCAAGAGGGGGTCCACTGGGGTATTGCTTGGGTGGAATCAACACGTACACATCCGCTTCTCACCCTCGGAGCTCTTCCGCTTCGATGGAGAGATCTCTTCTCTCTTGTGTCTTGTTTGGGTCCCAGGGATAGTACCGTGCAACCCAGTGGTAGTACCGCGGAGGGGTCATAAGCGGCAGTACCGCTCCGCAGCGGTAGCACCACCGGTGACTCCACAGCTATACTACCGCTGGCCCTTCTGGCTCGTACCATCTCGACTCAAGGGCTCTTTTTCTCGTGTCGGGTTTTGCGGCACTAGTTGTGGCAGTAAAGGCGGTAGTACCGTTTCGCAGCGGTAGTACCGCCCTTACCACTGCGGTAGTACCGCTCTGGGTCCAAGTCCCTGCTGCTCTCCTCTGCGCGGCAGTACCGCTAGCTGGAGCGGCGGTACCGCTGGCTCAGTGGTAGTACCGCCCCCCTTAGCGGTACTACCGCCCTCTGCGGGGCTGGTTGGTGGGGCAACGGTTGGATTGTTGCTCCCACTATAAAAGGGGGTCCCCTTCTTCCCATTGACCTACCTCTTCCCACTCAAGCTCCATTAATGCTCCATGCTCCATTTTCGCCCGATCTATCTCTCTAGCCAATCAAACTTGTTGATTTGCTCGGGAGTGATTGAGAAGGCCCCGATCTACACTTCTACCAAGAGATTTTCGATTCCCCCACCTATCCCTAGCGGATCTTGTTACTCTTGGGTGTTTGAGCACCCTAGACGGTTGAGGTCACCATGGAGCCATAGTCCATTGTGGTGAAGCTTCATGGTATTGTTGGGAGCCTCCAATTAAGTTGTGGAGATTGCCCCAACCTTGTTTGTAAAGGTCTGGTCGCCGCCTTCAAGGGCACCAATAGTGGAATCATGGCATCTCGCATCGTGTGAGGGCGTGAGGAGAATACGGTGGCCCTAGTGGCTTCTTGGGGAGCATTGTGCCTCCACACTGCTCTAACGGAGACGTACTTCCCCTCAAAAGGAATGAACTTCGGTAACACATCCTCGTCTTCACCGGATCCACTCTTGGTTATTTCTTACCTTTGCTTGTGCAAGCTCTTTAGTGTTACTTCTCTTGCTTGCTTGTTTGTTTGTTGTTATTGCATCATATAGGTTGCTCACCTAGTTGCACATCTAGACAACTTACTTTGATGCAAAGTTTAATTTGGTAAAGAAAAGTTAAAAAAATTTAGTTGCCTATTCACCCCCCCCCTCTAGTCAACCATATCGATCCTTTTAGTTGCTGCGATGGCCTTTGATAGTTCGATGGCTGTGTGCTCGGCCTCATTGACTGCTGAAACAGCCTGTCATAATTTGGCACTCAAATTTGTTTGCTGAATTAGCTTTACATATATTTCGTTACTTAGATCTGCTCGTCCAAATATCTTGCCATAGCTTTAGACATCGACCTAGGTATTTTTTTCTGGACTTCATAAAAGAGCATATATGTTTTTCCTCTAATATCTAGTAGAAGAACTAATTTGTATGTCTAATAGATGGATAGGACTTGGATAACTTCTGCTCGAAGATTCTCTACTGCATATGTCGAGGGGGTTGAAAACTTCATGAACTTTATCAGAGCTGAGTATGGTGGTCCGAAATCAGATGTGCTCTGCACGTGTAGCAGTTGTATGAATTCAGTTACAAGAGCCCAGTCAACTGTGCAAAATCATCTACACTTGTATGGGATGTCGGTCATATATACTAGGTGGGTTCATCATGGTGAAGCTGTGAACGTCAATGTTATTGACTACGTGGAAGCAGCAGATCACCATCTTGATCTACCTGATTCTCAGGTGGAAGAGGAGGAGGAGGTGGTGGTGGCGGAGCCAGTGAGTTTGACCAACATTGAAACAATGCTATGAAATGCCCGTGCATTCCGTGAACTTTCACCCGCAGAAGAAAAACGGTGGGCCCGCATGTTGGAACAATGCAATGTTGCTGTCACCCCAGGAAATAAGCTGTCAGTATTCTCAGCTCTGGTCACCTTTCTTCAGGTGAAGACATCTGAGCGGATGACCAACAAATCATTCCATGCGATGTTGGCTGCTTTCCGCGAATCTTTCCCAGATGCGTCTGAGCTGCCACACACCTACAGTAAAATGAAGAATTTCCTTCGTGCTGTTGGAACTGGATATGATATGATCCATGTTTGTAAGAATAATTGTGTTCTGTTCCGGAACGATTATGCCAACTTAAGTGAATGCCCAAAATGCAAATCATCAAGATGGAAAGATGGCGATGCTGTGAAGAGGATTCCTCATAAAGTTCTGAGACATTTTCCAATTACACCAAGATTGCAGAGGTTGTTTCATGATGCTGAAACAAGAGAGGATGTACTGTGGCATTCTAGGAACCAGGAGTACAGAGATCAGAATGTAATGAGCCATCCATCTCATGGTAGTGAGTGGAAAATCTTCAATGATAAACACAAAGAGTTTGCTGCTGACCCGAGAAACATTAGACTTGGCTTAGCATCAGATGGATTTAATGCATTTGGCCACCAGAGCGCCACATATAGCATGTGGCCAGTGCTTGTTATCCCTTACAACATGCCTCCAAATGTCTGCACCAAAGAATCAAACTACATGATGGCCTAGCTCATCCCAGGTCCAAAAAGTCCTAGAAAGGATTTTGATTTGTTCATGGAGCCTCTTGTGGAGGAACTTTGACAGCTATGGAATGGTGTTCTCACTCGAGACCTATATAGCAGCCCACCAGCTAATTTCTTTCTGCGTGCTGTTATAATTTGGTGCATCCATGATTATCCGGCTTTGGGCACTATGTCAGGGCGAACGACACATGGTTACAATGCATGTGTTTGCTGTGACAGGAATCCGCTATCATACGCAATACTTAGCAAGATCTGTTACATTGGACACCGTCGTTTCCATGCCAAGGACAAGCCGCATCCTAGAAAATACCGAAGACATGTGTTCAATGCAAAGCATGAAAACCATGATGCGCCAAAGAGGCTCACCGCCGATGACTTGCAAGTGGAATTAGAGAAGGTCAGGCATATTACACTAGGAAACCATCCTGGTAATGGTAGCGGGAAAAGGAAGCATGGCAGGGTAGAAGAGAGATTATTGTTTACCTGCAGGTCCACTTTGTGGGACTTGGAGTATTGGAAAGATTTGGATCTGAGGCATAATCTTGATGTCATGCACATCGAGAAAAATATATGTGACAGCATTATCGGCACACTTCTTAATATTGAAGGCAAGACGAAAGATACCTTAAAATCTAGGATTGATTTGACACACCTAGGTATCAGAAAGGATTTGGAGGTGCAAGATGAAGGTAAACCACGGGATATGGCACCAGCTGTGTACGTCTTGGACATGGTAAAAAGAAAAGAATTCTGCGAGGTCATGTCACGTGTGAGATTCCCACATGGATTTGCTTCCAACCCTGAAAGGAGAGTCAGTGCAGATGGAAACAAGGTACAAGGGTTGAAAACTCATGACTGCCACGTCCTACTTCAAAGGGTTTTACCTGTTATCCTTAGAGGATTGGGCCGCCCTGACTTATACAGAGCAGTTGCAGAGTTGGGACAATTCTTCAGGGAACTCTATAGTAGGAATATCAGGATAGATGCTTTGGAGCATCTTAGAGACAAGATACCAACTATCCTATGCAACCTTGAGAAGATATATCCTCCAGCTTTCTTTGATGTGATGGTGCATTTGGCTATTCATCTACCTGATGAGGCACTACTTAGAGGTCCAGTACAGTATGGTTGGATGTACCCTATTGAAAGGCGGCTAGGCACTTCTAAGGGCTATGTTAGGAACAGAGCTAGACCCAAGGGTTCCATTCCAGAGGCCTACATTGCTACAGAAGCGTTGACATTCTGCTCAAAATACATTGAAACAGCTGATCAGCTTAGCAAAGAGGTGGGTGAAGAAAATCCCGGGCTCAATGTTTTCGATTATTCTGTTTGAGTTACGGGGAAGGTCGACAAGAGGACAAACCTAAAGATTTGGACAAAATGGTTTGGTATGTGTTGAATAACTGTCCTGAGATACTACCTTATATCAAGTAAGTGAAGTACTGCAGCTTATACATCGTAATCTACTAAACTTGCAGCACATTCTTATATATTTAGATGTCTGATGCGATCACTATGTTGTGCGGCATCTACAAAGAGGAGTTACTGCCGCAAAATCCAAGAAACATTGACAAACTGGTTATAAATGGTTCAAGAACCATGTAAGCTTTTGAAGTGCACTGTCAGTTTTTTTAATATATTGAGTACATAAGGTGATCATCTTGTCTATTTTCTAACCATAGGTTAAGAAGATGCGGGAGGATGGGTAGGCAGTTGATGTTGCTCTTTACTCACTAGCAATGGGTCCTGATACTCGGGTAAGACATTATGAATCTTGCGTTGTTGGAGATGTGCACTACAACACCCTTGCACGAGATGAAGGCAGGAAGACACAAAACAGTGCCATCATGAGCACGGATACGTATGACAAAGAGATAACTGAAATGTATGCTAACATAACAGACATTATTCAGTTGCAGTATATCTCTAGTTTCGAGGATCATCGGTGTGTGGTTCTGTTGTGCTGTCGTTGGTATAACCTGTTTTCCAGGATCGCAAGACCCAGAGCTGATGATTATTTCAAATCCATCAATGTCAAGGCGGCGTACCTGACCAACGAGCCTTTTATTTTGGCAAATCAAGCAACACAGATATTTTTCTTGGAAGACACATTTGCACGTAGCGATGACTGGAGAGTATTGCAAAGGTTTGAGCAGAGGAATTCATTTAATGAAGTTGCACAACAAGATGATGCTTTACACTACTCCTGATGTACAAGATAACACAGATGTTACTAATATCTTTGAGAACCAACACGTCAATGACGCCGGCGAAAAGATTGCCTATCGTGTTGTGGACATACAAGAGTTGATCAAGAAGAAGCCAATGTTCGAGGACGTTGAGGACGAAGAAGAAGATGACACCGTGGGGAATTACGATTCAGACTGATACACATGGTGAAGATGTTGATGCTTCTGCTGCGGATGATGATTACATTGCTTTTGTCGTATTTTCCTGTCAGAAGACGTTTTTTATCTACTATGTGAAATTGTGTTTGCTATGACAACTGAAACCTAATGAACATGTTGTTTAGTATTTTGTTGTGAGAACATCACTTGTTATGTATGATGATTTGTGTTTGCTGATTGTATGACAACTAAAATATGATGACAATGTTGTTTAGTTATACTCATATTTGGCTGTGAAACTTGAATTTGATGACATAGTTTGCTGTTGGACTGCAATTTGCTCGACGTCTTCGAATGAGAACAAAGCTGACCCGACAGGGCCTCTGCTATTTATTTATTTATATGAGCAAAAGGGGATACCCCCTGATTTCTGTTAATAGAAATCATTAGATGTTCACAAAACTACGCCCAGCCTGCTACACATGTTTCTTTCATTACTAGTTTCAGCAAAGTGCTCATGTCGTAGCCACTGAATACATCACGAGTGCTACATACACTTCAAATAAAGAGACAATCATCCTACAGAGCACATCGATTTTGCCCATTATCTTCACAAGCTCTTTCATCTCCTCATTGCTGTCAAGGTCGTTCAGTAGCTGTTGCTTGGCCATGATCAGAGGAACAACATCTTTAAGCTTCTGCTCTGCATCTTCTTCTTCTGCCGTTCCTTCAGTTACTTGTCCAACACCCCAACCTGCTGGTATTGAGATTCCTCGGCTAACCAAATAATCAGCATAGTTGCATTCCCCCACATCAGCAACTTCCTAGAAATACAAATCACATGAATCTTCCTTTTCTGCATGAATCAAATTGGTAGATCATCAACCAAACTATTAAAAAACCCAGCAACTAAAAGCAGCAGAACAACACTTAAACATATTATTACCCCATGATTCGGGCATTTGTAGAAGACTCGTCCAGGGTTGCGGATTGTGGTTGAGACACGAAAGATGACTCTGTGTGATTTGCAGCAGTGGCACCACACCAACGGTAGCGGGTTGCGGTGAGCAATCGGCTGCGGTGCGCGTGCCGGCGAGGGTGTGATGAGACCCACGGGTGCATATCTAGTTGTTGCCTGCTGAAGAGCAGGTGGACGAGCAGCCAGTGGACATGGTTGCTGCGGCCAGAGCTTCTGATGCTAGGCAGAGTAAGTAGAGAAGAGGAGAAGCGAATGTTGGATATGTCAGTTTCATTAATTGCAGAGTAGCATAGCACCATATATAGTCATAGTTTAGGTTTAGATTCGAACCAGCTACATGAGCACGTCTTTCTTTTTTCTAAAACTCGGCAACGTCTCATTACTGGTACACTAGCTTGTTCTGTACGCCTTCCCAAGTCTTTGATTTTCTTTCCCTTTTTTTGTGAGGAAGGAAGGAGGACAAAGTTGAGAGTTCCTGGGACTCAAACCCAAGGCCTCTCGGTTGAAAACCAAGGGTGCTAGTCACTTATGTGGCGAACGTTCCCTCAGAGGAGGACGGCAGACGAACGCATTTTCCTCACAGTTTTCTTCCTATATATAAAAAAGTATGCTACTTGGTGTTTGCTTAGTCAACAAACGATTGTGCCAACCTTGACTGTTGGATTGACATTCAACGTTTGTCGCGTTTCTTCAGTCTCTTCTTCCTCGAGCCGCCAAAGCCAAACCAACGCTGGCGGGACCGCCTGCTCCCGCCTCCCACGGCTGGTTGTGATCTGCCCCGGCTCCTGTTCGTTCTCATCCAAGGCCTCACCATCGTCCTCTGCCTTGGTTCGCTCGCCGCGGCACCGCCCTCTGGTGTTGTCAACATGGTCAACAACCAAGAGGAATAAGGAGATGACTGTACATGGTGAGGATGACAGTAGGGACCCAGCAGCGCGCACAATAATTTTGTTTTTTTGGGACGGAAAAGGGTATCAACTGGGTTGTGCGGGACCCGTGGCCCGTCTAGCCCAGGCTTTTATTTCATATGTTTAGCACATGACCAGCCCAGTTTGTTTTTTGCCTTTCTGAAAATTGCTAGCCAGCTATTTAGTTTTTTTGCAGAATAACCAAATTAGGCTTACTTGCTTTTCTACGCCCTGCTGGGCTGGAAATCTTGCAAGACGAGGAGGGATGCATTCTGCCCAGAAAATGGGCTATAAGTAATAAGAAATGGGCTATAAGTAATAATAAATGGGCTGTAAAATGAAAAAATACAGCAAACAGACAATTAGTTCCAAAACACTGTTTTCTTTCGGATTTTGATATTTTAAATTTCATTGTTTTTGTGCGGGTAAAATTTCACTGAATTTAAATTAAGGTTTATTTAGATTTAAAATTAATTTGAATATGGCTAGAAATTTCGGGCTGTATGTTGTTTGGGACAGATTTGGAGGCTGACTTGTGGGTCTACTAGGTTGACGTGTACTTTGGCTTTGTCAACTTAGTCCACAAAAGATTCTAGCAGCAGTGACCATTGGATGTTAATCCAACGGCCGTGATGCTTCTTCAATATCTGATCTTCTTGCTCCAGCCGGCCAAACCAGCTCCGGTGCGACTACCTAGTCCCACCTCCCGTGGCCGGCTGTGCTGCCACACAGGCCGCACCGCCCCACCCTACTTCATTGCTGGCTAGGCCATTCCTCTACTCACCCACACCTCCTGTTATTTTTCGGCGACGGCAGCCGGACCAGTAAACCCTCGTACTTCCGACTGCGTGGGAAACCATTGCCGAGTCTTCCCCGGCTCTGTGTCGTTCCCTTCCTAGGCCTCGCCGTCGTCCACCGCCATGGTGCTCTCGGCGCGCCCGGGTCAACTTGGTCAATGAACGACATCCATCGGCCGTGGTCTGTACGCGCAACATAATGATTCCTCCACCTAACAGCTGGGACCCATCGGAAGGGCCTCTGTATTTCACGAAAAAACGTTCCCCCCGCTGACATGTCGGACCCACCAGCTATATCTTCATACGCAAGGAAGTGCCTCCTTATTACGCACAAAAAAATGAATACCCCCCTGCTAGCTAGGACGATGACTTGTGGGCCAACAAAGTTGACGGGGACAGAGGACTTTGTCAACTTAGTCAATATGAACGATTCTAGCTCCAATGACCGTACGATGTCCATCCAACAGCCGTAGTGCTTCTTCAACCTCTGGTCTTCTTGCTCCAGCCGCCTAAAGCAGCATCGGTCGTGCCGCATGCTCCTGCCTCCCGTGGTCGGCTGTGTTGCCGCGGAGGCCTCACCGCCCCCTACTATTCCCACCGCTGGCCAGGCCCTACGGCGACAGCAGCCTCACACCGCAGCCGAACCAGTGAACCCTCGTACTCCTCTCCGCGCGGGCTTCCACTGCCGCGTCTTCCCCGGCTCCGCGTCGTCCCCTTCGTAGGCCTCGCCGTCGTCCACCACCGTGGTGCTCTCCGCACGGCGTGGTTAACGTGGTCAAGGAACGACTTCCATCAGAAGAATACTGTACATGGAGAGGCTGATAGCTGGGTCCACAGCCACAGCCCAGTTTTTTTGTGATTTGCCAAGTAAGTCGCTTTGTCAGGCCTGTTGGGCTGGAAATCTTTCAAGAAGAGGAGAGCTTTCATTCGGCTGGCCGAGAAAATGGCCCATCAGTAATGAGAAATGGGCTGTACATTTTTAAAACACATCAAACCGGCAATTAGTTTCAAATATCTTTTTTTTTCATTTGAAAATTTTAAATTACATTAATTTTTATGCGTGGAGAATTTGTTGGATTTTATATTGATATACATTTATTTTTAAAATCAGTTTGAATGTGAGTCGAAATTTCGGGATTAAAAACAGTTCGGACCGCACCGAAATATGCACAATTTCGTATAATTTTTTAGCCGTGGCCACAATTTGGGCTGTAATGCTAACAAAAAGAATATGGGCTCCAAAAAAAACCTTAAGAATTAGCAAATGGGCTGAAAATTATTAGAAATAATTGTAGATGGGTTGTATGTTGTTTTCCACAGATTTGAGGCTTTCCTAAAAAAAGGTTGACGCACAAGTAGTGACTGTTGGCTGTCCATCCAACGGCCGTCGTGCTTCTTCAATCTCTGCTCTTCCTGCTCCAGACGCTCAAACAAGCGCCGGCGGGATTGCCTGCTCCCTCCTCCCCGCGGTCGGCTGTGCTGCCGCGCAGGCCTCACCACCCCACCGTACTCCCATCGCTGGCCTAGCCATCCCTCTACTCACCCACACTTGTTGTTATTCTCCGGCGATGGCAGACGAACCAGTAAACCCTCGTACAGTCGTACTCCCCTCCGCGTGGGAAACAATTTCCAAGTCTTCCCTGCCTCCGTGTCGTTCCCTTCCTAGGCCTCGCCGTCGTCCACCGCCCTAGTGCTCTCGGCGCGGCCTGGTCAACGTCAACGACCGACATGCATCTGAAGTGGACTGTACGTGGAGAGGCCGACAGCTGGGTCCACGGCCGCACGCAAGGAAATGCCTCCTTATTACGTGCAAAATAATGATTCCTCCACCTGACATCAGGGACCCACCGAAATGGCCTCTGTATTTTGCGAAAAAAAGGTTACCGCCGCTGACAACTCGGACCCACCAGCTATATCTTTACACGCAAGGAAGTGCCTCCTTCTTACGCACAAAAAAATGAATACTCCCCCTGCTAGCTGGGACCCATTATAGTGGCAGGCTGACTTGTGGGCCTACTAAGTTGACGGGGATGGAGGGCTTTGTCAACTTAGTCAATATGCATGATTGTAGCTCCAGTGACCGTACGATGTCCATATCAACGGCCGTAGTGCTTCTTCAACCTCTGGTCTTCTTGCTCCAGCCGCGCAAACCAGCGCCAGTCGTGCCTCGTGCTGCCTGGCTCCCGTGGCCAGCTGCGATGCAGCGGAGGCCTCACCGCAACCTACTACTCCCACCGCTGGCCAGGCCATCCCTCTACTCACCCACACCCCCTGTTACTCTTCGACGACAGCAGCCTCACACCGCAGCGAACCAGTGCCCTCGTACTCCTCTACGTGTGGGCATCCACTGTCGCGTCTTCCCCGGCTCCGCGTCGTCCCCTTCCTAGACCTTGCCGTCATCCACCGCCCTGGTGCTCTCGGCATGGCGTTGTCAACGTGGTCAAGAAACGGCTTCCATCGGACGTGGACTGTACATGGAGGGGCTGACAGCTGGGTCCACGGCCGCAGCAAGTGCCTCCTTATTACGTGCAAAATAATTATTCCTCCACCTGATAGCGGGGACCCACCAGATGGGCCACCGTATTTCGCCCCCTGACTGCTGGGACACACCAGCTACATCTTCGCACGCAAGGAAGTGCCCGACAATCGGGACCCACCTAGTCGAAGCGTACGTAGCATTGTCATTTCGGTCGCGAACGTGTACGTACGTATATACTGGTGGATGTAGAGGCGCGCACGTGTCGTAGTAGAAGCGACCGGGGTGCAAGAAAGAAAATACGGCCACGTATGTGTACATACGGGCGGGGTCTTGAACGCCTACTCGCGCATACATACGGCGAGGGCTCGTTGACATGGCTGGGTCGGAACGGAGAAACAGCGTCGTCGTCATGTTCATGGGGAGGCAACGAAATGCTCGTGTTCATGGGGAGGCAACGGAATGTGTCGTGTTCATCGAGAGGCAACGGAACCCGTGGGAGCCAACCGGCTGGGTCGGAACGGAATGCGTGGTCGTGTTCATCGGGAGGGCTTGGACGGAACATGCGATGGAAACGAGGCCTGGTGTACCGCACAACGGAGGAAACGGACCTCCTACATTCGGAACGGGGTCCTGTTGATCGGGAGGGGTCTGGCGTACCGCAAAACGGAGGAAACGGACCTCCTATGGTCGAAACGGGGGTCCTGTTGATCGGGAGGGGTGTGGCGTACCGCAAAACAGAGGAAATAGACTTGTGTTGGAGCACTACGGTCGAAACGGGGGTCCTGTTCATCGGGAGGGGTGTGGCGTACCGCAAAACGGGACTCCACGAGATACTATTCATCTCCACCGTCGACCCCCTCTAGCCTCCACGAGCTACTGTTCATCCACCCTCGACCCCCTCTAGCCTCCACCTGTGACTGTTCATCCACGGGCTACTGTTCATCCAGCCTCCACCGCGCTCTACTCCACCGGCTACTATTCAACCAGCCCTCTCCACAGGCCACTACTAGGGAAAAGCCTAGCAGCAGCGCGGGTTTTCGGCCTTTTAGTAGCGCGGGGCCGGCGCTACTAATAAGGCGCTACAGCTAACGTATAGCAGTAGCGCTGGTCCACCCTCGCTACTGCTACACAAGTGTTGCACCAGCGCACTTAAAGGAACCTCACTGCTGCTAATAGCTATAGCGCGCTTCCCCTGTGCGCGCTACTGCTACCACCGCGCTGCTGCTAACTTTTCTCCACTCGCTACTGCTAATCTTAATAGTTTTTTGTTTTTTCGGCATATTTGTTTTGTATTTGAACATGCTTTATAGAAGAATCTTTAGCACATACAAATGTCATCATGATACACATACAAATGCCTACGAGAACACAAATGTAATCATAGCATATACATACAAATAGTCTCGTCATAATCATCATCCAACACAAAGGGGTATCTTGTCATCATCTCGAAAATAGCGATACATGCAAGTCTCGAATACTTGCAACTACAACGTCATCCATCTAAACAAAGGTATATGCGAGAAGAGCTATCACTATGAGTGAGAGCGGAACTATGCAGTACATGAGATGGCGGTTACAAGTCCTCTCTCACGCTAGCGTGAACCTCAAGTAACTAGCTTCTCCTTCTTGTCTGCTTTTGAAGCCTTTATGGATGGCATCCGAGAACCCATTCACTTGCGCCTGACACTCATGCCACTCGTTGTACACCCCCCGAACCTTCCCTTTGTACACGACATAGCAGTTCCATCTCGCCATCAAGAAACTAGGTACCTGTTATAGATGCATGTTCATGAAGAGGATGTACAATCATATATATGCAACAAAATATACTAGAGAACACCGAAAAAGAAAGGGTTAGCAACTAGATGCAACTAGGGATCGTGGACATCACAAAGTTGCATCGCTACAAATAGTACACAAGTTCAACCGACACATATCATCATCATCATCGGCATCATAAATCACTAGAAGTTCCATCCTTCCATATCATCAAGGATGGACCCTAGCTTCTTGAATGGTGTGAGGTCTAGACGTTGCATGCCTATGCGAGTTCGGACGTCAGCTCGCGATATAGGGCCGTGGTGGAGCATCCCCTTCTCATCGACGACTTCTTTCATGATGATCGTCGCAATGTCGCTTTGGATGCGAAAGAAGTCATCTCTAAGTTTACAATCCGCTTCTCCATGAGATTCTAGCCACTTGTGGATATGATCATCATTTCTTCTTCTCGTGCGAAGCTTTTGGTGATCCATGTTGAACTGAATCATGAGATGGAGGATGTAGAATCCATACTTCTTGCTTGGTTTTGGGACTTGGATGCAGGAGAAGTTAGTTTTATGCGAGAAACCCATCTTCTTGTTCCTTTTTTTCCTGATCTGCATGTGGCCACCTCTAAAGTTGAAGCCTTGGAGAGCATCATCTAGAATATTCATTATGTGGGTGTAGTCTTTTTTCTCGTAGTCTCTGGAAGGGTCAAAATACACAGCGTGGGAGACTTGCGGATAAAGAACGATAAGGACGGTGCGCCCGTTGCTGCAAGGAAAGACACCTCAAATTTTTCCCCATAGAGAGAGAAGGAATGATTGAAATGTATGAAAGGGTTGTTCGAAACTGACTTACTTTGGATGATAAGGCATGAGGACAATTTTGGCATGACCTTTGCTAAAAAATGGACATATCGAGCGCCTGAAATTCACCGGAACAGAAATGAATCAACATTCCGGCGTAACATAGGCAACTCGGATCATTTACCAAAACATGACATGTCCAAAACATGACATATCCACATATCACATGTCCAGTTCAAATTTGCATATAAATTCAGCAAATTTTGAAACCTATCTAAATACATAACTAAATAGATAACCTAATTAACATAACTAAAACCTAAGTAAATTAACCCTAGCTAGCAGAGAGAGAGAGGGGGGGGTGGTTTACAAAGGGTGCAGGGCGAGGAGGCAGGCCCGACGATGGCCAAGGTTGGGAGGGGAGGAAGCAGAGGAGGGAGGCGA
>NC_041380.1:54745676-54747500 GCF_002162155.2 Triticum dicoccoides | reverse complement strand
CGGGGAAGAGAGAGTGGGGATTTGGGGGAAAAGAGGCGGGATGAAGCAGGGAGAGGGAGAATTTTTGGTTAAGTGGACGTAGCAGTAGCGCGTTTTCACGAAACGCGCTACTCCTATTACGAGCAGCTATAGCGATTTTCTGCAGAAACCGCTACTGCTACCTTGACTAGCTGTAGCTCTTTTTCACTAAAGCGCTACTGCTATAACTAGTTTCCCTTTTTTTCTTTTCCTTAGCATAATAGGAACATATATATTACATCATTGGACCCTTGCATAATAATGGCTAAGCGTGTAACATATATATATATTACATCATTGGACCCATGCATAATAATGGCTAATTAAGTGTGTATACAAAATAGGAACATATATATATATATATATATATTACATCATTTGACCGATTCCTCAGCGCTGACGTTTTCGTTTTTGAGTCAGCTTCTTTCCCTTCTTGTTCATCGAAGAATAATTGAGCCCCTCATTGTGACTTTGCCTTTTACATGGAGTACGATTTTTCTTTGGTAATGTAGTATTGATTCTTCTTTTGACGTATACTTCATCATCATCGTCATCTTCCCTCATTGGGTTTCCGTACTGATCATAGTCTTCCTCGTTGGCGACTCCATCCATTCCAATGATGTTTCTTTTGCCTTTCCTCACGACAACACGACTGGGATTGCATGGGTCGGTTATGAAGAAGCATTGTGTCACGTGCTTAGCGTGTACCCATGGCTCTTTTTTGCGATAGCATTCACGGTAGCGCTCTTGGCGTCGGGTATAGTCATGGTAGTGAAAATCCGGCTTTCTCTTTCGACATTCTTAGCCCATCTGACACGGAACATCTTTCCATTTTGCAAAAGCATGAAATATTAATCACACCTCTATCTTGAGATCGAGCACACGGTGGAGATGATGATGTAGGGAGGTCAAAAGTGCACAAAGCTCTTCGTGACAAAGAAAGATCTAGTTAGGGGGCAAATAGGTCACTTGACTAAATGCTACATCTACCTAGCTAGCTAATTTGGGAGGAGACAACTTCAACTAGTGGAGGGGGGAGGAAAAAGAGAAAGGAGATGAATTAATGGAGGTGGTGTAGTTATAGCTAGGAGTAATGAAGAGAGAGAAAGGTAGGTAGAAGAGGGAGAGTAATGGGGGGAGAAGTATTGAGGAAGAAGAAGAGTGAGAGAGGGAGGATGTGGGAGGTAGGGGAAAGGGAGGAGAAGAGATGGGGAGGGGGAGGTGGAAAAGGTGGTGGGTGCTGCGTCTTAGCAGTAGTGCGGGAGAGAAAGCGCGCTGCTGCTAAGAGCATAGCAACAGCGCGCTTTCCTGTCACGCGCTACTGCTAAGAGCGTAGGAACAGCACGCTTTCCTGTCACGCGCTACTGCTAAACGGGCCAACCCTGTGCACAATTTCAAAATTAGCAGTAGCGAGGTGACAAAAAAGTGCGCTGCTACTATGGCATTAGCAGCAGCGGGCTCCCTGGTGCCGCGCTACTGGTAAACTTATGTCGTTGTGTACTGTCGGTGGATTTTTGTAGCAGCGCGGTTTAAGCGTCACCCGCTACTGCTAAGTTTGCACCTGTTTTTATGATGCGCTGCTGCTAAGATTCTGTGTATAAGGTTTTCCCTAGTAGTGGGCTCCTGTTCAACCACCCCTCCACGGGCTACTGTTCATCCTGCCCTCCACCGTCTACTGTTCATCTAGCCCTCCACGGGGTGGTCCTGTTCATCCAGCCCTCCATGGGGTCCTGTTCATCCAGCCCCAACCGGTTCGATCGATCGGGGTCCTATTCATCCAGAGGCAACACCACGGGGTCCTGTTCA
>NC_041380.1:54703853-54745447 GCF_002162155.2 Triticum dicoccoides | reverse complement strand
AATTAGCAGCAGTAGCGAAGGAATCGCTCGATCGGGTTCAGTTAATAGCCATGTCACGGATGTGTCTTTTTTTTGTAGTGATATCTGGTAGATGGTGTCCTTAAGATCCCTGTGATAAACTTCGCCGATGCGTCCTATGGCGATGTGGGCTCCCATGCTCTTTCCTAGACTCCAGGTTGGTGCATCAAAGGAAAGCTCTATGGGCTCAGTAACTGGTGTGGATGTCCTTCCTGGAACTTGAACTCGAATCATCCAACACTCCTCTTCTATTAAAGTGGTGGTGTAGGTCCCGGTGAGGCTTGGTATTTTGATGTTCAGGTACCTCGTGACTTCCTTCAAGTGTCTCCCGAAGGGCGTGTCTTCATTCGGTTGTGCAAACTTATTCCTTGTGTTCGCCATCCTAGAGTAGAAAATGGAGAGAAGTCAGAAATGAGTAGAGAAGAGTGGCCTATGGCTCATCTTAGTGGTCGTGTCCTATAATCAACGTGTGCTCTGATACCATCTTCTCGCGATCCGGCCTCAGGCGGTCAAATCTCTATGTATAAGTGTCATCCCTGGATCAATAGTGCTGACACACACAGTACTTGAAGGATTTATAACAGAGTGGCAATCACACACTTATCACATCGAATGTTTCCAAAAGATAACTTAATACAATAAATATTGCTTAAGGCCATCTAAATAAGATAACAACGGAAGACTTGGAAGATAAAGTGAGTCCATCAACTCCAACGGCATAGCTGAGTGCACGATAACGACCTAGCGCACCTTACTCTCCATATGAAAAGTCTGCAACATGATACGTTGCAGCCCAAAATGGGTCAGCACATGGAATATGCTGGCAAAATAACACCGTAGAGCAATGAACAGAATAAATGCTATCACTACATGCATATATGGCTGGTGGAGGCTCTATGGTTATAATGTTTTTTGTGAAAAGCCAACTTTTCCCCCCAACACAGTAGAGCAAGGAATATATTTTATTTAACTATCATGGTAGTTGAAAATATTGAGAATGGTAAATCCCCATCTCAATCCCAATTAAAAGTAATTAACATCCCAAAAAATTAATTTAGAGTGATGAGATCAACATGATAATTCAAGAAACCAGATACTCAAGATGTCCATAAGCGGGGACACGGCTAACCATGATTAGTTTGTACACTCTACAGAGGTTTGCGCACTTTTCCCCACAAGACTTGATCTCCTCCGTTGGATTTTCTCGCACTACATGGTGTTCGAGAAATGGATGACCGAGACACATTCTTTCAGAAACATTAACTCTTTACTCTGGGTGGACAATTACACCTAATTTCCCCTACATCTGCTAGCCTACAACTGAAAGAGGTCATGTAACATACTCAACTATGCTAGAGCCCCTAATAGCTGGTGGCTACACACGTAAGTTTCCAGCAAGAATAGTCTTATGATCCCTTTCAGCCTGGGTGGCGAACCAAAAAGGACAACACTGGTATATCCCCAGGTGCCCGCAACCAATCCACCCAGATGTGTGTTTGAGTAGTCACCTTAAGTTAACCATTATTTAACAATCTCACATCTGTCATGGATACACTCAAACCCAATCCACGTCTACGAGCATATCATGGCAATATAAGCATCACGTAGAAGTAACTCCCAATGGTTTGATAATAAAAAGGGCAATAGGTTCTACCTCATCAACTACTTCCCAAACCCACAAGTTAAATCACATCATAATCATGCAGTGTTTGAGGATTGTAGATAATGCATAAAAACTGGGTAATAAAGGGGTATGATCAATGTGTTACTTGCCTTGTTGATGATCCGCAAAACCTAGAGACTTGTAGTAGCACGCTGCGCACTCCGGGAATTCTATCGCAAATGAACAATAGCATACATAAGCACTCAAGCATAGGTGCAAGGGTAAAACTTGAAATAAGTAGACCCAATCTGAAAGTCCAACTAAAAAGGTTCGATTTGCAAAAAGAATCGATACAAACGGAGCTACGGAACTGAAACTACGATCAAAAGAACTCCGTAAACAAATCTGCTTGAAACCAAATTTTAAATTATCAAAACCATGTTCAAGTTGATTAAACAGAAAGAGGGGCTCTAGATAAAGATTTTGGCGTTGGTTTCACTGGATTTGGACGAACGGTTGAAAAGTTGCGAGGGTTTAAAGATTAGGGCCTAATCTGCGATAAAAATAATCGCGGATAGGTCCCTAGCAGAAAAAAAAAATGACGAACGAATGTTCGCTGTCAGAACCTAACCGGCGAACAACGTTGTTAAAACGAACGAACGGACGAACGTCCGCTATAAAAGATAAACCGACGAAAACCGATCTATGAAAATAAACCAGAAACTGAAAACCGGAGTTTAACCGAGAAAAACTAACTAGTCAAACGGGGTCAATGACGGTGGCTCCGGCGAGATCCGCGGTGGCGGTCGACGGCATCAGGCTGCTGCGGGGCGGCGGCGGCGGCGGTTTCGCGGCTCGATGGTGGGGTGCGGGCGATGGCAGCGGTGTGGGTTGTGGGGGAGGGTGGTGGCTGCTTTAAAGGCTGGGAGGCGGTGGCGTTGACTTGGGCGAGGGGCCTCAGGAGGCATGTCTGCGTCGGACACGGCCGGCGGCGGCGGGCGGATCCTGCTCGGGGAGGCGGTGGCGGCGGTTGGGCCCGCCTGGCTCGGCTGGGCCGTTGGCCCAGTCGGGCAACGTGATTTTTTTATAATAAAATTCCATCTAGAATAAAAAATCGTAATAAAATGTAAAAAATTCTTAAAATGCCAAAAACAATTTTAACCGTCTAAACAAAATATTTAGAACAAAGTGAACATTTTCTTGGCCTAAAATGCAGTTTTAAAAAATGCATATTTTTCTAATTCAAATAAAATAGCGATAAAATCCAAATAAAATTATTTATTTGATCTTAACATTTTTTCTCCAATATTCGTTTTATTTTGGAGAAGCCATATTATCTCCTCTCATGTATTTTAATATTGGAAATATTATTTGGAGAGAAAATAATTAAAACCAAAGTGATCCACTTTTCAATATTTGAGAAAATTAAAATATGAAAATAATAAAATCCCCAACTCTCTCCGTGGGTCCTTCAGTTGCTTAGGATTTTTAGGATCTCAAAACCAAAATGTAAATAAAATATGATATGCATATGATGTCCTATGTATAACATTCCAAATTGAAAATTTGGGATGTTACATTTCTCTAGTTGCTTTGCCCGTAGTTGCAGGTCCCTCATCAGCACACAACTAGGGGCTTCCTAGTAGATGTTGCCCCAGTTGCAAATCCAACATCGACTCGCAACTCGGCATCTTTTTAGCTGTTTGGCACTAGTTGCAAGTCCAATATCGACTCACAACTAGGGCTTCCTAGTAGTTATTTTGCCCCAATTGCAAGTCCAACATCGACTTGCAACTCGGGCTTTTTTGTAGATGTTTTGCCCCTAGTTTGCAAGTCCAACATCGACTCACAACTAGGGCTTCCTAGTAGTTATTGCTCCCAGTTGCAAGTCCAACATCGACTCGCAACCCGGGCTTTTCTGTAGTTGTTTTTACCCTAGTTGCATGTGCAACATCAACTCACAATTGGGGCTTTCTTTTGTAGTTGTTTTCCCCCCAGTTGCAAGTCCATCATCGACACACAACCGGAGGCTTCCTAGTAGACGTTTCCCTAGTAGCAAGTCCAACGCTTCCCTAGTTATATTTGCCCAGTTGCAAGTACACCATTGATTCACAACCGGGTCCATAGTTTTTGTTTCATCCCAATCGACTCTTGACTCGCAACTAGTGCTTTTTCTGTAGTTGTAATTTCCACACTTGTAAGTCCACCATTGAGTCACAACTGGGGTTGTAGTTTGTTTCATCCCAGTTGCAAGTCACCCCTCAGTTTGCAATTGGGCCTTTTTTGTTTCTATAATTTCCCTAGTTGCAAGTCCACCATCATCTCGCAACTGGGATCCGTTTTCGTTTCATCCCACTTGCAAGTCGCCCCCAACTCGCAATTTGAGGTTTTATATGTAGTTTTTTTTTTGTCGAAGTTGCAAGTTATCGCTCGACTTGCAAACTTGGCCTTTTTTGTTCTCATAATTGCCCTAGTTGTGAGTCCACCATTGACTCGCAACTAGGCCGTAATTTGTTTTTGCAATTGCCCCAATTGCAAGTTGACCCTCGGCTCGCAACTGGGCCTTTTTTGTTTTCGTAATTGCCCCAGTTACGAGCCACACCATCGACTCACAATTCGAATTAGTTTTGTTTTATCCATGCAAGTTGGCCCTCGACTCACAACTGGAGGCTTTTTTGTAATTTCCCTAGTTGCAAGTTGAGGGTCGACTCGCAACTAGACCCGTAGTTTTTCATCCCAGTTGCAAGCCGGCCATCGGCTCGTAACTAGACCCGTAGTTTCGTTTTGTCCAAGTCAACGCTCATGAGCCATTTAATGATTTTTTAGGCTACATAGGGGTAGCCTACAGTTGACCCTCGAACTCACAACCCAGGGTTAACTTTCGGGCATTTTTTGTAGTCGTATGTTGCGGTTAACTCAAAGGTTTTTTATTGAAATGTCAAACATGTCTTTTTTTAGAAAACAACTCAACACTTTTTTTGGAAAAAGTGCAAGACAACTCTTCGCAGCCGATGAGTCCCATGGCATTGGCACCCTCGCCGAGCACTCCGCGTCGAACGCCCCCACGTGGTGGTTGCTGCCCCCGAGCTCTATGCGCCGGACGCCCCGCTGAAGGTGTCGCGAGGTGTCTGGATCCTTTTGTTTGCCGGTGGCTGGATCTTTGTTCACTTCTAGTTCATTCGTGCCTACACTCAGTAGTAAACCAACATCTTGTTTGTAGGCCGGGGGGACAGGGGGGGTGGTGGTGAGGGTGAGGGCGGGCGAGCGGCCCTTTCCTGAGGAGCAGCCATGGAGCTCAGACTATAGCAAGTCGTTGCCTGAGGCACCAACGAATTGCAGCAGCTATAGAGCTTGTTTTTTAGAGTTGTGTTTTCTGTAGGCACCAACAGACACAATATTCAGGGTGTTGATTCTAGTTTTTAAATTGCAGATTCAGCCGAGTTGTGTTTCACTAACAATGAGTTATCCAGGCTGTTTGATATTTCATCTTCTTGATCTGTAAGTTTTATAGTTGAGAGTGTAAATTAAGATAGTGTTCACATTTTCAGGCTGTAAGTTCATAGTTCAGAGTATTTTTTCAGAGAGGGTCCACATTTTGATCTATAAGTTCAGAGTTCAGGATGCGGGATTCAACCTATTTTTAATTTTTATTTTGATCTGTAAGTTCATAGCTCAATTTGTGTGATTCAGACCTTGCTTGCAGCTCCTTCTAACTTTTTTTCTCAAACAAACGACAACCCATGAAGCCCAACAACAATGCCTGACAGGGGTGAGGGGGTAGCTGGGCTGGGCGGGGTGGTCAATGACAAACAAGCAAGCAACAACTACATTGCGATCGGGAGGATCGATGAGTTCCGACGCCCACGCTGCAGCGCTGTTGGGCCGGCCCAAAACACGAGCATGCTCAAACAGGAAAATATAAAAAGAAAATAATTGGCGCGTTCGACGGGACTTGATCCGGCAATATCCCGTCTCTTGTTACGAAATCTTACCACTCAGCCACAATGGCACATCTAGAAAATAACATCATTTCTATTCTTTTGTAGGTTCTTCTTTCCTTTTTCCTTTTTCCATTTTTCTTTTCTCTTTTTTCTTTTTTTCTTCCTTATATGATGATTTTCTTCCAAACCCGTGAACTCTTTTAAAATCGATGAACTTCCTATAATTTCGATGAAATTTGAGAAAGTGCACATACTTGAAAAAAAGTTCATCGGATTTGAAAAAAGTTCACTAATTTGAAAAATAAATTCATCGGATTTGAAAAAAGTTCATCAAACTTGAAAAAGGTTCATCCATTTTTAAAAAAACTTCATCGAAATTGAAAGAGTTCATGGATTTAAAAAAGGGAAAAATTCATCAAATTTGAAAAAATGTTCTTTGAATTGAATAAAAAATAATCAGTTTTACGAAAAAGTTCATCGAATTTCCAAAAGGTTCGTCGAAATTGAAAAGAGTTCATGGATTTTTTTTAAAAAAATAGAAAATTTTCATCAAATTTGAAAATAATTTCATTGAATTGAACAAAAAAACAATCAGTTGTGAGAAAAAAAAACTCATCCATTTTAAGAAAAGTTCACGAATTTAAAAGAAATCACCAAACCAGGAAAAAAATAGAAACAGAAAAACGAAAAATGGAAAATGGAAAAAGGAAAAAAGGAAAGAGGAAAGAGGAAAGAGGAAATAAGGAAGAAGAGATTAACACGTGAGGTGCGTGCACGCTGTGGTTATTGCAGTGTGGTGTGATCTCTGAGGTTTGGGGTTTGATTTTCGTCACCTGCGCCGGTTTTGGTTTTTTAGCAGAAAAAGGGACGTGAGATGGGCCGGGCCGTGAGTAGCTGTTGCAGGCGCCGGTTAGCAAGAACAGTAGAAACCGGCACCTGCAATGCCAAATAGGAAATTCCCATATTAGATGTGAGGTATTATCTCACATCTTTTTTTTTGCGGGGAGGTATTATCTCACATGTAGATGTGACATAAACAGAGTTTTCGTAGTGACCCTCCTGTCTCCCATTGGATTCCTTCGCACGAATCGCGCAGGATCCAAGCCATGTCCGATTTTCGAACTAGTTTACTGTAAGAAACAATATCCCAGTCCACACCTTTTTCTTTCCCCCAGATGGCATTTTTTTGTTGGAAAAATCAACATGGCAGTTTTTTAAATTTTCAAACTATGTTACATGTTATCACATGGCATTTTTTATTTATTACAGTATAAGAGATGATAGTTTTTTTAAAGATGGTATTTTTATATTATTATGTGAAGAGATGGCATTTTTTATTTAAGAGATTCCATTTTTATATTAAGAGATGACATCTTTTATTTAAGAGATGGAATTTTTTATTATTCGGAGATGGCATTTTCATCAATAGATGGCATTTTTTTGGTTTTATTAAGAGACGACACATTTTTTCTTTTATGTTCACATGTCAGTTTTTGTTCATGGCATGTTTATTGAGATGATGGTATTTTTAAAGTTTTAGCATGGCATTTTTTATTTTTATAGTTCATACAAATATTTTTCAATCAGTCGTCTGTATATTTATAAAATTAGAGAGATGGCATTTTTATAAAGTAGCATGACATTTTTTGTAAGGTAGATCATATTTGGGGTCTTTTTTTATCTACAAGCAACAACATTAACAGCAAATCGCTACAATACTGAATACTGCATCGCACTTTGTAAATATGCAATGAATCCTATATATCACACTACGTAAGACATTGGATACGTACATTATTTTTTTAGGGGAGGATACTTACGTTAATGGACCATAGAAAAAAAGACTGAACATGTGAGACAATTTTTTTCATTTTACCCTTGCTATTACTCTGGTCTTATCAGTTGGCTCTTCTTACTTTCATGTCACGCTATCTTACAGGTTAGCCCACATGTCTTTTTTTGCAGCCGTTTCTGTTTGTATATACTAACATAAAAAAAAGTAGTTAATTTTTTTTGCAAGAAATTGATGCTTTTTCTATATGCATGCAAATTTTCATGAGCATTTTGGAGTATCGATTTTTGGAGCATCGATTTTTCGGCAAGAAATTGATGTTTTTTCTTCATGCATGCAAATTTTCTACATGTTTTCGTGCAAATATAGGACATGAGCATTTTGGGCATCGATTGTTTTGTCCACACCTCCACAGTGTGATTACATCCCAAAAATTTATATGCGTGTTGAAAAACATCAATGTTTTCTGCAAAAAAAAATCAGGATTGTTTCAATTCGTTTACATTTTTTTTTCAAAATCTACTGTTCAACTTGTTGGGCTACGACTACAATATAGTTTTTTTGCCGACGTGCAGATCAACCAGGAACATGCTAAGGGAGATGAATAACGGATCATTATCACTAGACGCGCAGTGATGTGCAACGGAAGCAGAGTTGGGGCAGTACGTCTCCGACGTCGGCTCCTCCTCGTCAATCTCCCTCGAACAACCAGTTGTCAGATCCTACGTACAGGTTCACTGGAGCGGCGCAAGTGCACCGCCTCTAACTGTATCCGCACATGCAGTAGGAACACCGTGCGGCGTACTTCTAGGTCCGATCACACAACTGACGACTCGTGGAGGTGGCTAGTTGCAACACATGCAAAGCCCTAACGACAAAGGCCGAAGTGATCAAGTGAATATGTGTGCCGCACCTCCACTATATATTGACATCCTTCGCGGGCTCAACACATGGGCATCTCACGGATCCTAATGAAGGAAATATGCCCTAGAGGCAATAATAAAGTTATTATTTATTTCCTCATATCATGATAAATGTTTATTATTCATGCTAGAATTATATTAACCGGAAACATAATACATGTGTGAATACATAGACAAACAAAGTGTCACTAGTATGCCTCTACTTGAATAGCTCGTTGATCAAAGATGGTTGAGTTTCCTAGCCATAGATATGAGTTGTCATTTGATCAACGAGATCACATCATTAGGAGAATGATGTGATTGACTTGACCCATTCCGTTAGCTTAGCACTTGATCGTTTAGTTTACTCCTATTGCTTTCTTCATGACTTATACATGTTCCTATGACTATGAGATTATGCAACTCCAGAATACCAAAGGAACACTTTTTGTGCCACCAAACGTCACAACGTCACTGGGTGATTATAAAGGTGCTCTACAGGTGTGTCCGATGGTGTTCGTGGAGTTGACATAGATCAAGAATAGGATTTGTCACTCCGATTGTCGGAGAGGTATCTCTGGACACTCTTGGTAATGCACATCTCTATAAGCCTTGCAAGCAATGTGACTAATGAGTTAGTTGCAGGATGATGCATTACAGAATGAGTAAAGAGACTTGCCGGTAACGAGATAGAGCTAGGTATTGAGATACCGACGATCGAATCTCGGGCAAGTAACATATAGATGACAAAGGAACAACGTATGTTGTTATGCGGTTTAACCGATAAAGATCTTCGTAGAATATGTAGGAACCAATATGAGCATCCAGGTTCCGCTATTGGTTCTTGACCGGAGACATGTCTCGGGCATGTCTACATAGTTCTCGAACCCGTAGGGTCCGCACGCTTAAAGTTCTGTGACGATCGACATTATGAGTTTATATGTTTTGTTATACCGAAGGTTGTTCAGAGTCCCAGATATGATCACGGACATGACGAGGAGTCTTGAAATGGTCGAGACATAAATATTGATATATTGGAAACCTAGATTTGGACATCGGGAGAGTTCCTGGTGAAATCGGGATTTTACCGGAGTGCCGGAGGGGTTACCAAAACCCCCCGGGGGTTAATGGGCCTTGTTGGGACCTAGTGGAGAGAGAGGGGCCGACCAGGGCAGGCCGCGTGCCCCTCCCCCTCTTTTCCGAATTGGACTAGGAAGGGGGGCCTTTCCTTCTCCTTCTCCCCCTTCCTTTCCCCCTCCTAGTAGGAGTAGGAAAGAGGGGAGTCCTACTCCTACTAGGAGGAGGACTCCTCCTCCTGGCGCGCCCTACAGGGCCGGCCGGCCTCCCCCCTTGCTCCTTTATATACGGGGGAAGGGGGCACCCTAGAACACACAAGTTGATCATTGATCTCTCCCAGCCGTGTGCGGTGCCCCCTCCACCATAATCCACCTCGGTCATACTGTAGCAGTGCTTTGGCGAAGCCCTGCGATGGTAGCTTCATCAACATCGTCACCACACCGTCATGCTGACGAAACTCTCCCTCGAGCTCTACTGGATCGTGAGTTCGCGGGACGTCACCGAGCTGAACGTGTGCTGAACGCGGAGTTGCCGTACGTTCAGTACTGAGGATCGGTCGATTGTGAAGACGTACGACTACATCAACCGCGTTGTCATAACGCTTCCCCTTAACGGTCTATGAGGGTACATGGACAATACTCTTCCCCTCTCATTCCTATGCATCACCATGATCTTGCGTGTGCGTAGGAAGTTTTTTGAAATTACTGCGTTCCCCAATAGTGGCATCCGAGCTAGGTTTATGCGTAGATGTTATATGCATGAGTAGAACACAAGTGAGTTGCGGGCGATACAAGTCATACTGCTTACTAGCATGTCATTCTTTAGTTCGGCGGTATTGTTGCATGAAGCGGCCCGGACCGACATTACGTTTACGCTTACACGAGATTGGTTCTACCGACGTGCTTTGCACACAGGTGGCTGGCGGGTGTCAGTTTCTCCAACTTTAGTTGAACCAAGTGTGGCTACGCCCGGTCCTTGAGAAGGTCAAAACATCACTAACTTGACGAACTATCGTTGTGGTTTGATGCGTAGGTAAGAACGGTTCTTGCTCATCCCGTAGCATCCATGTAAAACTTGCAACAACAAAGTAGAGGACGTCTAACTTGTTTTTGCAGGGCATGTTGTGATGTGATATCGCTACAAAAAAATACACTCCCGTGATGATACGTGTTTGTCACAATAGGTCACGTTTTCTGTCATGCATGTACATCCATAACAAATTTATGACAGAATCAAGATAGTCATAACTATGCTGTCGTAGAAGTGTTCCATGACATTACCAAAATTATCATCACGGAAGTGTCCACTTCCATGACGATAAATCGCGCGTCACATAAGTGCTTTCGTCAAGGGTGACCGACACGTGGCATCCACCGTAACAGAACGCCATTAAGCTATTGGGTTGGGTTTTGGATCCGATAACCCGTTAACAGCCCCGACCAATGGGGATTTTCCACGTGTAAAATCATCATTGGTTGGAGGAAACACGTGTCGGCTCATCGCTGGGACAGATGTCATCCACTCATTGGACAAGGCGCCTATGATACGTCAACACGTGGCACGACCCAACGGAGGCCCATTCCTGTGAAAAGGCCGGCCCGTTTGACTTGGTCAAAAGGTGGCGGGCCGGCCCATGGAAAGCCTGTTAACGACCTGTTCGCATATAGCCCATTTACAGCCGGCTAACCCAAGGCCCGTTACACCCTATTCGAATTAGGCCCAGTAGCGTCATCTGGGCCATCCAATATGATTCCAGCCCATTTTGACTTCTGGCCCATGTATGGCCCATGACGTCTTTTGGCCCATATGAGGCCCTATGTAACTCTTGGACTATTAACAGCTCGTGGTGAAACTGGCCCGTAATGAACAGTGTATCACTTTACACCCATTAACGGCCCATGGTGAAACTGGCCCGTAAAGAACAGTGTATCACTTTATATCCATTAACGGCCCGTTATTCCGTTGGGCCGTTTCCAGCCCATGTTATCTTTCGGCCTTCTCAGAGCCCATTTATTCTTGGGCTATTTTCCAGCATTCTTTTACTTACAACCCGTTACGGGCATTTTCTGCTTGTGGGCCAAATTCAGCCCGTGGTTCTAATCGGCCCATTTGTGGTCCGTTAATACGTTGGGCCGTTTTCATAGC
Source organism: Triticum dicoccoides (assembly GCF_002162155.2). Lineage (NCBI taxonomy): Eukaryota > Viridiplantae > Streptophyta > Magnoliopsida > Poales > Poaceae > Triticum > Triticum dicoccoides. The sequence continues at coordinate 54,733,969 of NC_041380.1, read as the reverse complement.
GTCATCAAATATAGCCTATTAACGATGGCCCGTTATGGTCGGCCCTTGAACGGACGATTCCAACTCTAGCTCGTTTACGGCCAGAATGCGAGCTGTTTGGCCCATGTTTGGCCAATCGATCATACGGCCCGTATAAGGCCCATTGATGATACGGCCCGTAGAAGGCCCATTGTTTCTACGGCCCGTAGAAGGCCCATCGTTTCTAGGTCCTGTAGAAGGCCCACTGTTTCTACGGCCCGTAGAAGGCCCACTGTTTATATGGCCCGTAGAAGGCCCACTGTTTCTATGGCCCGTAGGAGGCCCGGTGTCACTACGGTAAATATTAGCCCATGGTTGTTGTGGCCTAGTTTTAAAAAATAGGTTGTCGCAGCCACTAGCAAACAGCAGAAAAAGAAATGCACTGACTACAAGCAAACAAATAAACAAGACAACAAGGAAATAAATAAGCAAGCAACTTACACTAGGCTATCACGGCTATTACACATATTACATCCACTGGGCATCAAAGTTCGCCACCAGTGCAAATATAGGGAACACAACAGAATATAAACGCGGCAGCAAAACAAGTCCAGAACTGAAACTACTTCAGAAGAGCTCAAGAAACAATATCCTGGGTACCCATAATGCTGGCAAGATGCTTAGCAAGCTTATTAACTTTCTCTTGTTTGGCGCTTAAGTCCTCCAGTGCTTGCTGTTGCACCAGAAAGTATGCATCTGAATTCTGCAGGGACTTCCTCTGTCCTTCGGCTTCCTGTCGCATAACATCTGATCGATGTCTTTCAACTTGAAGTTGAGACTCAAGAAGCAAAACTGATTCAGGCAACGAGTTCGAAGAGCTGGTGCCAGCAGTGGTAGCCAGTAACTCAAACACTACATCAAGACAGGACTTTGGGGTTGTCTCAGTGTCTTCAATATAGTTTTTATCATCTTTCTTGGAGACCAACAGGGATGTCTCACTATCTTGAACCTTATCTGCATTACTTCCTTTACCATTGCATAACAAGGTACTCTTCTCCAATATTTTATCCGTGTTCCAAAAGAGAAACAAACAAACACATCTCAGGTTTACAATGTAGTATATGAAACTCATTTTGGTAAACCAGTTCAGTAGTAAGGTGGACAGGATAACAACATGAAACAAACATATATCTATGTAGTATGGTCACTGTATGGTCTATATCATTCTAGTTTATGTTGCCAAATCAAGATAGATACAGTTCGAATTATATCTATTTAAGACAAGGTAACATAGACAAAATATAAGTGAGGGAAACTACACAACAATAACAACACTTGTAATGTGCATGGCATGAGAACATAATTGTTTGTTCAATTGAAACTGAATTCAACATAGAACAAGTTGCAATAGCAAACAGCCAAACACGTTGAAGAAACAGGTTTAAAACATACCGGTTGCGCCATTGGAGTTTCAATTGCATCCTTCAAATTTGAAATTAGTTGGTATTAGTAAATATAGTGATGCAAGAGCAAAGTAGTATGAACCATAGCTACGGAACCTGACCTGAGAACAATTCTTCTTCTGCTTTAAGCGTTGACTTCGGGTTCGGAGTGGTGGTCCTCGTGATTTGGGCACTACAGTTGCCTTACTAACTGCTCGTGTTTGGGTGCTCTGTGGTGGAGACGGTGCTGTGTCAATGGGAATTGGGTGTCTATCCGCTGGGGTTGGGGTTAGAAGGAGTGTAGCTGGTTCTCTATCCAATTGGGTAGGGGTACAATCTGCATGCGTGTGGGTTATGTGTGGTGGGGCTGGTTCTTGGGCAAGTACAACCGTGGTTCTATCTGCATCGACATGTAGCACGATCTTTTCTAAAGACTGTGTTTTTTACTCCCACAGATACTGCCATCACTCCCTCCAATTGAAATGGTTGATAAACAAGAAAAGTAATTGAATGTACAGACATTGTAAGATAGACATGTGCAATAGATAGTAGGGAACAAAACAGGGCATGAAATAATGCATATTTATGTTGTCTAAGCAAATAGAATAGCAGGACATAATTTCACATATATGATGGCTAATTAAACAGGTTAGCATGACACAATTTCACATGTATGATGGCTAACTAAACATGATAGAATGATATACTTCAAAATATGATGACTATGTAAACATGATGACATAATATAACTATACAATGTGTCTATTAAAGTGGTTGGCATGCCATAAATCACAAACATGCCGTCGATGGAAACATGATGGCATGATATAATTCACGGATAGAATGACATAATTTAAAATATGATGACTATGTAAACAGGATGAGATGATATAACTATATTATGTCTTTAGAAAATGGGTTGGCATGCCATAATTCAGATACATGCTGTCTATGTAAACATCATGGCATGCCATAATTCAAATATAGGATTTATATACTAAGGAAGTGAGCAGAGGGCAATCGCATATATGATGTGTCAACTAAGGAGATGGCATTCAATATTGTGTATATGATGTAAAAACTAAGCATTGCAATAGAACATATGCATTATATGAGTAATATAACCCTGCCAAGTTTGAGCATACACCTCAGGGTGATAATAGGACTGGTCATCTGCCTTTGAATCCTCCTCCGAAGAGCTATCTGTCACCAGCAGGATATCTGCTTCAGCAGGTAGCATTGTCTGCTCTGAAGACCTTGTTTTCACTCCAGATTTCTCCATCACCAATTCAAATGGCTGATGCACAGGAAGAGCAATTGAATATACAAACATTGTCGACAAAAGCAATGAGAAATACAAAAAAAAGGACGACATGATATAATTCACATATATGACGCTTGCCTAAATAGCATGGCATTGCACAATTCACATACATGCCTTGTAACAAGATAACATTGCATAATTCACATATATAATGTCTTGCAACAAGATGGCATTGCATAATTCACATATATGGTAATTAGACACTAAACAGGTGGCATTCACACAAAGCATGTCTAAACGAAGCAAATGACATAGCAATGCAAGATACCATACACACGTTATGAGCAACATAACCCTGCCAAGTTAGGGCATGCACCTCGGTGGGGGGGGGTGAAATATGACTAGTCATCTGTCTCTGAATCCTCCTTTGAGGAGCTATCGGTAACCAACAAGACCTGCGCTTCGTCAAATAGCATTGTCTGCTCTGAAGACCTTGTTTCCACTCCAGATTTTTCCATGACCGTGCCGAATGGCTGATGCACAGGAACAGTAATTGAATGTACTAAAATTATTGAAAAATTTAACACGTAATAAAAAATTATGGCATGATATAATTCACATATAAGATGACTGTCTAACCAGGGTGGCATTGCAAAATTCACATATATGATGCCTGGCTAGACAAGATGGCATTGCATGATTCACATATACGATAAAGAAACTAAACAGATGGCATTGACACAAAGGATGTCTAAACTAAGCAGATGACATCTTTAATGTATACAGTAAGCAATGCAAGGCACCATATGCATGATATTACCAACATCAGCATGCCAAGTTAGAGCGAAGACCTCATGGGGTAAATAGGAGTGGTCTTCTCCTTCTGAATCCCCCCTCAGAACATTTATCTTCCTCTTGATTACTGTCCGAAATGGGTGGAGGGGGGGCTGCCTTCGCGCCCACCATGGAACGACGTCTTCATGAAATTTTATTGACACGCAAGGCTCGTCTCTTTTGCTCTACATGATACAGTTCCATTGTGTACAATAACTGACATGCATAGGAATAAAACATAGTGAGATTATGTAAGGAGTGCATGCACAAATCCAGAGTGATGGTAGGAAACTATGCATAGACCCAAAACCAATGATAGCAGGCAGATAATAGCTTTAGTTAAAAAATATAGATAGTGGCTCCTTTAATGTTTGTTTGCACCCAACATGAAACTCATAGTACACACTGGAGATTAACCAGATAGTACTGATTGCTGCCCTAATATGTACCCCACGACCATTTAAAAACTCAAGTTTCAGCATTAGTTTGGACCTGACTCAGAGTCTAATAGGTGAACACGATGATAATGTAGCATGTCATCATATTAAGCAACGCATAACGTAAGCAGACACGGAAGAGTACGACCTCTCTTGCGGACCCGTGTAGTCCTCAAGGTCATCTGCTTAGTTGATGATGGTAATGCAGTTGCCGTGGATGCTGGATGCAGGGAAGAAGATCTGAGGCGGTGAAAGACAGTCTGGAGTGTGGATCCCTGCTGTGGTGAACCCTTCCGTCGTTGGAGTAGCTGAGCTGGGGTGGAACACAGCACCGCAGGAGCAGGACAAACCACACAAGGTTTTCTTTGACACATATCTGTAATAGAAGTAATTGAGTAAGGGCTTGTTTGAATTTGAGGATTCTAACAATGCAGGGATAGGAAATAGACAGGAATAGGATAGGAATGCACGTGCAAAACAGAGAATTTAAAAACACAGGATTTCTGCCAATCTGGGTGTTTGATTCACAACAATTGGAAGATCACAGGATGCAAAAAAGCATGGTGAGATTAAGTCAAACCACAAGAAAATGTACGATTATAATGCTATTATGCTACTATCTCTTTGTCTTGTGCTTGATGAATAGGAATATGAAAAGGAGGAGAAGTGGAAATTAGAATTCCTACGGTTTTTCTTTCAAGGAGACACTAAATGAACAAATCCTACAGTTTTCCTTTGCGCCATTCCTTTGCACCAAATTCATGAAAAGTAGTACCATAGGAAACTTTCCACTTCCGATGTTTTTCATTCACTTTTCCTTTCAAGCACTGGCGATTCTAGTAGACAGGCTTGAGCAAGGAAAATCCTACACTAAAAAATGTTTTTGTTCTACTTCTATTACTTTGGACCCAGGCCAGTGCCATACTAGCTCAACTCCCAGACCCATCAACAAATGCATAGCTCAAACGCGCAGAGATAAATAATGATGGCGTTCAAGAGAGTCCATCACGGATAGCTAAGTTGCCTGGTACCTCACTGCTTGTCATATAGTAGGATAAAATAATCGTATTTCCTGTTACTACGAGTGCTCAGTGGACAATATATATAACATGTAGAGTAAAAAAGGGATGCAACAAGTGTACAACCTCTTTGGCGAAGCCATGTCGATCTCAGCGTGATTGGGTTGGCTGGTGAGGATGCTCCGACTGACTTGGCTGTCGGAGGAGGGGAAGAAGATCTTAGTCTGGAGATGGAGCCCGAGGTACTGCTCCGCTGTGATGGAGGGTTTCATCGTTGGAGCAGCTCTGGTGAGCTGTACGACGCCGAGGCTGAAGCAGGACAAGAGAGACAATGAACAACATTAACCTGAGTGGAATTCTAATAGAATCTCCAATGTATGACATAAAATACATAACCACAAAGTGCTAGATGTAAAATACATCAGCCGCTCATCTCTGAACTTAACTGTCGAAACTGAATTTAACTGTCGAAACTGAACTTAACTGTCGAAACTGAAGTTAACTGTCGAAACTGAATTTTGCTGTCAAAACTGAACGCACTAGCAAGGTGAGGCTACACGTCGGTCGACTGACTTTTTCATCTCTGGTCAATCGATTTTGTAGCCGTTGGATACGAAATCAAGGGCCTGCGGTTCATCTTCAACCTCCACCCTCCTGAGCCGCCAGCCACCACCGGCCAAACAGCAGTCCCCCGCCGCCCGCGGCCGGCGGTGCGCCGCCCCGCCCGCCCCGACAACACTGCCCACCGCCGGTCCGCCGCCGCCCCGGCCATCCCTCTAGGCCCCCCCATGCCGAGCTTTTTCTCTGGCGATCCCCACGCCACCGCCCCGCCAACGCCCCGCCACCGCCGGTGACCACCGCCCCCATCCTGAACCCTAAGATAGATAGTGGGGTACCTCTCCGGCGAGCCCCCTCCCCACTGCGACTGGTTCTTCCTTCACCCCGGCGAGCCCCCCCTGAAAATCGACTGACACAAAAGTCGATTCAGTCGACTGAAGTGTATCTAAATCGGAGGAGCATCACAAGCAAGAGCAAGAGGGAGAGCAGCAGCGCGAGCAAGAGCTATAGCAAGAGCAGACCAGGCAGGGGACCGAGAGCAAGAGCAGAGCAGCAGCGCGAGCAAGAGCTAAAGCAGCAACAACTCCTACTGATGTGGACGTGGCCGCCGAGGGAGCGACACCGTGGAGGAAGTGGCCGGCGACGCCGCCGTGGATGGAGCCACGCCATGTCGGCTCGGGACCGAGCGCCGTCAGCACCGTGAGATCGAATCAAGAAGAAAATGCAGCGATTAGTGTACAACCTCTTTGGGGGCGCCGATTAGGCCACAACTTCATCCGAGGAAACGGTGATGATGATGCTCTTCCGGTGGTGCAGGTGAAGATCGCTATCTAGGAATGGAGGTGGCATGAAAGACGAGGGGAACGTCGGGGCAGCTCCTTGGAGGTGGAGGACAGGGTGGCTGAACCGGCGGGACGATGTGATCGACGCAAATCCTCATCTGGTACGATGGATGAGGGACGTCGAGGTGTTGCTGTGGACGATGTCGTCGGGGAATAGGCTCTGGATGGGTGGCGGACAGAGCAGGGTGTGGGGTTTCATCGCAGGTTTTCGCGGCCTCGGTGTATGAATGGGTGGGTGGATGGGATGGCAGTGGGGAACCATGGCTTAGAGACGCGCTTGTCTGAAATGTGGGGTAAGTTACGAAAGTACCCCCACCGATTTGAGGCGGTTCTTTCGGTTCAGGGGTACCACGGGCATTTCGCGTGTCGGGATTTCACAGGAGGTGGGACTTTTCGCATGCGTTGTAATTTCGGAATAGCAAGGCGCGGGTTGAGATGGAGGGAGTTGTCGGAGCATAATAAGACAAAGATATATCTTAAATATTTCAGGCTAACAAGGCGCGGGTTGAAGAGGCGGGAGTTTCGCAGCACGATAGACAGAGACGCTAGCTTGAATTTTCGGCATAACAAGGCGCGGCTTGAAATTTCGGAAGAACAAGCTTAACGTGTACCAAAAAAAAGACAATTTGCACCTCAACACGCACAACACACACACAGACACCATTTAGACTAGAGTAAGGTACACGTGCATTGCACGCATGAGATTTGGCAACCAAATTATGAATAAATACCACATTATAGCATGTTAGCTTTGAGTCATATATGCATGATGTAGATGTTCGTTTCATTCTTATAGTTCATTTCATTCAAAATCATCTAGTTTTTATAAGAAAGCTAATCTATTTTAAGATTCATGGAATTGTGCGTCGTAAGACATAAAGTAAAAATAAATAATGGCAAATCATGTAGAAAAACATTTGGGCATTTCTGATACGGAAGATTCTAGAACAAATAAGAAGTGCTTGTGTTTTGATGTTTGTGCATTATGCTTAAGTTCAACCATGAAGTCTTCTAGATTATACATGTGGCGAAATCTGGTGGAATCTAGATGATATCCTACGGCCAGTAGTGCTCAAATTTTCCATCTTTGGACCATCAGATTCGCCTCATCCAATGACCATCTTTCAAAGTTAAAGTTACCCGCACACAATATAAAAAATTATAAAAAATAATATATATATATAGGGGTATAGACATAGATATGTGATGCGAAAGCCGGCCATCATCTCCAATTAGAATAGTGCGTCCATGCATGGATGTGACGTGGCCAAATGATGTCTGCCATCGTTATCTCAAATTCAAATCAGTCTGACCTTGTTCAATGTGTATACATTACAACATGCTCGTTTCCAAACCACACCGCGCAGATCTCCGTTATATTCATGCATGCATGGGTTTCAAACATCAGGATCTCTTATTCAAATATTTGAATTCAACTTTACAGTGATTATGACCTCACCTATTCTTTTACACCCACACAGTAGTCTTCTCTTTATAATTGTACCACTAACTTTCTCTCGTGCATGCATGCACACACACTACCAGTCGGCATTATCCATCGCATGCATGCAATCATTTTCTTCAGGTCGGTCTCCCATGAAGGCACACACCCACACACATCCCCCTCTCCATCATATTAGGCATTCTTTATCTCTCACGCGTGCGTGTGCAATGATCGATGTTCCTCTATGTATGTGTGTACATAGCAAGGTCTTTCATAGTTTTCCACACAAACCGATCAATCGATATATCTAGTGAGGTCTCACCCTCTTTCCCACGTCCACATCGATCAATCTATACCTCTCTATATAGGATTAACATATATAGCTAATACACCCACATTAATTATATATCCAGCGTCCCCCTCTCATCATCCATGCCTTCTGCTTCATCTCTCAGACGCGTGCACAATGGCGAAGACAGGGGGCAGTAAGGGCCCTGCCCCCCTCCCCCCTAACATCACTATATATCGAGGCTAATATGAATGTGATCATTAGAAAATTGCTGCTAAAAATGGTTTAAGTTCATGAATTGACCCTCCTCATAAAGGATTAGCAATGCTTGGCCCCCTAGCTCATTTATTTTTCGTGGCTCCGCCACTGCTCGCAATAGCGCACGTGTTCGCCCCCTCTCTCTAAATATCGATCTCGCACTTGTGCATTCCTTCATAGTCTCCCTCCACTCGGCCCCTCGCACCATCTTCTAGCCCCCACCGGATTTTGCCACATGTACAATCTAGCAGACTCCATGGTTGAACTTAAGCATAATGCACAAACCTCAAAACAACAGTGGTTCTCTTTTGTTCTAGAATCTTCTGTATCATAACTACCCAAACTTTCTTTCTAGTTGAATCGCCATTATTTGTTTTTACTTTATGCTTTACAACGCACAATTCCATGAATCATAAAATAGATTAAGGGCTTCTTTGATTCAAAGGATTCTCAAAGGAATTTTGGAGGATTCTAATCATTAGGAATTTTTCCTATCTTGGTTGTTTGATTCGTAGGATTGTAAACCATAGGAATTTTTCCGTATGATTCATGTGCACTAGATTTCATAGGAAACATCCCATCCACTCAAACCTCTTTGAAAGAATTCTGCGTTTTTTCTGTGCACAATCAAACACTCATACAATCCTGTAGGATTCAAGACGACATTCCACTATAATCCCATGTTTTTCCTATTCCTGTGTTCTTAGCTTTTTTCTAAAAACTAATTTATTTTGAATGAGATGAAATATAAGAATTAAACGAAGGGCTACATCAGGCATATATGACTCAGAGCGTACATGCTATAGTGTGGTATTTATTCATAATTTGGTTGCAAAATCTGATGCGTGCAATGCACGTGTACCTTACTAGTACTTCGAGTATGTGCAAAACACGTAAATTAGAATACCAATGGCACGCAACACAGTGTCTCTCTTACAGTTCATGAAGCCACGTGGCACATGTGGAGGCATTGTCGCGACCTCCTTGCATGGATTGATCACAGTGACGTGCTGCTGGTTCTAGAAGAATGTACTCGTCCTCCCTGAGCCATACTGGCAGTACATGCACGAAGTGAAGATGTGCACGCACGCCATGCACGCACTCATTCCCTCGCACGCACATGCGGGTACACGGGCGGACGGAATTTTGTACCAAGATCCACCCCATGTGATAATTTGACGCGTGTAAAGTCGTTCACTTCATTGATGGTCAATTAATACAACACATGCAAATTGAGTGGACGAGAGGGCGGAAGAAAGACATTATTACTCCACTGCGCGCATGCGAGTAGTTAAATCTTGGGTTGCTAGTAGTACTTCCATTGGTCTCCTTCGTATTTTGTGCCAGTTTTTGACTAACATAATATTTACGCATTTGAGAAGTGTAGTACTTGAAATTTATGTTCCGCTAAACTCATCGGGAGCCGTTTCGGGCCTCGAAACCAAAACCATCAATTAATCTTTACCTTCCCATCACATTCGAAAGCCTGCTCACACCTACTAGTATGTACCAAACCTGAAGGTGTTCCACTATGCAGGTATGAGTACTAGTGCTAGTACTTAGGTTATAAAAAGGGGAACTACCTAACCGAAAATTACTCTACCTTTCCTCCTCATAAGTGCTTCTTCTTCGTCCGTTGTTGCCATGGCCGGTGAGCAGAGCTCTAGGTCGAGAACTACTCGTAACAAGGGAGCGGCAACCAAGGCTGCGGAAAAAAGAGAGAGCTCACCGCCACGCAGAGACCTCGAAAGATCTCTCATGGGCAGGCGATGGCTCCCAAGAGCGCCCTAGCCGCAGAGGCGAACATGCCGAGCCGGCAGAGCTGGAGTCGTTATCCCTTGACGGCATGCCCGATCAGCTCAATAAGCACCTCAATAAGCAGAAGGAGTTCATCCAATGCTTGATGGAGTTGCTGAAGGAGAGCCTCGACGACATGCCCACTGAGCTCAATCAGCAGGGGGAGTAGACCTCCGGCTTGGTGATGCTGCTGAAGAAGAGCATTGCCTCGGAGAAGAAGGCGACCGACGAAATCCTGCGACTTCAGGAGGACAAGGCGAAGCTCTGCCACGAGATCGACCTGTTGAAGGAGAAGAACGCCGGTTGGAAGAAGCTACATGAGAATAGTAGTTCCTCCATGAAGATGCTGCAGGCCCTCGTCATGGAACAGAAGGAGGAGTTGGCGAAGCTCCGCATCGAGCACCCGGCTGCTGTCAAGGTACGTAATGTGGCCGTGGAACAGATGATGAAGGCTCGCGTCGAGAAATCCCGCGTCATGGACAGAATGAAGAAGATGGTGGAGGAGACGCGCAAGGAGATGGAGGTCGTGGAGGAGAAGAAGAAGCAGTTACGACTCCGCGGCAAATTAGATCATTTGGGGTGATAATCTTCCTTCTTCTTTTGCTCCCGTGTTTCATCTTTTCCTTCGGGTGTTTTGCCGCACGTGTCACGTTCTCTGCGAGGCATGAATAGAACAATGGTATTTTTGAGGGAATGAATAGGACAATGCTAACAATGAGATGACTAGCAAATTAGATCATTTTTTATCACCATATGGCACTGGGCTGCCGTGTTTCGTGCTCCTCCGTCGCAGTACTACTCCAGTGGAAAACTTGAGTATACCGCACGGTTCTTTGCTCCTCCTCGATCAGGTCGTCGACGCATTTATACAAGCAGTCAAATCACAAGGCCCCGCCTTCCAGCAGTAATGAGCCGTCAAATCACAAAGGCCCCCGCCTCTCGTGAAACCGACCAAGCTAGACTGAAACGCCCTCTAGGCTTTTAAAAAATGTATACTTTTGTACAACAGTAGTATCGATGGATTGCGCCATGGAGCAAAATTTGAAATTAAAAAAAGGTGGTACATATAGAGAGCGCTCGTTGCCAAATTATGCATATAGTACTATTAAATAGGCTAGTCACAATAATGGTGTCCAGCACAACCCACCCCTCAAATAAAACTAAGAGGGTGCTTGGATACGTTTTAGTCCCATGACTAAAAGTAGTGGGACTAAAACATGCTAGCCTCACCCATACTTGGATCAAAATACTAAAAAGTCTAAAGTGAAGTTAATAAACATTTATTATCCCTCAAACCCTCCAATCTAGAACTCACATGTGTTGAAGGAGAGGAGTTAAATGAGTAGAGAGAGGACTAATCCACATTTTAGTAGGGGTACCCCTGACTAAAAAAAATTAGTCTCAAGACTAGTTTTAGCCCCTCTTTAGTCAGGGGTGCTTGGAACTTTAGCCTCTTAAAGAGACTATTTTTAGTCAGACTAAAATAAGTCCCTTGGATCCAAGCACCCTGTAAGCATCCTGGAATTCTTTGACAAAACTAAGCACCCTGAAATTCTTTGACAACTAAACTGCTAGCTATATGATGTTGGCCATATATATTGTACGTATATAATGTGAAGAAATGAGTGGTAGTACTATACCAACTAAAAGATGAAATGTAAGAAATACTAGTATGTACGTACTGAAGAGTTAAAGTAACAAGAAGAAACATAACATAGTTCTGCTGGGGGCTTAGCACAACACACCCCTCAAATTAAATTAAGGACACCTAAAATTAAACTTTGCAACTATTCTGGTATACACTGAATTAGAACCACCATGAGCAACGACACTGCCACCTTACACGGAGTCCTCGTCCACGTCCTCGACTTTGTCCTTGTCCCTCTTCCTCTTGGCCGATACTTCTTTACTTGAACCACACTCTTGGCTGTTGCTCTTCATCCAACCCTTGTAGATATTGAAGCAAAGGTAGCCATCCATTGCAGTGTAGTGGATGTGGTCTATATCTAGTACATTCCGCTGCCACGCATGACGATGAAACGTGTATGGAGGTTTCTCCAGTTTACCGTACGAAGGATGAACCATGGCTCCTGACAGGGTCATCATTGAAAGTTGACGAGAGGACTCCAGCCGATTCTTCTAGAGGTCGAAGGGGTTGCCTACAATGAGACCTATCCGATGCAGGACATCCCTGTCGTTCTTAAAGTCTACAGTAACGAATTTGACTAGGTTGCTCCCGAGGAAGTCCTTAAATCCTGGCACTCAACGTAGGCATGGCGTATGTGGTAGACCAAGCATAAGTCATGCTCGCAAACCTGGATCACGGCAGGCTTCTTCCTCTCTTCGTCCTTTAGATCCTTCTCTGGTCCCAGGAGTATGGTGTACACAACATCTAGCCCAGCGACCCACTCATCATCTGAGTTTTCGAACATGCATCTGAAGTGAGAAAGGCATCCTTTCACCGTCGCGGAAGAATGGGTGTAGATGACGTCGAACTCATCGCCGATGATGGTTCTAACCTTGTACTCACCGCCGATCGTGGAGATTTGGGACGCCATGGATTTGGGAGGAGGGTTAGGATTAGTGGAACTGCCGTAATGTGAATGGACAGGATGACTAGGAGCGAACCATCGTAGTATTGAAGGACGTGCGGGGAGGAGTAGGAGCGAACTGCCAGCATGCGAACGGCAGGGTAGTGGCTTTCCATTCTCCCTGAGATCGAACGGTTGCATGGCGTGATTCTAGACCTATGGGTGAATATCCTATCCTGGAGGGTTATTCTGCAAATTTTCAGCAGCTTAGCATGCGACCGTTTGATCTCAGATCCAAGGGCTGCCAGCAGCCCGTATCATGGTCGTGCCTACCACGACTGTCGCGTCGCTCGCGCGGTCGCGCCCTTGGAGATTTAACACGGTGCGTTAGGCTATCTGATGTTGGCATGTCATACATAGTCATCACTTAGTCACTCATACTACAACAAGGTTGGCTATAAGGTTGGCTATAAGTGTATTTTTTTACTCCTCTCTATCTCTTTCTTCGTACTCCCTCCATCCCATATATAATTTAAGAATGTTTTCGACACTAGTGTAGTGCCAAAAACATTCTTATATTATGGGACACAGGGAGTACTAGTATTTATTGCATTTGCCAAGGAGTGACCTCTTCCAATGAAATGGTGTTGCTAAGTTTGCTTCACTTAATTAGCTATAGACTCAAAATAGTCTTTTCACCTAGGTACACTTGCTTAGCACCGTTTCTTCCTTGGGTCACCAAACTAGTCTCTCTCTTCTTGATTAACTTGCCACATCAGACTTTATGCCTATGTGGCAAGCTTAAGCACCTGTAGGAGCAAGTAAAAGTAAGTACAATAGTGCACTTTACATGGCATTTTTGCATATGTGGAGGAAAGAGAGCAAGGAAAAAGTGGAGAAGTGGGCACTCATGCAAGAGCCAGCCTCTACTACATGGTGGAGCATTGGGAGAGGCACCTGTATGGAGGTGGTTAGGAATCGAGATACTCACGCCGGTCGTAGAGCCGTAGTTAAAATGATAATGGTAAGTCAAATCATGGGGCCCCACCTGTCCAGTAGTAACTCGCTGTCAAATTACACATCCCTACATTTGCAGCAGCCTACTCCCTCATCTTCTCGCGTCTCTATCGAACCCACTAGGCGGAACTGCCCTGCCAGCTACCCACAGGAAAAGCCCCGCCCTCGACTTTTAAATAGTATGCAGTGTACTAATTTTGTATCCATGGATTGTGCCCACGCCATGGAGCAAAGCATCTAGAAAACGGAGGAGAGACGGTGGTCTTGCAATAGAGAAGGGGGAGAGGCGAGATGGTGGTTTTGGAATGGAGATGATGGAGCAGAGAGGAGGTGGTTTTGCAATGGATAGGATCATAAGAGGGAGAGGCGAGACGATGGTTTTGGAATGGAGATGATGGAGAGGAGAGGAGGTGGTTTTGCAATGGAGAAGACGGAGAGGAGCGTGCGACAGCGATTTAGGAGTGGACGAGAGGGCCAGCGCGCTGTGACTGGATCAGATTCAAAATCAATTTACCCTTCAATTAAGAAAGCGACCCCACATTAACTAGTCTCCCTTTTATTCTGGGTCATAATTGACCATGATTTTCGCACATAAAATATATGTTATACATTGCAAAAATAATATAATTTGAAAGTACATTCAGATACGAACCAAACGATACAATTTTTGGTGACATGCATTCACATTTTGCTTGTCAAATATAGTACGTGGTAAAACTTTGACCCAAAAGACGCAAAACAACAAGAAAATACTTCCAAGACCTGCGCCGCTCTTCTCCTCTTAAACCACCACCGCTCCTCTCACGTTCCAATCTAAATGCAGCACCACTCCTCTCCTCTTCCATTTCAAAACCACCGCCCCTCCTCTCCTGTTCCAGTCAAAAACCAGCGTCGCTCCTGTCCCGTTCTAATCCAAAACCAGCGTTGCTCCTCTCCTCTTCCATTCAAAAACCACCACCGGCGAGTGAAGGTGCTGTGGAGAAGTAGATCGATGGAGGAGTACAACCGATACGTGAGGATTGAAGGAAATATGCCCTAGAGGCAATAATAAAGTTATTATTTATTTCCTTAGATCATGATAAATGTTTATTATTCATGCTAGAATTGTATTAACCGGAAACATAATACATGTGTGAATACATAGACAAACAGTGTGTCACTAGTATGCCTCTACTTGACTAGCTCGTTGATCGAAGATGGTTATGTTTCCTAACCATAGACATGAGTTGTCATTTGATTAACGGGATCACATCATTAGGAGAATGATATGATTGACTTGACCCATTCCGTTAGCTTAGCACTTGATCGTTTAGTTTGTTGCTATTGCTTTCTTCATAACTTATACATGTTCCTATGACTATGAGATTATGCAACTCCCATTTACCGGAGGAACACTTTGTGTGCTACCAAACGTCACAATGTAACTGGGATGATTATAAAGGTGCTCTACACGTGTCTCCAAAGGTACTTGTTCGGTTGGCGTATTTCGAGATTAGGATTTGTCACTCCGATTGTCAGAGAGGTATCTCTGGGCCCTCTCGGTAATGCACATCACTTAAGCCTTGCAAGCATTTCAACTAAATGAGTTACTTGTCGAATGATGTATTACGGAACGAGTAAAGAGACTTGCCGTAACAAGATTGAACTATGTATTGAGATACCGACGATCGAATCTCGGGCAAGTAACATACCGATGACAAAGGGAACAACGTATGTTGTTATGCAGTCTGACCGATAAAGATCTTCCTGGAATATGTGGGAGCCAATATGAGCATCCATGTTCCGCTATTGGTTATTGACCGGAGACATGTCTCGGTCATGTCTACATAGTTCTCGAACCCGTAGGGTCCGCACGCTTAACGTTTCGATGCCGGTTATATTATGAATTTATGAGTTTTGATGTACCGAAGGTTGTTCGGAGTCCCGGATGTGATCACGGACATGACGAGGAGTCTCCAAATGGCCGAGACATGAAGATTGATATATTGGACGACTATATTCGGACACCGGAATGGTTCCGGGGGTTATCGGATATATACCGGAGTACCGGGGTGGTTACCGGAACCCCCCCGGGGGTTATTGGGCCTCATGGGCCCAAAGTAGTGGAAGAGAAGAGGCAGCAGGAGGTTGCGCGCAGCCCCCCTTGCCCCAATCCGAATTGGGAAAGGGAAGGGGCGAGGACCCCCTTCTCCTTCCTTCTCTCCACCTCCTCCTTCCCCCTTCTCCTAGTTGGAATAGGAAAGGGGGGCAAAACCTACTTGGAGTAGGATTGCCCCCCTTGGGCACGCCTCCTCCTCTTGGCCGGCCCCTACTCCTCCACTCCTTTATATACGTGGCCAGGGGCACCCCATAGACACAACAATTGATCTCTTGATCTCTTAGCCATGTGCGGTGCCCCCTTCCACCATAATCCACCTCGATCATATCTAGCGGTGCTTAGGCGAAGCCCTACGACGGTAGAACATCATCGTCGTCACCAAGCCGCCATGCTGACGGAACTCTCCCATGAAGCTCTACTGGATTGGAGTTCACGGGACGTCATCGAGCTGAACGTGTGCTGAACTCGGAGGTGCCGTGCGTTCGGTACTTGGATCGGTCGGATCGTGAAGACGTACAACTACATCAACCGTGTTGTGCTAACGCTTCCACTTTCGATCTACGAGGGTACGTAGACAACACTCTCCCCTCTCTTTGCTATGCATCACCATGATCTTGCGTGTGCGTAGGATTTTTTTTGAAATTACCACGTTCCCCAACTAGGCTCACAGACGGCGATCCTGTGAAGCTAGCTAGGATGTTGGAGATACAGTCTTGGTTTGACAACAAGGACCAACTAGCGGCGATGGCGACATCCATGGCCAAATATCTGCAATAGAGCGAAAAGGCGGCGATACTCCCGGAGGGAGTGGCGCCGGAGTACATAGAGCTGCTCCTCTGGGCCATGGAGCAAACAGATTCACCGAATCCGATCGTGAGGGAGCGGTGGTGGGAGTATCGATCCCAGATGGAGCATCCACCAGAGATTGAAGGATCGAGCATCTACAGGGTGCCGTTTGTGAGGGTGTCCTTCCAGAGCGAGCCGGTGGAGTCTTCGTCGACTGAACCCAATTGCAAGAGGAGAAAAGCAGTTGGCCCGACGACGCTTCCCCGCCATCGCCTCCCTCGCCGTTCACATCACCTCACGGGGCGGCTGTCTGCCGCCGAGGAATAGGAGGGGCTGCCCCCCTAGCCCAAAAGTCGGGCAGGTTGTGAATTTTCAGGAGGAGCTTAGGGTTGTCAGTATTTGCAGGTTGTGAATTGTGTTTTGTGTTGTGTATTTTGAGAGTACTTTAAGATATGAATGTCTTTTGAATTTCAGATTTGCAGTATTGAGCATATGAAGTATTTTATGAATTCTAGATATCTATTTTTAGCACTTAAAAAAATGTAGTTTCATAGGAGTATAAAAGTGCAGACAATGTGATTCTCAGAGAAGAAACTGCAAGTTTCAGTTTCAGATAAGAAACTGCAAGTTCAGTTTAAGATAAGAAGCTGCAACTTTTAGAGGTAGAGCATTTATATTAACATGACCTTTTCAAACAGGGTTAACATCATGTTGGAAGTTTTATTCATTGTCGAAAATGGAACTACCAGCCAGTTAACATCATGCTGATCAGCATTCATGCATAGCACATCTTCATATGATGCACAGTCAAAATGACCACACAATGTCGAGTGTGCGAAACACAGAGAAAACGAGGGACGAAGTTTTGGCAAGTGTTGGACGTGGTTTTGGGCTGCCCTGTCTAGGCTTTCATTTTTAACATGCGCAGCCCACGACCTCGGATGGGAGGTCCATAGGCCTGTTTGTATTTTCTTAGGGCTGTCATGTATCGACCGGCCTATGGACCTCCCATCTGAGGTTTTATTTTTGGCAGCCCAATTTATGTATTTTTTTGAAGAAAACGCAGAGGTCTGTTCTATTTTTCTATATAAGAATAGGAACGCCAGGTCCAACTTATGTTTCCCTTCTAACTATATTATATATTTAAATTATTTTATATGTTGACTGTTTAGTTCACATAATTGACAAATAGATCACCGCTCTCGCGATCCCCTTCGCCCCCGCCACCACCTCCACCCTCGCCGCCGCCCCCGCCACTACCTCCACCCACGCCGCCGCCATAGATCTCGCCGCCACCCCCCGCCTCCTGACTCCGGGCGCGCCTGCCCCCCTCAGCAAGTCCGCTCGCACGCCCCATGGAGTCGCCAACCATATCCACGGGGGAATGGCTGGAAGACAGGTAGATGTACAAGATGCATCTCCCACATGTCTACATGCCTTCCCGCGGATGCTCCAGCCCCTCAACTCCGTCACGCCAGCGGTGCTGCGGGAGACTCGAGGGAGGAGATGGAGGGAGCGGGCGATGCGGATCCGCGACGACGCTCTCTCCTGGACCCAGTGCACGCGCGAATGGAGGGAACCAGAGGAGGAAGCTGCGAGGGAGGAAGCCGAGGAGGGTCCGAATCCTTTCTCTCACTCGCGCAGGTATGATCGGATGTGTAAGGATCATGTGGATTGGGAGCTGCTGAATCTATCCCTGCGGATCTACTTCGAAGGAGATTTCTCAGAGAAGCACAGGATGCCCCACCCCAGGTAGTCGCCAATTGCGTTTGTTCAATGGGCGAAAGGAGAAGTGAATTCAGGAGATCCACGCCATGCTGCAAGATGGGAATGCTTGACTGGACTCATGCCCACCAGCACGCCACCGGAGCCGGAGCAGGTAGATCCCCTACCTTACCTCTCCCCCAAACTTGCAGAAGATTGAAATTAGGCTTGCAATCTGCTTCAATTGAGTTGTCTGGTGGTTATTTCTGCTTCCTGAGAGACAACATCTGGCTGGAGGATGAGAAGGAACCAGGAACTCCGATGAATATCCCCAATCACAATGGGGGGGAGCGCCGGTTGGCAGTGGTACTGCCCACCTCCGCCCCAAATGGGGGAACAATCTTGGCAGGCTCCTGTAATTGCCCAAGATCAATCTGCTGGTGGTTTTGACTCTCAGATCAGTGGAAATCTCAAGGCAAGAATCAGCAAAAGAAGAGACAAGATATCCAGAAAACTGCTCCTGCCCCTGCTTCGGGCCTTATGGCATACTCTGAGGTGATTTTCTACAACTCTGGTGAACCAGGCATCATTTGGATAAATGTGTCAAGCCCAAGAGTTGTTTTATCTACAAAATGGTTACCCATAAAGTTGAGAATTGCCCTGTCAGAAGGAAAACCCACAGTTCTGCTAGATATGTTGGAAGTGCTGCTCCAGGATTAGGGTTCTACCACATAGACCAACCTGATGAAAATGCTCAGTATCATGACTCCCAAAAAAATGTGGGGATTGTTCTGGTAGAAGCTGGTGAAGTGACCAAGCAGGAACTTGCCACTGAGTTTGCAGACATTTACAAAACCAACTGGCCCTTGCCAATCAATGCCCTAGATGAGTGGACATTCTTGGTCAAACTCCCTCCTGAAATAGATGTAGTTCAAGTTGCTGGATACCCCTATTTTGGTCTCAAAAAAAGACAATGTTGTAGTCTATGTTGAAGTCTGGATAGGAAGGATTGAGGCTGAAGAGGACCTCCAGGAAACTTGGATCAAGATCAGGAAATTGAACCCCCAAGTTGTGTGACTGGACTATGATGGATCAAATCACTTCCACTCTGGGGTCTTACTGGATGTGGATTGGCAGCATAATTTCAAGTCATTCTATGAGACTGTTAGGGTCAAAATATTATGTAAAGATCCCTCCAAAATCCCTGCTGAAAGGCTCTTTGGAGTTGGGAACAAAAATCTACAGGCTACTCATTGAGGTGGAGTCTTTAACCCCCACTGAAACTGGCACCTCCACCAACCTCTCTGCTGGTACATATGTCTCTGCAGCTGAAACTGGTACCAACCTTACTGAAGATGCTGAATCCAACAGGAGCTCTAGATCTGAATCAGATAAAGGGCCTGCTGCCAATGCTGGGGCCCCTAACATCCGATGACAGTCTTTTGGCCACAATCGGATGCTTGGAGAAACTACACCCACTTCACTCCTCAAGACACACCTCCCTGATTCTCCATACACTCCTCAACTCAGCATCCAGGAAAAGATCTTGAATTCTATGCTTGATGAAACTGATGGATTCAAGCTCCTCAGGGAAATGGAGCTCCTAGAAGATGATGATCTGATGGAATTAGAAGGTTTTATAGATCTACAAGAGGATCAAGAGGCACTTGTTGAAACAACTGAATTCCTAGACAATTTGGATTCAAAATACAACTCTGACTTCCCTGCCCTTCCTAAGGAGAAGCACCTTCCCAAATGGGGTCCTGTTCAAGCCACCAGAACCAGTGCCAGGGTAGCTGGTGACAAGAGAACTATTATTGAAAAGGCTCAACAGCTCAAAGAGGTTCAGAACCTGGAAGTGCAAAAACCCCAGGGTATGAAACACACTTCCTTCTCCAACTTTAATGATCCGTCCTTCAATGCCATTGCTGCTAAGATTGGTGTAGATGTTACGTCTCTTAATGATGGCATTGAATGCTCTTCCATTATTTACCCTCACCAATACAGATCTGAAGGCTCTGTTTGTGAGATTTTTTCTCTAGATGGTAGTTCTAGTTTAGACTGCCTTCGATAAAGTTGACCTTGATTTCCTTATGAAGCTCCTAGAGCTTAGAGGTTTTGGGGGTAAATGGACTAGTTGGATCCAGCAACTTACTCATGGGGGGTCTGTTAGGATCAAGTTAAATAACTGTGAAAGTGATTTTTTCGTTGCTGGTAAAGGCCTTAGGCAAGGTGACCCCATCTCCCCGCTTTTGTTGAATTTAGTAGTGGTCGTTCTTACTAAAATGCTGAGCAAAGCTGCTGATCATAGTCTGATTGCAGGGCTTTGTCCCGAGGTCTGCCCTGGTGGCATCATCTGCCTTTAATATGCAGATGATACCATCCTTTTCTTAAATAATGACTCCACACATGCTAGCAATCTGAAAACTCTTCTAACCTGTTTTGAACAAGTCTCAGGCATGAGAATCAACTACTTTAAAAGTGAACTCATCCCTGTCAACATGGATGATCAGGAGTTAGCTAACTTCCTCTCTATTCTAGTCTGTAATAAAGGTAACTTACCCATTAAGTACCTAGGTATCCCTCTCCACTATGATAAACTGAGGAGAGAGGATATCCAACCCCTTCTGGATAAAATCATTAAAAGGATTACCAGGTGTAGGGGCAAACTTCTCTCTTACAGAGGTAGATTGATCCTCATGCAAGCTTGTTTGGCTAGCATTCCAATGCATCTCCTCTCCTTCTTCAAGTTCCCTAAATGGGTAGTGAACCTCATCAATTCTCAGATGTCTCATTGCTTGTGGAATGATTTTGAAGGAAATAGGAAGCTACACCTTGCTAATTGGGTCCTAGTCTCTATGAAAAAAGATTTTGGGGGCCTAGGCATACCTAACCTCCAAGAAATTAACATCTGTCTTCTAGGGTCTTGGATTAAAAGATTCTATGAGGAAGACCTAAAACCGTGGAAGCTTCTTATTGCCCATAAATACCTAGGAAATAAACATAATATTTTTGTCCCTTCCTCCAACCCTAAGACCTCTAGATTCTGGAAAGGATTAAAATCTATTATGCATGTTGTGAAATTTGGCTACAGATGGAACATAGGGGATGGGAGCAGAACCAGGTTCTGGGAAGATACTTGGTTTGGCACATCCCCCTAGCAGTCCAATTTTGGCCTATTTACTCTATCTGCAATGAGCTTAACAAAAGTTTCAGTGAAGTTTGGGATGGTTAATGCCTAAAACTCTCTTTTCGAAGGAACTTTAGTGATAGTCTCAGGGAAAATGGTTCCAGTTGGAGGAAATTGCCAAAAGCCTTACCTTTACTGCCGAGCCGGATGCCCTAATTTGGCAGCTGGACAATAAGGGGAAGTATTCCTCCAGCTCCCTCTATCATGTTATCAACTTTAGAGGGGTTTAACCCGTGTTTATCCCTGCTATCTGGAAATTGAGAGTTCCCCCTAAAATTCATGTATTTCTCTGGCTTCTCTCCAAAAACAAACTGATGACTAGGGATAACCTTAGGAAGAGACACATCATCAAACCCCTTGATTGTGTTTACTGCTTGGAACAAGAGTCTTGCTCTCACCTATTTTTTGAATGTATAGTTGCTAAACATCTCTGGGCCCACATTGAGGAATATTTCTCTAGTCAGATTGGCTCATCCTTTGAATCTGTCGCCAGATTTTGGATTGCTACCAAAAAGTGCTCAGTTTTAAATACTGTTAGCTCAGCTGTCATTTGGTGCCTCTGGAAATGTACAAATGCTATGATTTTCAGTAACACCTCCTGGATTTCCATTCCGCAGGTCTTCAGGTTGATCAGGAACATGGTGAGGAACTGGGCGATTCTCTCCTCCAGATCGGACAAGGACAAGTTGATGAGCTTCGTGGAAACACTAACAAGATCCCTACAAAAACCGTTGGCGATCACTTGTGGCTGAACAAGGCTCGACCTGCTCTGGGGCTGGACCCGTGGGCTCGTTTCAAGATCTATGATGAAGATGATGGGCACCTGGCGCCGAAAAAGAGGGACATCCACCATGGTACGCCTTCCAGCCCGGAGTCTCCGCTTGCTTACTGGTAGCCGCAGGCTGACATGGCCCCTCGGCTGAAGACCATAAAGGCTTCGCTGGACCCTCCTTGTGTCAATTGAGTGCTCTATCCGCTCTGCCTTTGGCACCGCTCGGGTGATTTGTGTTATTCAGAGAACTTGTTCATCCACCCCCTAGTTTGTAGCTTTTCTACCTTTGCTTTCGAACTGCTCTTTGAGCTGCTGTATCAAAATATGTTGTGGTCTCGTTCTCAGCAATGGAACCGGGGAGATGCTCCCTGTTTTTCTAAAAAAATTATTTTATATGTTATTATATATTATTTTCATTGTCATCATATATTTAACAGATACATACATATGTAAGAAAACAATATCCCACATCTTATTAACTTATAAAAATAATTTCTTAACAAATAAAATCCTGGATTGTTTTGGCACGAAAATCCTAGTGATTGTGTACAAAAGCTTGGTAAGGTTTAAGGACGAATGTAATAATATCACTTATTATTTAAATATATTTATAACAAATTGCTCAGCCCCTTTTTATTTTTTGATAACATTGATGGCCCAACCCAACATTATAATTAGAATCAGCCCATCGAAATCATGTATTTCGAGAAAGTGCAAATGACCAGTAATTTTTTAGGAAATAAAATAAATGGGCCGCATGGATGCTACATTATTTGATCACCCAACCGAGCTAATGGCCGTAATTCAAAAAAAGTTCAAATTGACTGTAAATTCTACCATGCAAAAAAGACTGTAAATTCTGAAAAAATGGGTTGAATACGTGCCACATTTTTGGAGGCTGAAATGTGGGCCAATAGGTCGAAGCCAACGCAAGTCGTTGTCAATTTAGTCAACAAATGATTCTGACATGTTAGCCGTTGGATTTACATCCAATGACCGGCATGCATCTTCAATCTCTCGTCTTCTTCCTCCAGCGCCGCTGGGACCACCTCCCGCCTCCTGCTGCTAGCAGCTCTGCTTAGCATGCTTCGCTATAAAGCGCTACTCCACCGTTGGCCAGGCCATCCCTCCACCCCTCCACACCTCCTGTTCTTCTCCACCGACTGCCGAACCACACCGCACTAGAACCATTTAACACTCGTACACCTCTCCGTCTGCGACTCTACTCCCGCGTGGAGAGGCGCTCGGCGCGGCGTGGTCAACGTGGTCAACGAACGACACCATCGAAAGTAGACTGTGCGTGGAGAGGCTGACAGCTGGGTCCACGGCCGCACACAAGGAAATGCCTCCTTATTACGCGCAAAATAATGATTCCTCCACCTAACATCTGGGACCCACCGGAAGAGGCTCTGTATTTCGCAAAAATAACATGCCCCCCGCTGACATGTCGGACCCACCAGCTATCGTCGCACGCAAGGAAGTGCCTCCTTATTACGCACAAAAAAATGAATATTCCCGCTGCTAGCTGGTACCCAGCATAGTGGGAGGCTGACTTCTGGGCCTACCAAATTGACGGGGACGGAGGGCTTTGTCAACTTAGCCAATATGAACGATTCTAGCTCCTGTTACCGTACGATGTTCATCCAACGGCCGTAGTGCTTCTTCAACCTCTGGTCTTCTTGCTCTAGCCTCCCAAACCAGCGCCGTTCATGACGCGTGCTCCTGCCTCCCATGGCCGGCTGTGATGCCGCGGAGGCCTCACGGCCTCCTACTACTCCCACCGCTGGCAGACCATCCCTCTACTCACCCACACCCCCTGGTATTCTGCGGCGATAGTAGCCTCACACCGTAGCCAAACCAGTGAACCCTCGTACTCCTCTTCGTGTGGGAATCCACTGCTACATCTTCCCCGGCTCTGAGTCGTCCCCTTCCTAGTCCTCGCCGTCGCCCACCGCCAGGTGCTCTCAGCACTGCATGGTCAACATGGTCAAGGAACGACTTCCATCGGACGTGGACTGTATGTGGAGAGGCTGACAGCTGGGTCCACAGCTGCAGCAAGGAAGTGCCTCCTTATTAGGCGCAAAATAATGATTCCTCCACCTGACATCTGGGACCCATCGGACGGGCCACCGTATTTCGCGAAAAAAAACGTTTCCCCCTGACTGTTGGGACCCACTAGCTACATCTTCGCACGGAAGGAAGTGCGTCCGGGCAAAAAAAAAACGATTCGCCCCCCTGTCTGCTGGGACCCAGCAGCTACATCTTCGCATGCAAAGAAGAGCGTCCGGACAAATAAAAAACGATTCGCCCCCCTGACTGGTGGGACCCACCAGCTACATCTTCACATGCAAGGAAGTACCTGACAGTCGGGACGCACCTGGTCGAATCGTACGTAGCGTTGTCATTCTGGTCGCGAATGCGTACGTACATATATACTAGTGGATGTAGAGGCGCGCACGTGTCATAGTAGAGGCACGTACGTGTCGTAGTAGAGGCGCGCACGTAGCATGTACACGTACGTACAGTGGCAAGGGTGCAAGAAAGAAAATACGGCCACGTATGTGTACATAAGGGAGGGGTCTCGAACGCCTACTCACGCAAACGTATGGCCAGGGCTCGTGTACATGGCTGGGTCAAAACGGAGAAACAACGTCGTCGTCATGTTCATGGGGAGGAAGCATCGTCGTCGTGTTCATGAGGAGGCAACGGAATGCGTCGTCTTCATGGGGAGGCAGCGGAATGAGTCGTGTTCATCGGGAGGCAACAGAACGCGTGGGAGCCAACTAGCTAGGTCGGAACGGAATGCGTGGTCGTGTTCATCGGGAGGGCTTGGACGGAACATGCGATGGAAACGAGGCCCGGCGTACCGCAAAACGGAGGAAACGGCCTTGTGTTCGACCGGCCACGTTCAAAACGGGATCCTGTTCATCGGGAGGGGTCTGGCGTACCGCAAAACGGAGGAAACGGACCTCCTACGGTCGAAATAGGGGTCCAGTTGATCGGGAGGGGTGTGGCGTACCGAAAAATGGATGAAACAGTCCTCCTACGGTCCAAACGGGGTCCTATTCATCGGGAGGGGTGTGGCGTACTGCAAAACGGGACTCCACGGAATATTGTTCATCTCCACCGTCGACCTCCTCCAGCCTCCACGGGCTCCTGTTCATCCAGCCTCTACCGCGCACTACTCCACTGGCTAACATTCAACCACACCTCCACCATCTATTGTTCATCCAGCCCTCCACACCACGGGGTCCTGTTCAACCACCCCTCCACAGGCACCCTCCACCGTCTATTATTCATCCAGCCCTCCACCACACCACGGGGTCCTGTTCATCCAGAGGCAACGCCACCGCTCACTGTTCATCCAAACCCCCCCGCAACACTCACTATTCATCCCAGAGGCAGCATCGATCGACTTTAGTTAGCAGCAGTAGCGAAGGAATCGCTCGATCGGGTTCAGTTAACATCCATCGATCGATCGCTCGGGTTCAGTAACGCGTAGCCTACAGTGTAATCGCTCGGGTTCAGTTAGATCCCAACGCCTCGCTCGGGTGCACTTAGAGCCAACGCCTCGCACACATGCGTGTACGTGTACGAGAGAAACGCGCATCGCTCGGCCCCCGACCTCCCACTGTAACCGGGAACTCCCAGACATTTTCCTCCCCATTGCTTCTACCACGGATTTTCCGTCATGGACGGGCCAAAGAATGTCATGCAGCTGCATCTCCGGCCCGCTCAGGACGAAAAACCCATTTTTTGTCATGATTTTTTGTCATAGAAGTAGGATCCCACCACATCTATGATGGTACCGGGTTTTGTCACAATTATCGTCATAGAAGTGTCATATGTATGATAGAAAAAAATTTCGTTCGGCCCAAAATGTCATGGATTTGTCTTTTTTTGTAGTGTATGGTCAAGACATGGTGCTATATTTATTGTATGAGATGATCATGTTTTGTAACGGAGTTATCGGCAACTAGCAGGAACCATATCGTTGTCGCTTTATTGTATGCAATGCAATTATCCTGTAATTTCTTTACTTTATCACTAAGCGGTAGCGATAGTCGTAGAAGCAATAGATGGTGAGACGACAACGATGCTACGATGGAGATCAAGGTGTCACACCGGTGACGATGGTGATCATGACGGTGCTTTAGATATGGAGATCAAAAGCACAAGATGATGATGGCCATATCATATCACTTATATTGATTGCATGTGATGTTTATCCATTATGCATCTTATTCTGCTTTGTATCACAGTAGCATTATAAGATGATCTCTCACTAAATTTCAAGGTAAAAGTGTTCTCCCTGAGTATGCACCGTTGCCAAAGTTTGTCGTGCCGAGACACCATGTGATGATGGGCTGTGATAAGCTCAACGTTCATCTACAATAGGTGTAAGACAGTTTTACACACGCGGAATACTCGGGTTAAACTTGACGAGTCTAGCATATGCTGATATGGCCTCGGAACACTTGAGACTGAAAGGTCAAGCGTGAATCATATAGTAGATATGATCAAAATAGTGATGTTCACCATTGAAAACTACTCCATCTCACATGATGATCAGACATGGTTCAGTTGATTTTGGATCACGTGATCATTTAGATGACTAGAGGGATGTCTATCTAAGTGGGAGTTCTTAAGTAATATGATTAATTGAACTTTAATTTTTCATGAACTTAGTCCTGATAGTATTTACATAACTATGTTGTAGATAAATAGCTCGCGATGTAGCTCCCCGTATATTTTGATATGTTCTTACAAAAAATCTAAGTTGAAAGATGTTAGTAGCAATGACGCAGATTGGATCCATGATCTGAGGATTATCCTCATTGCTGCACAGAAGAACTATGTCCTTGATGCACCGCTAGGTGACAGGCCGATTTCAGGAGCAGATGCAGACGTTATGAATGTTTGGCGAGCTCGATATGATGACTACTTGAGAGTTTAGTGCACCATGCTCTACGGCTTAGAATCGGGGTTTCAAAGAGGTTTTGAACGCCACGGAGAATATGAGATGTTTCAAGAGTTGAAATTAGTATTTCTGACTCATGCCCATGTCGAAAGGTATGAGACATTTGACAAGCACTTTGCCTACAAGATGTAGGAGAATAGCTGAGCTAGTGAGCATGTGCTCAGAATGTCTGAGTACTACAATCACTTGAATCAAGTGGCAGTTAACCTTCCAGATAAGATAGTGATTGCCAGAGTTCTCTAGTCACTATCACCAAGTTACTGGAACTTTGTGATGAACTATAATATGCAAGGGATAACGGAAACGATTCCCAAGATCTTGGTGATGCTGAAATCAACGAAGGTAGAAATCAAGAAAAACATCAAGTGTTGATGGTTGACAAGACCACTAGATTCAAGAAAAGGGCAAAGGAAAGAAGGGGAACTTCAAGAAGAGTGGCAAGCAAGTTGCTGCTCAAGTGAAGAAGCCCAAGTCTAGACATAAGCCTGAGACTAAGTGTTTCTACTACAAAGGGACTGGTCACTCGAAGCATAACTGCCCCAAGTATTTGGTAGATAAGAAGGATGGCAAAGTAAACACAGGTATATTTGATATACATGTTATTGATGTGTAGTTTACTAGTGTTTATAGCACCCCCTGAGTATTTGATACTAGTTTAGTTGCTGAGATTAGTAACTCGAAACGGGAGTTGCAGAAGGAACAGAGACTAGTTAAGGGTGAAGTGACGATGTGTGTTGGAAGTGGTTCCAAGATTGATATGATCATCATCGCACACTCCCTATACTTTCGGGATTAGTGTTGAACCTAAATAAATGTTTTTTGGTGCTTGTATTAAGCATGAATATGATTTGATCATGTTTATTGCAATACGGTTATTCATTTAAAGTCAGAGAATAATTGTTGTTCTGTTTAAATGAATAAAACCTTCAATGGTCATACGCCCAAGGTGAATGGTTTATTGAATCTCGATTGTAGTGATACACATATTCATAATATTGACGCCAAAATATGCAAAGTTAATAATGATAGTGCAACTTATTTGTGGCACTGCCGTCTAGGTCATATTGGTGTAAAGCGCATGAAGAAAATCCATGCTGATGGGCTTTTGGAATCACTTGATTATGATAGTTGATGCTTGCGAACCATGCCTCATGGGCAAGATGACTAAGACTTCGTTCTCCGGAACAATGGAGCACTACTAGGAAAACCCTTACCAGTAGCGCTAGTTTTTTGGCTATTAGTAGCGCGGGCAGGCGCGCTACTGCTACAGCACTATAGCTATTTTTTAGAAGTAGCGCTTTCTTGAACCAGCGCAACTGCTATCTATATCTGGCAGTAGCGCGCCTCTGTCCATCACTACTGCTAATACTAGTAGCGTGCCCCTACAACCAACGCTACTGGTAAGCAGCGCTGCTACTACTCCAATACCCTACGCTACTGCTAGTATTTTCTTTTTTTTATGTTGCCATATTCATATTTTTACAGGTTTTATACAATTACAACATACACATACACTGAAACTATATGAAAAAAGGAATGTCTCATCATCATCATTGAAGTGGTACAACATAGTCTCATCATATCAACATAGTCTCAACACAGATGATGTCGATTTTATCATCATCTCGAAATAGTGATACAAGTTAATGATCACATGTATCTTACAGTGTCACCGTAGACACATGTTTCATCATCTACCTAAACTATGACATACGAGATAAGACGAATCCCCTGACGTTCACGTTCTGCGTCCTCCTTAGCCCACACGGGCCTCTTTCCCGTGTAACCACGACTTCCAAGGCGGCGGTTCCCCATGTTCTTTGCCTACAGCTGCTTGCCTCTCTCCAACCTGGCCTTGGGAGCTTCTTCATTGCAAGTCTCCTTCAACTTTTCAAAGTCCTATAACATAATTTTCGGATTGTCCGCAACAATCTCGGTGTAGGTTTCATGGTCTACTTCAATCGCATTTTCACCCTAGTTTTCGAAGCGCTCAATGCGTTGCTGGACTTCCCTAGGGTTTTGTTGTTGATTTTTTCATGGCTTCATCCTCCCATGGGTCGACATCGTCATTCCGACCGAGGAGCAGGAATCTTGCGTGCAACCTAGTTAGGAGCAACTTCTTCAGATTTTCATTCTTCCGTATTTTTGTGGTGTTGATGTTAGCTGTATCCCGTAGGATGCATGCTAGTTGGTTGTCGTAACACGCTGCCACTTCCCGCGGCTCTATTGGCTCGAACTCGCCAGGGTGCACCGCCGTGACAAACTAAACACTCATTTTCATTTTCTCTATCAACAAACTAAACACTCATTTTCATTTACTCTAGCAACAAAATCCAAAACAAGCATATTAACAACATTCTAACTATAGGCATTTTAACAGCAAGCATTTGAACAACCTGCATTTTAATAGCAAGCATTTGAACATTCTAACAATAGGCATTTTAATAGCAAATGAACACTCTAACAACACACATTTGAACACTCTAACAACAAACATTTTAACACTCTAACAACATGCATTTTAACAGCATTCTAAGATGCATTTTAGCATGCATTTCAACATTTGAACGACAAGCATTTGAACAAAACATGCATATGAAAAGGGAGGGAAGAGGGGGTGGCACACCTCGGACGGGGTTGGGATCAGGGTTGGGGTCGCCGGGGCAGAGGGCCGGGTGCACCTAGGTCGGGGTCGTCGAGGCAGACGGGCGTGTGCACCTAGGTCGGGGTCGCCGGGGTAGAGGGGTCGGGGTCCTTCTCCTCCTTGTCGATCTCCAGAGATACAAAATTTTGTCAGAGAGAGAGCAGGGGCGGCACGGGGGGAGGGGCCGGACCAGGGGTGCACCTAGGGCATGGGGCAGCACTGGGGGAGGGTGCGTCGAGGTCGGGTGTGGT
>NC_041380.1:54671075-54703475 GCF_002162155.2 Triticum dicoccoides | reverse complement strand
GCGTCGGGGCGTGGGCGGGTGCGGGCGTCGGCGGCGTGGGCGGGTGCGGGCATCGGCGGTGGCAAGCTCAGAGAAAGGGGATCGAGCTAGAGAGTGAGAGAGGGGAAAGGTGGTTTGTGGATGGCGACCATAGCAGTAGCGCGGGTAGCCAAAACACACTACTGCTATGGCAGCTTGCAAAATATCTACGGCTAGTGTTGCACTACCTATAGCGCGGTCTAGAGAAACATGCTAATGGTGAAATGTTATACATAGAAAAAATAGCAGTAGTGCTCTTTGAGAAACATGCTAATGGTGAAATGTTATACATAGAAAAAATAGCAGTAGTGCGCTTATCTAAACAGGCGATATAGATCCAAAACTAACAGTAGCGCCGGTTGGACGACCAGCGCTGCTAATATTTATTGACCAAGGGGTGTGGTGTGTTACACTTAGCAGTAGGGTGGGGCTAGGTAACAAGCGCTACTGCTAACACATACCAGTAGCGCGCTTTCTACCCAGCGCTACTACTAACTACTAGTAGCGTGCGGTGATAGACAAACGCTACTGGTAAAATTCTATCTATAAGCATTTTCCTAGTAGTGGCGCGAGCAACCGAGTTGTTGGAAATAATACATACTGATGTATGCAGTCCAATGAGTGTTGAGGCTCGCGGCAGGTATCATTATTTTCTGACCTTCACAGATGATTTGAGTAAGATATGGGTATATCTTCTTGATGAAACATAAATCTGAAACATTTGAAAAGTTCAATTAATTTCAGAGTGAAGTAGAAAATCATCATAACAAGAAAACAAGTTTCTACGATCTGATCGTGGAGGAGAATATTTTAGTTACGAGTTTGGTCTTCATTTGAAACAATGAGGAATAGTTTCGCAACTCACGCCACATGGAACACCACAGCGTAATGGTTTGTCCGAACATCATAATCGTACTTTATTAGATATGGTACAATCTATGATGTCTCTTACCGATTTACCACTATCGTTTTGGGGTTATGCATTAGAGACAACTGCATTCACGTTAAATAGGGCACCATCTAAATCCGTTGAGACGATGCCATTTGAACTGTGGTTCAACAAGAAACCAAAGTTGTCGTTTCTTAAAGTTTGGGGTTGCGATGCTTATATGAAAGAGTTTCATCCTGATAAGCTCAAACCCAAATCGGAAATGTGTCTTCATAGGATACCCAAAGGAGACAGTTGGGTACACCTTCTATCACAGATCCGAAGGCAAGACATCGTTGCTAAGAATAGATCCTTTCTAGAGAAGGAATTTCTCTCGAAAGAAGTGAGTGGGAGGAAAGTAGAACTTGATGAGGTAACTGTACATGCTCCCTTATTGGAAAGTAGTTCATCACAGAAATCTGTTCCTGTGACTCCTACACTAATTAGTGAGGAAGCTAATGATGATGATCATGTAACTTCAGGTCAAGTTACTACTGAACCTGTAGGTCAACTAGAGTGAGATTCGCACTAGAGTGGTATGGTAATCCTGTTCTGGATGTCATGTTACTTGACCACGACGAACCTACGAACTATGAGGAAGCGATGATGAGCCTAGATTCCGCGAAATGGCTTAAGGCCATGAAATGTGAGATGGGATCCATGTATGAGAACAAAGTATAGACTTTGATTGACTTGCTTGATAATCAATGAGTCATTAAGAATAAATGGATCTTCAAGAGGAAGACAGATGCTGATAGTAGTGTTACTATATAGAAAAGCTCGTATTATCGCAAAATGTTTTTGACAAGTTCAAGGTGTTGACTACGATGAGATTTTCTCACTTGTATCGATGCTTAAAAGTTTGTCTGAATCATGTTAGCAGCTGCCGCATTTTATGAAATCTGGCAAATGGATGTTAAAATTGTATTCCTTCATGGATTTCTTAAAAAGAAGAGTTGTATATGATGCAACCAGAAGGTTTTGTCGATCCTAAAGGTGCTAACAAAGTGAGCAAGCTCCAGTGATCCATCTATGGACTGGTGCAAGCATCTCGGAGTTGGAATATATGCTTTGATACAGTGATCAAAGCATATGGTTTTATACAAACTTGCGGTGAAGCCTGTATTTACAAGAAAGTGAGTGGGGGCACTACAACATTTCTGATAAGTATATGTGAGTGACATATTGTTGATTAGAAATAATGTAGAATTTTCTGGAAAGCATAAAGGAGTGTTTGAAAAGAGTTTTTCAAAGAAAGACCTCGATGAAGTTGCTTACACATTGAGCATCAAGATCTATAGAGATAGATCAAGACGCTTGATAAGTTTTTTTTTCAATGAGTACATACCTTGACAAGATCTTGAAGTAGTTCAAAATGGAACAGTCAAAGAAGGAGTTCTTGCCTGTGTTGCAAGGTGTAAAGTTGAGTAAAGACTCAAAACCCGACCACAGCAGAAAATAGAAAGAGAATGAAAAGTCATTCCCTATGCCTCAGTCATAGGTTCTATAAACTATGCTATGCTGTTTACCAGTCCTATTGTATACCTTAGCATCTTTCTGGCAAGGGAGTACAATAGTGATCTAGGAGTAGATCACTGGACATCGGTCAAAATTATCCTTAGAGGAGTAAGGAAATATTTCTCGGTTATGGAGGTGATAAAAGAGTTCGTCGTCAAGAGGTACGTCGATGCAAGCCTTTTACATTGATCTAGATGACTCTAAGTCTTTATCTGGATACATATTGAAAGTGGGAGCAATTAGCTAGAGTTGCTCCATGTAGAGCATTATAGACATAGAAATTTGCGAAATACATACGGATCTGAATGTTGCAGACCCGTAGGCTAAACTTCTCTCACAAGAAAAACATGGTCACTCTTTGGGTGTTAATCACATAGCGATGTGAACTAGAATAATGACTCTAGTAAACCCTTTTGGTATTAGTCACATGGAGATGTGAACTAATCACGTAAAGATGTGAACTAGATTATTGACTCTAGTGCAAGTGGGAGACTTGTCGGTGGGAACGACACCTATGGGATCACAAGAATCCCTATTGTGGTTAGCGGGGCGCGGGGTCGTGAGAAGAGAGGATCAAACAGATAGCACACGGTTCATTTATCCAGGTTCGGGCCGCGAGGATGCGTAAAACCCTACTCCTGCTTTGGTGGATTGTATATCTGTGTTCTTGAGCTAGCTATGGGGCGTGAGGAGCTCCAAAAAGCTGAATCCTTCCTCTGGTCGCCTCGGGCCTCCTTTTATAGAAAAAAGGGGTTGCCACAGTGGCACACAGGAGGTGGAAAGGGTACAGTACTGCGAGGTTATCCCTCCCATCACATGACAAGGTGCCTTTAATGCGTCTTGCTTAGGTGTCCTTGCTTTATCGGGGTCGGGGGAGAAACCTGTCTCGTCCGTCGCTGCTCCTTCTTGTGTCGACACGCGCCCTGGCCAGCGATGCCTGCGATGCCACGTAGGTAGGCAGGCAGCTGAGGTGGCGCAGTGGTGGGTCTTCACGAAGATCTGCATGCCGCCACGCAGGTGCCTGCCCAGCTGGTTGGGTCGGCAGCTGCATGCATGCGGTGGTGGAGGTTTAGTCGGCGTGGGCCTAATGGTGTCCTTGCGGGTGTCCTCGGTAAGGGCCTTGCCGGGGCCCCGACAAGGGTCTTGCCGAGGCGCCTGCTGTCATCCCCGACAAGGCACTTGCCGGGGGCCTTGTGGTCTTCCTCGGATGGGATCCCGCCAAGGGTTGTCATCTCCTTAGTGCGTATCTGATCTTGAATGTCTTCACAAAGATCTGCATGCCGCCACGGGGATGTCTCCCGAATCCTTTCCCTTTGGGGGCAGTGGACTCAAGGGTGGTTTGCTCCGTAGGCGCGGGACGAGTCGCCGCGGCAAGGGTCTTGCCGGGGCTGCTAGATCTGTCTCCCGACAAGGATCTTGCCGAGGGAGTCTGCTTCGTCCCCTTTTCTCTTTGTGGTCTTGACCTTGGCGTCGTTCTAGTTCTCTTGAGCTTCGGTCTTACCCTGGCTCACCTCCCTTGCCTTGCTTGGTGTGGTGGTATCCGCGGCTCACACTGCCCGTGCACAGTTATAGGGGTACAAAAAATGTACCCCTCTTTTTGTACACCGACAGGAGCCCCCGGGCCTGGGCCACACATAAGCGCAACGCGTCGTTGGGCTAGGCCCAAAAACGGTGCTCGGGCAGGTGGGGCGGTTTTTACCGCGGTAAGATTCTTCGCGCGATGTGCTTCCCATGATTCCCGCACGTGGCGTGGCGTGGGGAGGCGCGAGTGACGTGGGCGGCATGCGTGGGATTGGTTCCCGCAGGCATGCGTCACATCGTAGTAAAGGGGCGGTTCACGCCTTCCCCATAACGAATGGAGGCATGGAGGCGCGGCCCATTTACTGAATGGGTCTGAGGCGCGATCTTCAAGGCGTCCACTCCCCACGATCACGGGGTGGGGAGTGGTCGTCTCACCCGTCCCCTCGGTTCTGCACGTCCGCCACGTGTCTCCCATGCGCCTGGGGTGGCAAACGGTGGAGGCGGGAAACCGGGCCATTGCTGGTTGGGGCGGCGGGTCGGTCCTGGCTCCCTGCGCCTTCCGTATCTTGATTGTCCGAGCGGGGCGGCCAAGCCCCAACCCCGATCCTTTATAAAGAGCGGGAGGGGGGATGGCGTCCCGCATTCTTTCACCTTCTTCTTCCTTCAGCTTCTGCTCCTCCCTTCCATCCGTCATGGATAGAGGGAATCCCAGTCCTTC
This sequence comes from Triticum dicoccoides, assembly GCF_002162155.2. Classification (NCBI taxonomy): domain Eukaryota; kingdom Viridiplantae; phylum Streptophyta; class Magnoliopsida; order Poales; family Poaceae; genus Triticum; species Triticum dicoccoides. Next base: position 54,698,772 of record NC_041380.1, on the reverse strand, counting down.
AACAGTGGCGGCGAGGGTCGCCGCTCGACAACGCGTCCCTCCTTCTCTTGCGCCTGCGGTGGAAGAGCCAGCCGCGAGGGGAAGGGGGCGAGGTCGTGGGCGAGGCCGGGGCGCTCAGGGAAGAGGAGGACGGGGCGGCGCGCCGGCCTCGCCTCCGCCAGCTGCTCCTCCTCCAATGGAGGGCCATGTTGGGGATGACCCTTGTGAGTTCTTCGTCAGGCTGCGCCGGCCACCGCGCCTTCGTCTCCCGACTCCATTTGCGCGGGAGATAGAGCTGGATCCGCCGGAATTGTTGCGGCTGCACATGAGGGGTTGCGGGATCAGTGGCACGCGGGTCCGCGTCGACTTCCCCGCCCCTCACGTGATGTATCTTCGTCGGGGATGGAAGACATTTGCTCATATCCACCGCTTGACGGAGGGGCTCACTCTCCATTTTAAGCTGATGGAGGGTGGCCTTATCCCCGTCAAGGTCTTCAGGTGCTTTGGGACCCGTGCAAGGTGCTGCGTGGAGAGCTCTTCTAATAGTGAAGACTCCTCCTCCGGCGGGAGTGACGACGAGGACAGCCGCAGCGACGACGAGGGTAGTAGGCGGCAGGATGACGGGTCCGACTAGGTGTCGGGTGTCGCTCCGTGCGGCACCAGCGACCCCATCATCCGTGTCGCCGGCTCCTTGAACTTCTCAGGGTCGTCTCCTTGGGCGGCTGGTGTTGGGAGGCTGCGGAAGAGGAAGAGGGTGGGCGGCAAGGCCGTCAAGTCGTAGTATGCGGGCACCGACGCCTTCGACGCGTGCTGACATCCTGCCGCCTCATCTGCGAGCTCTGCTTCCAGCGCCGCCACCACCATCCAGCCTTTGGACGGCCACCAAGATGTTCTCTTGGTGTCTTCTGCCACCCATAGCTCGCCTAGGCGCTCCTTTTGTCCTTTTCGCCTCCTTGACCTGCCTCCTGAGGAGAGGGACAAGAAAGGGATTACGGGCACCTTATCTCTTTTCAGTTTGGAAGCCTTCGGGCCTTTGTTGAATTTAAAACTTGTAATCCCATCATTCATGTTTTTCATTCCCTATTAACTATACCTGAGTGGAATGTTTTTTTAATGAAAAAGGGATGCTTGCCGGGTCATTTGTTTGCGGGTGGAACCCACGACAAGGAGTAAATCCTTGATATCTTCAAGATAAACATTTCCTTGCCCGGCAACAGGCCTTGGCGTCTCCCCACTTCGCTCGACCTTCCTCACGCCTTTGGCGGAGGCAGGGATGAGGCGGGTTCAAGCTCCTTGTTTCATCCTTTCGCTGCCGCGACTACGACCAAACTTGGCCCCAGGAACGAGCCCTAGGGCCTAGAGTTATGGGAGCACGGTAGCTTAGGGGAAAACGAGGTTTCACATACCTCAGTCCATAATGGAATGCATGATAAGGGATGAAGAACTTATCTGAAGCTGCAGTGCCCGGCAACCCTGGTTCGCCGTGGGTGAATCTTTGCTCTTGCAGCCCCCGGCAGTACTGGCTTGCCGGGGGCTAGATGCTGGTCTGTTCCTCTTTTTTTTTCTCCCCAAGTGGTTTGGCATGGATATCTGTGTGTCCTGTGAACCAAAGAAGACAAAAGAAAGACAAAGAGACGCACACTCGACCTCTAAGCTAGGGGTTAGTCGCCGCTAAGCACTATCAACCCTAACCAAGGACGAGACTCGACCTAGCATGCATGCTATAACTTAGGGCGCCAGCGCTTCATTTACTTATGCTCAGGATCTGCGCCTGGCTTTGTACAAAGGGTTACATGCGTCATCGGCAAGGCTCGTACAAAAGGTGGCTTGCCAGGGGGCCCTACAAGCCGCGCCTCACGGGTAAAACTTGCGAAGATTCTCAATGTTCCAGGAGTTACTCACCGGAACGGCATCTTCGGTCTCTAGGCGGACTGCGCTGGGCCTGGTGACTCGTATTACCCGATAAGGGCCTTCCCACTTTGGCGTCAACTTGTTGGAATTCTTGGCCGATTGAACGCGCCAAAGAACAAGGTCACCTTCCTCAAAGCTTCGGGCATGAACCTTGCGGCTATGGTAGCGGTGCAAGGCTTGCTGGTAGCGCGCTCCTCTCACAGCCGCCCAAAGACGATCTTCCTCAAGGAGCGTTGCGTCATCTTGCCGCAACTGCTCTTGCTCAAGCTCGTCATAAGCGAGTACTCGAGGTGACCCGTATATGAGTTCTATGGGGAGAACTGCTTCTGCCCTGTATACCAGGGCAAAGGGTGTCTGGCCGGTGGTTTGATTTGGTGTCATTCCGATTGACCAAAGAACTGCCAGCAATTCATCAATCCAGCGCCTTCCACTCTTGTGCATTCTGTCAAAGGTCTTTGTCCTCAGGCCTCGCAGTACTTCAGCATTTGCCCTCTCTACTTGACCATTGCTTCGTGGGTGAGCAACGGAAGCGAAACAGACCTTGCTGCCGAGGTCTTGAATATATTGCATGAAGGTGTGGCTTGTGAACTGCATGCTGTTGTCGGTGATAACCCTATTGGGTACACCAAAACGGCACACCAGCCCTTTGAAGAACTTGACGGCTGACTGTGTTGTGACCTTCCTCACTGCTTCCACTTCTGGCCACTTTGTGAACTTGTCAATTGCAACGTACAAGTACTCAAAGCCCCCGACAGCGCGGGGGAAAGGGCCTAGTGTGTCGAGCCCCCAGACCGAGAAAGGCTAGCAGAGAGGAATGGCTTGAAGGGCTTGAGCTAGCTGATGAAGCTTCTTTGAATGGAACTGACATGCTTCACACCTGGTGACTAGTGTCGTCGCATCCTGGAGGTGTAGCGACCAGACCTCAAACAGTCTGATCTCTGTGCTCTGGTGTCATCCCTGGATCAGTAATGCTGACACCACACAGTACTCGAAGGATTTATAACAGAGTAGCAATCACACACTTATTACATCGAGTGTCTCCATAGAGAACTTATTGCAATAAATATGGCTTAAGGCCATCTAATAACGATAACAGTGGAAGGCTTGGAAGATAAGTGAGTCCATCAACTCCAACGACATCACTGAGTATAGAACCACGACCTAAAAACTCCTTAATCGTCATCTGAAAAGTCTGCAACATTAACGTTGCAGCCTGAAACGGGTCAGCACATGGAATATGCTGGCAAGGTAACACATAGAGAATAATGGAATGAAATAGCTATACTATATGTTTATTTGGCTGGTGGAAAGCTCTATGGTTACTGTTTTGCGAAAAGCCAATTTTTCCCTACCACAAAGGAATAAATTTAATTACTATCATGGTGGTTGTTAAACATTGAGAATGGTTGACAGCATTCTCAATCCCAATTAAGCATCATCATTAAACAAAGCCCAACAAAATTAATTTAGGGTAACATGTTGAGATTCACATGATAATCCAGGTACTAGATACTCAAGATGTCCATAACCGGTGACACGGCAAACCATGATTAGTTTATTACACTCTGCAATGGTTTGCGCACTTTTCCCCACAAGACTCGATCGCCTCCGTTTGGTTTCTCGCACTACATGGTGTTTGAGAAGACGGATGACCGAGACATAGTCTTTCAGAAGCGCTAGCACCTTACGATCGGGTAGACCGTACCACCTACATCCCCTACATCTGCTAGTCTACCACTGTAAGAGTTCGCACGACTTAGTCAACTATGCTAGAGCCCATGATACCTTGTGGCTGCACACGGAAGTTTCTAGTATGAATAGTCTCATGATCCCTTTGAGCCTGCGTGGCGGTCCAAAAGAAAACAGGCAAGTCCTGGAATACCCAGGTGCCTCAATCCACCCAGATGTGTGTTTAAGTTGCCACCTTAGATAAACCATTAATTAACATACTCACATCTGTCATGGATATCACTCACCCAATCCACATCTACTAGCATAGCATGGCATAATAAGCAAACGTAGAAGTAACTCCCAAAGGTTTGATAATAAACAGGTAATAGGTACAACCTCAACTACTTCCCATCCCAAAATTTAATTAGACCCTAATCATGCAATGTGTGAGGATTGATCTAATGCAATAAAACTGGGTAGTAGGAAAGGTATGATCAAAGTGTTACTTGCGTTGCTGATGATCCGGGAAACCTAGAGATTCGAAGTAACAAGCGGCGCACTCCGGGTACTCTATCGCAAACAAACAAACAAGCATACAATAAGTACTCATCTAATGCACGGGTAAAACTCAAATAAGAGATCTAACCAGAAGGTTCAACTTAAGAACTCCGGTTTGCAAAAAGAATCAAATCGAAAGAAGCAACGAAAGTCAAACGGCGAAAGAAAACAACTTTGTTCTACTAATCTGGATCTAGGGCAAATTTTACAGTATCAAAAACTGGGTTAAGTTGATTCAACGGATAGAGGGTTTCGAGACGAAACTCTAGGCGCTTGAATCGCCTGATTCCGATAAACGAGCGAAAAGTTATACTAAAAAGAAAATCGGATCAGGAATCGCGATCAGAAAAATCGTGGATTTAATCCGAGAAAAAGAAAAATGACGAACGTTCGCTAGAATGAACGAACGGACGAACGCTCGCTATTTAAATAAATCGGAAAACCGATCTATTTAAAAAAATGAATCTAAAAAAACCAACGGAAAAACCGAACGGTTTTTCGAAAAAAAATTAAAAAAAACCAGCGCCGAAAACGAGGCGGCGGTGGACCTCGGGCGGCGTGCGGCGGCGGCGGCGGCTGGCGGCGGGGCGGCGTGGCGGCGGCGGGGCTAGAACAGCTTGGGACGGCTTGGGGCTGGCTAGGGTTTCAGCTAGGCCTCCCCGGCTATATATAGGCTAACGGGCCGGGAGTCCTAGTCGGACACGGCCCTAGGTCGGTTCGTTTTTTTTAAATAATTACGCGCAGAAGAACAATAAAAAGAAATATTAACGGACTCCATAAATTCCGAAATAAATTTTCATGGGATTCTAAAATCGAGCCGCACAAGGTGAACATTAATTTGGGGCCTCAATGCAATTTTGAAAAACGCACATTTTTCCTAAATTCAAATAAAATAACGAAAAACTCCGAAATAAAATCTTATTTGATTTTATTGTTAAATCCTCAATATTTCTTTATTTTGGGAAAGTCATTTTATTCCCTCTCTCATATTTTTGGAATAGAAATAATTGATGATAAAATAAATAAAATCAAATGATCCTATTCTCAAAATTTGAGAAAACTCAAATATGAAAATAATGAATTCCCCAACTATCTCTGTGGGTCCTTGAGTTGCGTAGAAATTCTTGGATCAAAACCAAAGGCAAATAAAATATGATATGCAATGATGATCTAATGTATAAAATTCCAAATTGAAAATTTGGGATGTTTTTTTTGACTATGTACTACAAGGCAACAGCCTCACAGTGTTTTATTAGTTAAGAAAATTAAAGTTTACATAATTACAGAGAAACTACAAGCTAAGAAAGGAATACTTACAAGGGGCCTATGAGAGAGAGGCTATCCAGGAAATTAGACTATCCCTATATTTACATTTGATTCTATGAGCAAGTAAGGAAATATCATGGATGAAGTTCCTCCTCCAAGAAATGAAGGTGGGTCTCTCATTTCTAAAGATCTTCCCATTCCGTTGAATCCAGATGTTCCAAGTAGCAGTAAAAACGACCTCAGTGAAGAAAGGATAACCAAAGTCCCTCCTAGCAGCAAGAGCCATGTCATATGTATTCTGGTTGTGCTGAGCATTCCAAGAAATCCCAAGGTAATTCCAAACCCTCTGGCTGAAATTGCAGGCAAAGAAAAGGTGTTCACGATCCTCATGTGTGGCAGAGAGGCAAAGAACACACGTATCATCCTGAATGATCCAGCTCCTACGTTGCATCATGTCCCTGGTGTTTAAACGGTCCAATAAAAGAAGCCATCCAAACACCTTAAACTTTAACGTGCAAGCACACTTCCAAATCCATTTGAATATGGGATCGACCACCAAATGTGAGAAGCAAGACTCATAATATATCTTTGATTTAAACTCTCCAGTTTTGGACAGCCACTTCCATATGTCCTTGCCCTCATCATTCAAGTTGACTAAGGCGAGTAAATCTTGAAGTTGAAGTAGCTCATTATATGCTTCCTGCGATAGCGGCAAATGAAAGTGGTCGGAGATCTCTGGTAGCTCCAAAAACTCCCTGACAGTGATTGTGTCATTGATGACAAAAGAATGGAGCCTAGGGAATCGGTCGCACAAAAGGACCACATTATTTCCTAACTGCCATCGATCAAGCCAGAATGTCACCGTGTTGCCAGAATGCACTTCAGGGACGGCTAACTTCTAGAAGTTGGTGTACAATTTCATGACATCCCTCCACCAAAAAGAGCCACAACTTTGAGTAACCTGCGGCGGCGAAGCAGCATAATAAGTTTCCCAAATTAATGTGACCCAAGGCACGTCCATTCTGTTAAAGAACTTGAATATGTGCTTGAGTAACAAGCCTTCATTTTGAAGACCCAAGTTTAGTACTCCCAAACCACCACACTTCTTAGGTCTATAGACCCGATCCCAAGCAGCTAAGGATTGTCTCGGATTATCAGTGTTGCCTCTCCATAGACATTGTCGCATGATTCTCTCAATCTGTTGCAAGATCCCTTTAGGGAGAGATAGCGTGCACAGGAAGTAGATTGGCATCGAACAAAGAACTGACTGAAGCAATTGGAGCCGACTGCCTTGATTCAGTAAACATGAGGAAGCAGATAGCCTTCACTCAATACGATCCACAAGTGGCAGCAAATCATAGATCATGGGCCGAGAAGTGCCCATAGGTAGACCTAGGTATGTGAAAGGCATAGATCCTACATCACAACCTAGAAGGCTGGCAACCCGAGCGCCCTCTTCATCCGTCATATTGAGAGGAATAAGGGATGACTTACTGAAGTTGACATGCAAACCAGTTGATGCTGCAAACGTTGCGAGCATCTCCTTAAAAGCGATCAGCTGATCATCAATCGCAGGCAAGACAATAAGCGTGTCATCCGCGTATTGAACAATCGGGTAGTCCTGAGAGTTTGTTGGAATTGGTAAAGAGATAATTCCTCTAGAGCACATCTCATTGACTACAGATTGAAGCAAATCCACCGCAATGATGAATAATAGCGGAGATAGCGGATCTCCTTGACATACCCCGCATCTGCATACAAAGTGTTTACCTGGCACACCATTTAAAAGGACAGAAGAGGAACCCGTGGACAGAATACTATTGACCCAGCAGGTCCAACGAGAATCAAAACCCTTGCATCGTAGGATTTGGAGGATGGCCTCATGCTCGATAGTATCAAAGGCCTTAGTGAAATCAAGCTTGAGGAGGATGATGGGTCATTTAGATGCTTTGCATTGATGGATATATTCGAAACACCAGGCTAGGCAGTCTTGAATAGATCGGCAACGGAGAAAACCGTACTGGTTGCGGTGTATGCATCGCAGAATCACCTTTTGCAGACGATTGGCCAGCAACTTCGTCAGGAATTTTAAACACATGTTGGTTAGAGAAATCAGCCTGAAATCCCCAACAACTTCTGGACTTAGCTTCTTGGGAACTAAGGTGATTAAGGAATTATTGAGACATTCCAAATTACACCTCCCCTCATAAAATTCATTGATAAGTTGCATAAAGTCCCCCTTTGGAATAGACCAACACTTCTTTAAGAAGAGACCAGTAAAGCCATCCGGGCCCGGCGCACGGTCGCAAGGCATGTGTTTAATTACAGCATCAACCTCAGAATCCGTGAGCGGTAAAGACAGATCTTCCAGACCATCAACTTGCTGTATTAAATTGGTCAGATCAAAACCCATTTGTATTCCTTTTGCATGGCCCATGCGGTTATTGAAATCAGACCAAAACATGCTCGCCAACATTTGGTGATCAGAAACCACCTCCCCCGCTGCATTCTTGATTGAAGAAATAGTATTCCTTCGACATTGATGCATGAAAAAAATTTGGTGGCCATAGCATGAAAAAAATTTGAATTTTCCTCTCCAACCTTGATGCTCCGGATCATGTAGCGCTGCTTCCAATAAACATATTGCCAGTGCAAAATATCTTGCAGATGTAACTTAACTATTCGCCTGAAATTGAATTCAGGCCAACTTAAAGGCCGAATCTCCTCCAGTTCATCAAAGTAAAGAATAACTTTGTTACAATCAGCAATTAGTGCTTTAACCGTGGAGAGATTCAAATGCGATTGTTTTAAAGCATGTCTGAGCGCTTTAAACTTAGCAGATATTGTTAAAGCAGCAGAAGACTTTCGCGTCGTGCTGTCCCAAACCTGTGCAACACACTCATGAAAGCCAGGTAATTTAACCCAGTAGTTTTCAAAACGAAAGACTCTAGCTTTAGGCATGGCCGTGGCGATTGTGACAACACAAGGAACATGATCTGATGTCGATCGCGCAAGAGGCAAAACTAAGGTGTTTGGGTGGTCAGTGGTCCAAGCAGCCGAAGTGAAGAACCAGTCTAGTTGCTAAAGAAGGGGCTGAGACTGCATATTGGACCAAGTGAATTGCCTTCCCTTAATTGGCAGCTCAATAAGCCCCAAATGACCTATGATTTCATTGAACAAAAAAATGTCATTGACATCACCACCAGGCAAGTTACGGTTTTGAAGTGACCTCATAAAGTTGAAATCTCCCAAAAGAAGCCATTTGTCATCACAATTAATGTCCAGATTATATAACCACTGCACAAACTCATCACGTGCAGGACTCTGACAAGGGCCATAAACAGTCACTAGTTTCCAAACTTCAGATGTATGTTTGGAAAGGAACTCCACAATAATTCCAAAAGGTTTGGCCACAATTAATTTGCCCTAAAAAAAGAAGAATTCCAAATAACCACCATACCAGCTGAAGCACCAACCGAAGGCACATAAGCAAAATTGTCAAAGCGCCGAGGACAGAACTTTCTAATGAATCTATGATCAATGTGCACGCACTTAGTTTCCTGAAGACAAACCACTGAACAACCGCTTTCATCAATTTTCTGTTTGACAGCAAGCTGCCGCGTTTCTGAATTAAGGCCCCGCACATTCCAAAACAAAACCTTCCATTCTTTAAACCCAGTCTGATTCATTACAAACCATAAGATGTTGCAGCAAAAGTAGACCACACAATGATCCACGTAGACCGGCTAAACAAAGCAAAATGACATAGTTCATAACATAAAGACAAAAATAAAGATAGATGGCATTTAATGTGGCACGCCATAGGCCAAAAAGCAGACATATGCACTCAATCATCAGAACTGTTGGTGCTTGCAGACTGAGTCGGATTAGCAACAAGCTTATCCGCAGTAATCTTCTCTGGAGCAATGCGCAGGCGAGTCCCAATGTGCTGAAGGTCAGCAATTGCAGTTGGTGGAGGCACAGAAGAATCTTCATCAGCCCTAGCTGACTTTGTCTTGTGTTTCTTCAGAGTGTGCGGAGACCTGTTCAGACCAGGGGATTTAGTGCCATGGAATCCATCCCGTAAAGCACTGAGAAATGCACTACGACGGACCTCCGTTTCCACCAAGCCTACAGATTTCTTCTTGCTCTCACGTTTCAGGGTGACCCTTGGTGCAGCAGCCGTGAACTCAAAGGTCTCATTTATAGGTTTAGAAATATCATCGAAACATAGGGCCCTAGCAACTGGCCTCTTTGCTGGAGTGAGCAGGCAAGAACTGACATTCGAAGAGGCAGGCACCGGCGGCAGGGCATAACTAAGATCATATCCATTAAAGGAAACCTCCCAAGACTTGCTAGAGAGCAAAAGAGAACGAATCCAGACATGAATCTGAACTTTGGGATTTCAGAAAAACAGAGCGAGGGCATCATCTTCTGGAAAGAGCACTGATACAACATATCTGGTGGCAAGACGGGTCCAAACACTGTGAGCACCTGTCCAATGTGCAGGGGAGGCTGCAAGGGAGCCCCAGGTTGCTGGACAATGACAAAATCATCCACATGCATGTTATTGACTGAATCATTTGAAACCTGCAGGACCATGGATTCCTGCGACTGTTCCACAACTTGATTTTCCTCCACCATCTCCTGCTGAATATGTGCGGCTCGTCATGAGGATCGTCCTGATGATGTGGCTCATGGTCATGCTCTTGCGGAGGTAATTCATCCTAGCCAATTTCAGGAAACTATGGCATAACCCAGTTGTGATTGTGAAACTGAAGATGTCCAGGGAGCGGATGCGGGTTGCCATCGAAGGGCATGGGGTCCTCATCTGGTGGCAGAATATCAGCAAAATCTGCAGAGAAGATGTAGATCGGAGCAGACCAAGAGATGCGGGATCCACCAAAGTCAGCAAACTCCCGATACACAACATCTCGAGGCACCAGTGTAGTTGCAGGAAAAGATACACAAGCCAGAGTGCGAACAAGCAGAGGATCATCCTGGTGCCAATGATGGAAACGGCCAAAAGTACTGATAGCATCTGAAATAAACTGCGTGCACCTATAATCCAGAGGAATTCCAACAATCATGACCCAGCCTCTTCTAAAACCTTGGATAGCTCTATAGTTGATACCCTCATCATGTGGCACAAATCGAACAAATCTGTCGTTGCCGAGATCAAAAGGTGGATGATCGACAAGTGCTTGCCTAGCAAAAGGACTATTGAAGCGAAAGAGCCCTACTCCTTGAATCCACGGCTGAGCATCCAGAACAGCGCGCCCAAGATTATGAACAACAAAATTACTGACCATGTTTCTGAAGAAAAGGGTTTCCTCAGGCAGAGGAGCTGGCTCCACAATGGCAATGGCGTAGTCTTCGTGCTGGCGATCAGGAGCCACAACCGCGAAATAGAAGGTGCGCGGGAGACGCTGCAGGCCGCCGTCGATGATCTCGAACCCATGCGGAACGAACGGTGTGGGGTCGAGCGCAAAGTTGGCCATTGCTGAATCCTGAGCAAGCTCCGATGGCCCAGAGATGGCCTTGGAAGACGGTGGCAATCCAAGCGGAGACGACGGTGGGGATGGCAGTACGGTGGGCGGCGGCGTAGACGTAGGTGGCGGAGGCGTGGTGGGCGGTGGCTCTGCAGGCAATGGTGGGAGCGTTGGGGTGGCAGGCGAGATAGGACTGGGCATAGACCCCAGGGTGGAAACCGAGGCGGAGAGCGAGTATATCTCCGCTGATCGTTCTGGAGAAACCGAATTGGCTCTAGGGACCCACTTGTAAGCTAGGGAAGGTGCAGAGCTGGTGCATCCCTTGGCTCTGTGTCCAGATCGAAAGGACTGACGGCATCTAACCCGGTTGGTGCATGAAATGGTGTGGTGCAACATAGATAAATAGTTCTGGCACTTCCAAACATTAAACACCATATCATCAATAAGATTATTAACCCTAACAGAATCTCCAGCCGAGTCCATAGTCAATTGCAAATAATTTCCAGGCGAAGAAATTTCCTTATCTAAAAGCGGCTCTGATGGTTGGGCCGCCACTTGGGCCATAGAAGGTGTGCAGGGAGGCAGATCCTCCTGCTGGGCCAGAGATCCATGATGGGCTTGAGATTCCGGTGCAACGCAAACAGCTGACAGAACATCCTGCATGCAAGGAGCTTGAACGATTTGCGTGTCATGCAACAGATTGCCGGTGCCAATTGGAACTGTTCCGGTAATGATGGCAGTATTCTTGGCAGGGACGTTGATCGTTCCGAAAGAGATGGGTGGCGTCGCCACCGTCCACTGAAGATTGCTCGCCGGCGGAGACGGCAAGATCACCTTCTCGGAAGGGTTGACTTCATAGCCAGCCTCAGCCATTGCGTCAACCAGGAACTGATCAGCTGGGTATCTATAGCCCTTACAAACAGGGTACTGATGAAACGTAGCAAAAGGAAAGTTTCTTCCTTGCTGAAGAACCCGATCTAAAAGAAGACTTTGATGAGGGTTTATGCATAGCAATTAAACCCAAAGTTGCACGCTTTTTAGATGGACTAACCAGAATCCACTCCGCGTCACATTCCTTTCTCCAAATGATTAATTCACGCCTCCAATTTGGACCACCATTTCCCCAGAGATGAAAATAACATTTGAAATGCAAGCATGCATACGATCTCAACTTGAGGATACAAAGGCCAACCTGCTTGCAGGAGACATTAAATGAAAATACCTTGCCCTTGATGAGTTGAACCGATAAATCAATGGCCGATCCACCAATTGAAGATTCCAATGCAGCCGCCACAGAATCCTCATTAAGACGAAAAACATGTCGGCTAAAGGACACTACCATAATGAAATGGCTCGTGTCGTCCGAAGGGTGAACAGATCACCCACAAGAAATGAAGACCTTATCCGCAAAGATGGAACCCGCCGAGAAATCCAAACCCAAGGTTGATCCACCAAAGGAACCCATCAGAGATGGGTACAGCAGTGTAGATCCAAGCCTGCCGGAGAAGATGAGCGGAGAGGATCCACAATTCACAGGCTAGAGGTGAAGATCGCCGGAAAACCTAGGTCGTGTGTGGGAGGGGTGGGTGGGTGGGACCGCCATCACGTTGTTAAATTTGGGATGTTACAGGAGGGCGGTGGGCCAGAAGAAGCCTTGCCAAAACGCTTTGCGGGCAAGGGCCCTTGACCCAATGTGGGATCCACATATGCCTTCATGCATCTCCACCAACAACCCTAGTCCTTCCTCTCGAGGGATACACTTCAATTTCACGCCGTTCGGCCTCTTTTTGTACAGGACGTCATCGACGAACTGGTACATAGTAGAGCGACGGGCTACTTTTTCCACTCCTTCCTGCTCCACAGGAAGTTCCCCTGTTTGGAGGAATCGAACGGTATGCTGTGCCCACGCTGGAGCCTGGGGCTCGACGGCGAGGACTAAAGGCATTTCCTCTACTATCGGAGCGGCTGTCTCCATGGCAAGAGCTTGATGCTCTGTTGGAGCTAGCCGTCCCGTGGTGGGCTCAGTGTCTCCGGCAACATCCTTGCCGACGGCTTCGGGGAGCTCGGCGGGAAAGTACTTGCTGGGACCTGGTTTTCTCCTCTTGTTCTCCACATGTAGCTTGAGGGCAGCGCGTTTTGACAGGTAATCGGCGATACCATTCTCTGCTCGGGGAATGTATTCTTCCTGTATACCGTCAAAACGCTCTTCCAGCTTTCTCACTTCATCGACGTAGGCCTTCATCAACGGGCTCTGGTAATCCTTGTTGACTTGCTTGACGACAAGTTGCGAGTCGCCTCTGAGGACAAGTTTCTTGATTCCGAGGTCCGCCGCGATCCTAAGACCGGCAAGCAGCCCTTCGTACTCAGCCCTATTGTTTGTTGACACCTCCCTTGGGAAGTGCATCTGGATCACGTACTTGAGGTGCTCTCCGGTGGGCGCGACAAGTAGTACGCCAGCCCCGGCGCCCTGTAAGGAGAAAGCTCCATCAAAGTACATGATCCAGTCGCAACTTGCGTCCTTCCCGGGGAGAGCAGTCTCTTGGGTTTCTTCGTAAGGCGTCGCGGTCCATTCTGCAATGAACTCCGCCAGGACTCGGCTTTGAATCGTCGAGGTACTCTCAAACTTGAGGCCAAAGCTGGAAAGTTCCAGTGCCCACTCTACGATCCTTCCCGTTGCGTCTGGATTGTGCAATATCCGTTGCAGAGGGAGGCGAGTGACGACAGAGATTTCGTGCGCCTGAAAGTAGTGACGCAGCTTCCTCGAGGCCATAAGAAGGCCGAAGAGCAGTTTTTGCACACCAGAGTACCTCGATCTAGCCCCCTGCAGGAGGGAACTAACAAAGTAGACTGGGTGCTGCATCATTTTCTTCTTTGGCGGCACTTCAATTGGCTGCATCGTCTCGGCATTGGCGGCATCGGGCTCCGTCGCTGGTATTACCTCATCATCAATTTCTCTCTGCGCCACTAGTGCGGTGCTGACCACCTGGTTCGTTGCCACCATGTATAGCAGCAACGGTTCTTGTGGCCTAGGCGCAACTAGTATTGGCGCGGAGGAAAGGTACATCTTCAAATCTTATAATGCTGCTTAGGCTTCTGGCGTCCACTCCATCGGGACCGCCTTTTTCAAAATCTTGAAATAGGGAAGGGCACGCTCGGCGGACTTGGAAATGAACCTGCTCATGGCGGCAATGCAACCAGCAAGCCAACGCACATCCTTGACTCGCTTGGATGCTTCAATCTGCTCTATAGCTTTGATCTTGTCCAGATTGGCCTCTATCCCACGCTGTGACACGAAGAACCCGAGAAGCTTGCCAGACAGGACGCCAAAGACGCACTTCTCAGGATTCAGCTTGAGATTGATCTTGCGTAGGTTTGCAAATGTTTCTTGTAAATCTGATATGAGGGTTGCCCTGTTATTGGTTTTGACCACTATATCATCCATATAAGCTTCCATATTTCTATGGAGCTGGGGTTCAAAACCAATCTGGGGCGCCCTTGCAAACGTTGAACCAGCACTCTTCAACCCGAAAGGCATCCGTATAAAGCAATACGTACCACATGGGGTGATGTATGCCGTTTTCTCTTCATCTTCCCTTGTCATGAAGATCTGGTGGTAGCCGGAGTAGGCATCGAGGAATGACAACAGATCACACCCAGCTATGGAGTCAACAATCTGGTCGATGCGCGGCAACGGGAAGCGGTCTTTGGGACAAGCCTTATTAATATCTGTGTAATCAATACACACCCTCCACTTCCCATTTGCCTTGCGCACTACCACCGGATTGGCCAACCATGTTGGATGGACCACTCCTCTTACCAAACCTGCTGCTTCCAGTTTCCGGATCTCCTCTGTGATGAACTCTTGTCGTTCCAAAGCTTGCTTTTTGACCTTCTGCTTGACGGGCCGCGCATGAGGACAGACAGCAAGGTGGTGCTCAATCACCTCCCTGGGAATGCCGGGGATGTCGGATGCTTGCCATGCAAACACATCGACATTCGCCCGCAGGAAGGTGACGATCGCGTCTTCCTATTTGTCGTCAAGGGTGGAGCTTATGGTAAAAGCTCATCCCGTGCCGTCCTCCTTGACAGAAACCTTCTTGGTTCCTGGCGGTGTGGCCCTGGACTTCTTATTTCTGTCGGTGGAGCTCTCTAGCACGTCCTCGACGGGAGCGCTACACTCCGAAGAGGTGCGCTTGCCGGAGAGGGTGCCTGAGGTCTCACCGGTCTTCTTCTTTTGCCTTCCCGGGGCTCCAACGGCAGGAGCAAGTGCCTTAGCAGTGGCGGCTGCTGCAACTGCTTGTTGGTAGAGTTGGTCAGCGCAAATTAGCACATCCTTCTTGTCTGATGGGATGGTGATGATCGTCACAGGCCCCGGCATCTTCAGGGTGTTGTAGGCATAATGTGATGCCGCCATGAACTTGGCCAGCGCTGGGCGGCCTAGGATCCCATTGTAAGGCAAGGGGATCTTGGCAACGTCGAACACAATCCTTTCTGTCCTGTAGTTCAGATCACTCCCAAAAGTCACGGGGAACGTGACCTTTCCCTTTGGTTGACTTCTTCCCGGGTTGACCCCCTAAAATGTGCCTGTCTCTTCGAGGTCTTCATCAGGAATCTGCATTTTCTCGATCACGGCAGGCGAGATTAAGTTCAGACCAGCCCCGCCTTTGACTAGCATCTTTGTCACCTTGAGGTTGCGTATTGTTGGTGAAACCAACAATGGCAAGCACCCGACTGCAGTAGTGTGATCAGGGTGATCCTCAGTGTCAAAAATGATAGGTGTGCTGGACCGCTTCAGCGGCCTTTAGGCATCAAACGACGGTTCCGCCGCTGTAATCTCACGCGCCCACTGTTTAAGCTGGCGGTGAGAGGTATGCAGTGAGGCGCTGCCATCGACGCACATGGCCTCTGTAGCTTTCTGAAATTCTTGGTCACCAGACTCATCGTCCATTTCGTGATCATCGTCTTCTGGCTTTCTGTCACGGCCCCGGGCGGGCCTCTCCCGCTGTTTATCTTTGCCGCGACGACCCGCCTGGCTGTCACACTTCTTGCCGGACCCCTCAGCATCGTCCTGGACTTTCTCCTTGTGCCACCTCTCATATTCAGCCCTCTGCTTCTCAGCAAGGAGCTCAACCTGTCGGCAGTTCTGGAGATCATGGCCTTTGGTGCGATGGATCTTGCAGTATTGCTTGTCGGAGTTTCCTGGCTTCTCGGCAGCCGCCAAGGCCCGGTAGGCGACACATCCAGCAATTTCCTTGCCGGGGTCATCTACCTTGGTTTTCTTGGCGGAGCCGGCGTCGTCAGATCCCTCGACGGCAAGCACAGCTTTGCCTTCGCGCTTTCTGTTGCGGCGCCGGCCTTTCTCCGCCAAGGCGGCAGTATCCTCATCTGAGGAGTCGGTTTCCATGCTGGCATCTTCGCCGGGGTACTTCCTTCTCTCTTCAGCTCGGGCACATCTGTCAGCAAGAACATAGAGTTCTGCCACATATTTCACCTTGTTCATTGCCAATTCTTCGCGCATCTTGCGGTTACGCACGTTCTGATGGAACGCGCTGATGATGGCGGCAGGTTGAACATCAGGGATATTGTACTGTACCCGGCTAAACCTCTGTATATACTTGCGCAGACTCTCGCCTCCCTTCTGGGAATGACATGCAGGTCGCTTGCTTGGCCATGGGCTTGGTGACCTCAAGTAAAGGCGCCCACAAACTCATGGCACAAATCCGACCAGGAGGAAATAGATTCTACCGGCAAGTGCATCAACCACGACATGGTGTTGGGTTTAAGACCCAATGGAAAGTAATTCGCAAGCATCTTATCGTCGCGGGCTCCGGAGGCTTGCATCACGATGGTGTAGATGCTGAGGAACTCAGACGGGTCAGTCTTGCCATTGTACTTTTCGCCAACGTCTGGTTTGAAGGCGCGGTGAGTGGGCCACTGGAACTGCCGCAACTCATGGGTAAAAGCCGGATAGCCTACCTCATAAGGTAGGCCTCCAGGGCTCTCTGGGGCTGGGTGGTTCACAGCAGGCCCTGCTCGCCTATCTGACTGGTGGCACACTCCGCGCCGGCGCTCGATAGTGTTTCGAGCATCTTCATGGGCTCATTCCCTAAGAACATGGCGCTGGTCACAGTCGGTCCGCGGGTCGGACGATGCTATGGAGATGTCGTCGCCCGTGACATCGCGATGAGCCGGCGTCCGCGGTACCGGATGGGGAAGAGCTGAATGCACCGTGGTCACGGCGCCGCCGGCTTTTCTGCCACTGGTCCATGGGACTCCATCGAAGCGTCGACCCAGGGGCCCCACTGGACTTGGTTCGTTTTTGTTGGCCACCGCAACAAGGCTTCGGATAGTGGCTCTCCATTCGTCAAGTTTCCCCGTAGTGGGAGGAATGTCGAGGAGAACTGCGCGTGCTAGGGCCTCTGCTGGCGTCGGTGGTAGCGAAACCTGCACGGATCGCGACGCGCTTCGACTTCTGACCTTGTCAGAAGGAGTTCTATCACGACACCACGGTCGCATGCCATTTTCACCAGCGCCTCGGCTAGTGGGCAGGTCTTCTACGTCCCGGGAGTGGCGCTCGGGGCTCTTCCCGCGGTGATGCCCGGGACCTTCGGCGTGATTACGCCATTTGTCGCGCGCTGCCTGGGAGGAGCGCGCTGTTGGCGTCAGCGTGGGAGTCTTGGAGGCCCTTGCGTCGCCTTCGGGCGGGGCGGCCATCACCCTGGAAGGCCCCGCTCCACCCGCGGAGGGCTTGGCTCCACCTTTGGATTTGGCGACGTGTGGCCCGTTACCAGGCGCACAAACATCGCCGCCTCCCAAACTCCGACTGCTGGGATGGTGTTGGTGTTCGCGAGAAGCACCCCGGGTCCTTTCTGCGATTGGTCCGCTGCTCGCCCGCGTCGGGACGGGCTGTCCGGCTTCCGAATGGCCAACCGCCACCGTCGTCTTCTTCTTGGGCGCCATCATGATGAAGAAGCACCGAACTAACTGCTAAAGCCGATTCTCACAACTGTTTCCCCTACCTGGCGCGCCAGAGATGTCGGTGGGAATGACACCTATGGGATCACAAGAATCCCTACTGTGGTTAGCAGGGCGCGGGGTCATGAGAAGAGCGGATCAAACAGATAGCACACGGTTCGTTAATCCAGGTTCGGGCCGTGAGGATGCGTAAAACCCTACTCCTGCTTTGGTGGATTGTATATCTGTGTTCTTGAGCTAGCTATGGGGCGTGAGGAGCTCCAAAGAGCTGAATCCTTCCTCTGGTCGCCTCGGGCCTCCTTTTATAGAAAAAAGGGGTTGCCACAGTGGCAAACAGGAGGTGGAAAGGGTACAGTGCTGCGAGGTTATCCCTCGCCTCACATGACAAGGCGCCTTTAATGCGTCTTGCTTATGTGTCCTTGCTTTATCGGGGACGGGAGAGAAACCTGTCTCGTCCATCGCCGCTCCTTCTTGTGTCAACACGCGCCCTGGCCAGCGACGCCTGTGATGCCACGTAGATAGGTAGGCAGCTGAGGTGGCGCAGTGGTGGGTCTTCACGAAGATCTGCATGCCGCCACGCAGGTGCCTGCCCAGCTGGTTGGGTCGGCAGCTGCATGCATGCGGTGGTGGAGGTTTAGTCGGCGTGGGCCTAATGGTGGGCATGAAGGTGTCCTCGGTAAGGGCCTTGCCGGGGCCCTGGCAATGGTCTTGCCGAGGCGCCTGTTGTCATCCCCGGCAAGGCACTTGCCGGGGGCCTTGTGGTCTTCCTCGGCTAGGATCCCGCCAAGGGTTGTCGTCTCCTTAGTGCGTATCTGATCTTGAATGTCTTCACAAAGATATGCATGCCGCCACGGGGATGTCTCCAGAAACCTTGCCCTTTGGGGGCAGTGGACTCAAGGGTGGTTTGCTCCATAGGCGCGGGACGAGTCGCTGCGGCAAGGGTCTTGCCGGGGCTGCTAGAACTGTCTCCCGGCAAGGATCTTGTCGGGGGAGTCCGCTTCGTCCCCTTTGCTCTTCTGGTCTTGGCCTTGGCGTCGTTCTAGTTCTCTTGAGCTTCAGTCTTACCCTGGCTCACCTCCCTTGCCTTGCTTGGTGTGGTGGTATCCGCGGCTCAGACTGCCCATGCACAGTTATAGGGGTACAAAAATGTACCCCTCTTTTTGTACACCGACAAGACTGAAGGAAATATGCCCTAGATGCAATAATAAAGTTATTATTTATTTCCTCATATCATGATAAATGTTTATTATTCAAGCTAGAATTGTATTAACCGGAAACATAATACATGTGTGAATACATAGACAATCAAAGTGTCACTAGTATGCCTCTACTTGAATAGCTCGTTGATCAAAGATGGTTGAGTTTCCTAGCTATAGACATGAGTTGTCATTTGATCAACGGGATCACATCATTAGGAGAATGACGTGATTTACTTGACCCATTCCGTTAGCTTAGAACTTGATCGTTTAGTTTACTGCTATTGCTTTCTTCATGACTTATACATGTTCCTATGATTATGAGATTATGCAACTTCCGAATACCAGAGGAACACTTTGTGTGCTACCAAACATCACAACGTAACTGGGTGATTATAAAGGTGCTCTACAAGTGTCTCCGATGGTGTTCGTGGAGTTGACATAGATCAAGAATAGGATTTGTCACCCCGATTGTCGGAGAGGTAACTATGGGCCCTCTCGGTAATGCACATCACTATAAGCCTTGCAAGCAATGTGACTAATGAGTTAGTTGCGGGATGATGCATTACGGAACGAGTAAAGAGACTTTCCTGTAACGAGGTTGAGCTAGGTATTGAGATACCGACGATCGAATCTCAGGCAAGTAACATATCGATGACAAAGGGAACAACGTATGTTGTTATGCGGTTTGACCGATAAAGATCTTCATAGAATATGTAGGAACCAATATGAGCATCCAGGTTCTGCTATTGGTTGTTGACCGGAGACATGTCTCGGTCATGTCTACATAGTTCTCGAACCCGTAGGGTCCGCACGCTTAAAGTTCTGTGACGATCGATATTATGATTTTATATGTTTTGATGTACCGAAGGTAGTTCGGAGTATAGGATATGATCACGGACATGGCGAGGAGTCTCGAAGTGGTCAAGACATAAATATTGATATAATGGAAGCCTACATTTGGACATTGGAAGAGTTCCGGGTGAAATCGGGATTTTACCGGAGTGCCGGAGGGGTTACCGGAACCCCCCGGGGGTTAATGGGCCTTGTTGGGCCCTAGTGGAGAGAGAGAGAGAGGGGCCAACCAAGGCAGGCCGCTCGCCCCCTCCCCGTCTGGTCCGAATTGGACTAGGAAGGGGGGGCGGCGCCCCCCCTTTCCTTCTCCTTTTCCCTTCCTTTCCCCCTCCTAGTAGGAGTAGGAAAGAGGGGAGTCCTACTCCTACTAGGAGGAGGACTCGTCCTCCTGGCGCGCCCTACAGGGCTAGCCGACCCCCCCTTGCTCCTTTATATACGGGGGCAGGGGGCACCCTAGAACACACAGGTTGATCATTGATCTCTCCCAGCCATCTGCGGTGCCCCCCTCCACCATAATC
Source organism: Triticum dicoccoides (assembly GCF_002162155.2). Taxonomy (NCBI): domain Eukaryota; kingdom Viridiplantae; phylum Streptophyta; class Magnoliopsida; order Poales; family Poaceae; genus Triticum; species Triticum dicoccoides. Next base: position 54,678,351 of record NC_041380.1, on the reverse strand, counting down.
CACCTCGGTCATACTGTAGTAGTGCTTAGGAGAAGCCCTGCGATGGTAGCTTCATCAACATTGTCACCACGCCATCGTGCTGACGAAACTCTCCCTCAAGCTCTACTGCATCGTCAGGTCGCGGGACGTCACCGAGCTGAACGTTTGCTGAACATGGAGGTGTCGTACATTCGGTACTGAGGATCGGTTGATCGTGAAGACGTACAATGTCGACTACATCAACGGCGTTGTCATAACGCTTCCGCTTAACGGTCTACGAGGGTACATGGAAAATACTCTTCCCCTCTCGTTGCTATGAATCACCATGATCTTGCGTGTGCGTAGGATTTTTTTTTTGAAATTACTACGTTTCCCAACACCTAAATCCCACAAGTCTACTCGGCTTGGATCCAAGTCATTGTCGTATCACATCCGACTAGAGAAGTCGGACCCGGCCTCATAGATTCCTACCCCTTAAGCATGCGACCATTTAGGTTATCATCCAGTTGGTTGCAAGTTGGATAAATTTGGCTCGGCCAGTTGGTAGCGGCCTCTAGCAAAGCGTGCTGAATCCAAGTGTCTTATGAAGCTAGTTCGGCGAACCTATACAACAAGTCACACTTCTGTTTCTTTTGCCTTACAATATATGTTGTTTGGCTCAAGGTGAATCTATCATCCTCATTGGAGCCCGACCACTTTCTGATTCCAGTGGTGCTGACCTCAAACTGGAATATCTCATAATCCTTGTCACATGGCCATGCTTATCTAGGTCGGATCACACGAGAGGCCCAAAGTATATCTCTACTGATTAGATGGGTAAATCCCATCTTACTCGACCATGTCTCACGGCATGGGTCTGGACAAGTCCGAAACCTACAATTATAACTACCTAGTTACAGAGTAGAGTCTGGTCAGCCCAAAGCAGGCCGTTCACCATCCCGAGTGCATGCATTAGCTTAGGTCTTAGGATACATAAACACTACTAGGGAAAAGCCTATACACAGAATCTTACCAGTAGTGCTGTACAAAATCAAACGCTACTGCTACTTAGTAGCAGCGCCCATAAATAAACCGCGCTACTGCTATGACTTTTGCAGTAGTGCGTACTAGCGAAAAGCAATGCTGCTATGTTTGAACTGGGCGCGCATGGCTAGCCCAACCGAGCAGTAGCGCGTGTACTGGCCCAGTGCTACTGCTACTCTCCTTAGCTGTAGCGCGCTTACGTGTAAGGCCCTGCTGCTACCGGAAATAAAGTAAAGTGAAAAACAAGTAGAAAAGTAAATGAAAATGAAAGAAATAGAAAAAGGAGAAAGGAAAAAAATAAATTGTAAAGAAAAATAAAAGAAAAAAGGGAAAAAAGGAGAAAGGAATAGTAGTAGCGGGTTTCAGTAACGCTCTATAGCTAACTTAGCTATAGCGCGTTTTCGGAAACGCGCTACCATTACGTTTCACTTAAACAACGGTTCCCCCCCGCCCCCGGCCACCACTTCTTCCCCAAATCCCTTGCCCTCGCCACCGTCTCCCCAATTCGCCGTCGCCCCACTTCGCCGCCGTCTCCTGTCGGCGTGGATGCCCTCAACCTCACCGTCTCCCCCCGAGGCCGCCGTCATCCTCACCGCCGCCGGCCGAGGCCGCCCTCAGCCTCACCGCTGCCGCCCGAGACCGCCCTCGACGTCACCGTCGGCGCCCTCCACCTCACCGCTGCCCAAGCCCGAGCCCGCCCTCTCCGCCGTTGCCTGTGCCTGAGCCCGCCCTCTCCGCCCCTGCCTCCGTCACCGAGCACCTTCCCGCCACCGTCTCTGCCCTCTCTGTAAGTCCCACTAGTAGAAAACAGGGCTTTGGTCCAGGCCGGGTCAGCCCATTAGTCCCGGTTCAGTCTAGAACCGGGACCAATGTGGGCATTGGTCCCGGTTCGTGAGCCCAGGGGGCCGGCCGGGCCACGTGGGCCATTGGTCCCGGTTCATCTGGACCTTTTGGTCCCGGTTGGTGGGATGAACCGGGACCAATGGGCCTCGCTCCTGGACCACCACCATTGGTCCCGGTTGGTGGCTTGAACCGGGACCAAAGGCTCCCCTTTAGTCCCGGCTCATGTCACCAACCGGGACCAATGAGGTGCCTATATATACCCCTCGCTCGCGAGCAGAGCACCCCAGTGCTTTTGTTTTTCTCTGGCCGAGGGGGAGAGGGCTTGGTGGTGCTCTAGCTCACCTCCTATGCACACAAGGTGTTCGATGGAATGCCCGAGCCACACTACTTAAGGTTTCTCCTCTCCAAGCTTGACCTCCAAGCTCCATTTTCCATAATATTTGTCTAGGTTTAGCGGTCCGTCACGCCCCGTCCCCGTCTTCACCACCGTCGATCACCCGCGCCGAGCTCATCGCCGGCACCACCATGGTGAGCCTCTTGTTCTTATCTTCTTTCTGAAAGGAAAAATATTCTTACTTGTATGTTTACATAGATACTTGTATTATTTGCTTACTTTTATTATTGCATCTTATATAGTGCGATGGTTCTGGTATCCGCCCCCGTCGGCCCTCGTCCTGTCTATGATTTGGATGTGGTATATATATTATCTTGATAACTATTGGTTCATTTATTTTTTATGAAAATTATGCCGACCAACGTGACATAGATTTTATTTATGTAGGATGTATGTGAATCGGAAATGCAAACCGACCCTATTGTCGAGAGGTTAAATTTAGTTGAAGAAGAAAACAATTTGTTGAAGGAAAAAATTAAAAAATTGAGGAGGAGAAGATGATATTGGAGTTGCATGTTGCGGATGTCGTCGATGATCACAAGATCAAGATGGATGCAATGCGCTTGAAGGTTGGAAAGATTAGAAAATATGCCATTCATACCGAGGCTTGGTATCATTATGCCATTGGATCAATTGTTACCTTGGTTGCGATTATGATCGCATTTGTTTTCACATTGAAATGTTTTACATAGTTTCAATGTATGGTTCAATTAATTAGATGCTCTGGAGAGCTATATGTTGTTAGATGAGAACTATGTATGCACCTTGGTTTTAATGTGATGATGAACTTCTATTAATTTGGACACTTAATTATATATAATGCACGCAGATGAACCGGCAATGGATGTACGGTGACAGACACACATGCGAGTACATTAAGGGCGTGCATGAGTTTCTCGATGCGGCTGAGGCAAACAAGTAGAATGGTTTTATGTGTTGTCCATGCACTGAATGTGGGAATACGAGGTCTTACTCTAACCGGAAAATCCTTCACTCCCACCTGCTTTACAAGGGTTTCATGCCACACTATAATGTTTGGACGAGGCACGGAGAAATAGGGGTTATGATGGAAGACGGCGAAGAAGAAGAGTATGATGACAACTATGTGCCCCCTGAATACAGTGATGCTGCAACGGGGGGAGCTGGTGAAGATCAAGAGGAACCAGACGATGTGCCCAATGATGCTGCAACGGGTGAAGCTGCTGAAGATCAAGAGGAACCAGACGATGTGCCCGATGATGATGATATCCGCCGGGTCATTGTCGATGCAAGGACACAATGCAAAAGTCAAAAGGAGAAGCTGAAGTTCGATCGCATGTTAGAGGATCACAAAAAAGGGTTATACCCCAATCGCGAAGATGGCAAGACAAAGCTCGGTACTGTACTGGAATTGCTGAAGTGGAAGGCAGAGAATGATGTGGCTGACAAAGGATTTGAGAAGCTACTGAAAATATTGAAGACGAAGCTTCCAAAGGATAACGAATTGCCCGACAGTACATACGCATCAAAGAAGGTCGTATGCCATCTAGGATTTGAGGTGGAGAAGATACATGCATGCCCTAATGATTGCATCCTCTACCGCGGTGCATACAAGGATCTGAACACATGCCTGGTAAGCGGTGCATTGCGGTATAAGATAGACGAGATGACCCTGGTGATGTTGATGGTGAGCCCCCTAGGAAGAGGGTTCCTGGGAAGGTGATGTGGTATGCTCCTATAATACCATGGTTGAAACGTCTATTCAGAAACGAAGAGCATGCCAAGTTGATGCGATGGCACAGTGAGAACCGAAAGAAAGATGGGAAGTTGAGAGCACCCGCTACTGGGTCGCAGTGGAGAAAAATCGAGAGAAATTACTAGGATGAGTTTGCAAATGACCCAAGGAATGTATGGTGTGCTTTAAGCGCGGATGGCATTAATCCTTTCGAGGAGCAGAGCAACAATCACAGCACCTGGCCCGTGACTCTATGTATGTATAACCTTCCTCCTTGGATGTGCATGAAGCGGAAGTTCATTATGATGCCAGTTCTCATCCAAGGCCCTAAGCAACCCGGCAACGAAATTGATGTGTACCTAAGGCCATTAGTTGAAGAACTTTTACAGCTGTGGAATCGAAACGGTGTATGTACGTGGGATGAGCACAGACAGGAGGAATTTAACCTTAAGGCGTTGCTGTTCGTGACCATCAACGATTGGCCCGCTCTCGATAACCTTTCAGGACAGAAAAACAAAGGATACCACGCATGCATGCACTGTTTAGATGACACGGAAAGTATATACCTGGACAAATGCAAGAAGAATGTGTACCTAGGCCATCGTCGATTTCTTTCGACCAACCATCAATGTCGAAAGAAAGGCAAGCATTTCAAAGGCGAGGCAGATCACCGGAAGAAGCCCGCCATGCGTACCGGTGATCACGTACTAGCTATGGTCAATGATTTACACTATGTAACCTTTGGAAAGGGTCCCGGTGGACTAGCTATTCCGAATGACGCTGAGGGACACGCACCCATCTGGAGGAAGAAATCTATATTTTGGGACCTACCCTACTGGAAAGACCTAGAGGTCCGCTCTTCAATCGACATGATGCACGTGACGAAGAACCTTTGCGTGAACCTGCTAGGCTTCTTGGGCGTGTATGGGAAGACAAAAGATACACCTCAGGCACGGGAGGACCTGCAATGTTTGCACGAAAAACACGGCATGCCTCCGAAGCAGTATAAAGGTCCTGCCAGCTACGCTCTTACGAAAGAAGAGAAAGAAATCTTCTTTGAATGCCTGCTCAGTATGAAGGTCACGACTGGCTTCTCGTCGAATATAAAGGGAATAATAAATATGCCAGAGAAAAAGTTTCAGAACCTAAAGTCTCATGACTGCCACGTGATTATAACGCAACTACTTCCGGTTGCATTGAGGGGGCTTCTACCGGAAAACGTCCGATTAGCCATTGTGAAGCTATGTGCATTCCTCAATGCAATCTCTTAGAAGGTGATCGATCCAGAAATCGTACCAAGGCTAAGGAGTGATGTGGCGCAATGTCTTGTCAGTTTCAGATGGTGTTTCCACCATCCTTCTTCAATATCATGACGCGCGTCCTAGTTCATCTAGTCGACGAGATTGTCATCCTGGGGCCCGTATTTCTACACAATATGTTCCCCTTTGAGAGGTTCATGGGAGTCCTAAAGAAATATATCCATAACCGCGCTAGGCCAGAAGGAAGCATCTCCATGGGCCATCAAACAAAGGATGTTATCGGGTTTTGTGTTGACTTCATTCCTGGCCTTAAGAAGATAGGTCTCCCTAAATCGCGGTATGAGGGGAGACTGACTGGAAAAGGCACTCTTGGAAGAGACTCAATAATATGTAGGGACGGATATTCTTGGTCTCAAGCACATTACACAGTTCTACAGAACTCTACCTTGGTGACCCCGTATGTCGGTGAACACAAGAACGGTGTGCGGTCCAAACAACCAGAGCAGTGCCACGACTGGATTACATGTGAACACATCAGGACTTTCAGCAGTTGGTTGGAAACACGTCTTAGAGGTGACAAAACTGTTTGTGATGAGTTGTACTTGTTGTCCAGGGGACCATCTTTGACTGTATTGACTTGCAAAGGATACGAGATAAATGGGAATACATTTTACACGATCGCCCAAGAGCAAAAGAGCACGAACCAAAACAGCGGTGTCCGCTTTGATGCAGCAACCGAGAGCGGAAAGGACACATATTATGGTTACATAGTGGACATATGGGAACTTGACTACGGACCTGATTTTAATGTCCCGTTGTTTAAGTGCAAATGGGTCAATCTGTTAGGCGGCGGGGTACAGGTAGACCCACAGTACGGAATGACAACAGTGGATCTAAAAAATCTTGGGTACACTGACGAACCGTTCGTCCTAGCCAATGATGTGGCACAGGTTATCTATGTGAAGGACATGTCTACCAAACCGAGAAAAAGAAAAGATAAGGAAGCGAATACATCATACGATGAGCCAAAGCGCAACATAGTTCTTTTAGGAAAAAGGGACATCCTGGGAGTGGACGGCAAGACAGACATGTCTGAAGATTATGAAAAGTTTCATGAAACTCCTCCCTTCAATGTCAAGGCTGACCCAAGCATCCTGATAAACAATGAAGATTATCCATGGTTATGGCGCAATAAGGAAATGACACAAGCGAAGAAAAAGTGAAGACTTTCTCCCGCAACTATTATGATGATACCATGCCAACTTTGTAACACACGAACATGCTACCATTGTCCGTTTTGTACATGCACATGCTATGTGGGTGAAATTATGATACCATGCCAACTTTCAACTTTTTCAGAGTTCATTTGAAATGCTTTCATGTCTTATGGTTCGGCCCTCATAATACCATGACCATTAGTCCCAGGCCCATGCCAACTTTCAACTTTCAACTTTCTAAAACTAATGGCACTAACAGAAAGTTTATAATTTTGCTCCTCGCCACTGGCCCATGACCATTAGTCCCGGTTTGTGCCACAAACCGGGACTAAAGGGTTGGTCCTCGTTGCGGGCAGAGTTTAGTCCCACCTCACCAACCGAAGGGGGCTCACACCGGTTTATAAGCCCTTCCCTCTCTGCCTTGTTGAGCTCCTCTCAAAGTGAAAATAGATGCCCTAATAGAGAAAAGTTTAACCTAAATTCATAGTGAATTTCTCTGAAATTCATAGAAATTTACTAGGAATTTAGGTTGAATTTTCTCTATAAGCGCATCTATTCTCATTTTTTTAGTAAGTTAATCACAAACTTGTGATTCAAACAATTTTCAAAGAATTCAAATTTTAACTATTAAAATTTGAAAACTAATGGCACTAACAGAAACTTTATAATTTTTCTAAAACTAATGGCACTAACAGAAAGTTTATAATTTTGCTAACCTAAAAGCAAACAGGATTAAAAATTAAAGCAAAAAACAAAAGAAAATAAATAATGCAAAAAACAAATCAAAAAAAGGAAAAAACTATTTTTATAGTAAAGTTAATCACAAAATAAAATAAATAAAGCAACA
>NC_041380.1:54669107-54670821 GCF_002162155.2 Triticum dicoccoides | reverse complement strand
ATTTGAAAACTAATGGCACTAACAGAAAGTTTATAATTTTTCTAAAACTAAAAGCAAAAAGAATAAAAAAAATAAAGCAAAAAACAAAAGAAAATAAATAATGCAGAAAACAAAACAAAAAAACTAGAAAAAAATAGCAACAATAAGTATTTTGTTCTAAGTAGAAACAAACTAAAATAAATAAAGCAACAAAGAAAACAAAAAAACAAAAAAAGTGTTTTCAAATTTGAAAAACTAATGGCATTAACAAAAAGTTTATATTTTTTTTAAAAATAAAAGTATTAAGAATTAAAAAATAAAGCAAAAAACAAAAGAAAATAAATAAAGCAACAAAAAAACAAAAAATGCCACCTATTGGGCCCCCACGGCCTGAATTGGACTAGAAACCCATCCAAGGGCCAGGATTCAGGCCCGCAGGAGGCCCAGTAGGCCCACAGGCATAGCAGTGACAATTAAGCCCGTAAGCCTGCAATGGGGAGGAGCTTGAGAGGGGTGCGACAGTGGGGCTTATAAACCACTGCGCACCCCTCTCAACTAGCGAGGTGCGACTAAACTTTCGACGCAGCAGCAGCACAAGGCCTTTGGTCCCGGTTGGTGGCACCAACCGGGACTAAAGGGGGCATTGGTCACGGTTCGTGGCACAAACTGTGACCAATGCCCCCCTTTAGTCCCGGTTTGGGCTGCTGAAAAGAGGCCTTTGGTCTCGGTTGGTGGCACCAACCGGGACTAGTGCCCACCTTTAGTCCCGGTTGCTGCCACGAACCGGGACTAAAGGCTCTGCTATATAAGTCCACACTTAGGAAAGTTTTTCCAACTGCTCCATTCCCCATCGCCGACGCCGCCAGGCTGCTCGTCCTCCTCGTCGCCGTCGCCGCGCCCTGCCCCATCCCCGCGTGCTTGCCGTCGCTACGCCCTGCTCCATCGCCGTCGCCGCGTCCTCTCGCTGTCGTCGTCGTCGCGCCCTGCCCCGAGCTCGCTGCCGTCCGCCCTGCCCCGAGCCCCGCCAGCTCGTCTCCGTGGCCGTGTGCCGCCCCGACCCCGCGGCCGTCGTCGTCGCCGTGTGCCACCCCGAGCCTGTCGTCCCCGTCACTGCGTGCCGCCCCGCGCACGCCGTCCCTGTCGCCGGCATCCCCGAGCCTGCTGTCCTCCTTCCCGTCATTGGCCTCCTCTCCCCGTCGTTGCCCGCCCCCAGTGAGCTCCCCCCTTTCCCATCCCCATCACCGACGACGCCACCCATTGCTGCCGCTGCTCTCTGTTTATGGATATGGCTATATATGCACGTATTTTCTCTGTGTATATATGTTCATATATGCAAAAGTTACATTTTTAGAAAATCATCTATATATGTTCATATATTGAAAAGTTCTATATGAATGTGGCTATATGTATGTTCATGGAAAATAATTTTGCTCGATGATCTTTTTGTTCATGATGTTCATATAATTTTTTTCATGTATGTATAAATGTCGATATGAATTGTACCTATGATGTTTTTTTATTCATAGATGAATATGTATGTGGCTATGTATGTGTATGTGGCTATGTGAATATGCAAAGAAGACAAGATGAAGAAAATGATATATTTTCTTATTCGTGGATGTGTCGAGAGGGTCATCGATAACTTTAGTGAATTTTAGGTTATTTTCATTTTAGGTCATTTTAGGTCGTGGGTGTGTCGAGAGGGCTGCCAAGGGGTCGAGGGTCGTCGAACATG
>NC_041380.1:54664612-54668155 GCF_002162155.2 Triticum dicoccoides | reverse complement strand
TGTGAGATACATGTGGCCGTCGGTGTCGGACACTACATCCACATCCCACAAGTGACGTGGGTGTCGGACACTACATCCATGTCCCACAAGTGGCGCGGGCTTCGACGCCCACATCACTTGTGGGACGTGGATGTAGTGTCCGACACCGACGGCCACATGTATCTCACACCCACGATACTTGCTATTTAGGGTTTCCTCTACCGCTCGGTGACCCTCGACGACCCTCGTTCCCGATAAAAAAAAGAGGAAGAAGAAGAAAAAAAGAGGAGAAGAAAGAATAGAGGAGTTCTTACTCCTCTATTCTTTCTTCTCCTCTTTTTTTCTTCTTCCTCTTCTTTTTTTATCCTTGAAGCATCGTCGAGGCCACCCCAAACCCTAGAGAAGCAGCATCGAGGCCACTAATTAATATTAGTTCTACGTTTGACACTAATATATCCATCTGTCATATTTGAATAATAATTTCCATGTTGTAAATATTTGTAGAAACTATGGACACCGCCCGAGACGAAGTACAAGAAGAGTTGTTGGGGGACATAATCGCACGAGGAAGTGATGCCGTCTGCTCGTTGTTTCTCAACGACACCGATGGTCTGGAAGGAGCTGGCTATGATTATGATGGCTCCAGTGACCTAATGCCGATGCAAGAAGGAGACCGTGAGGACGGCTCCGGTGACCCAATGCCGGTGCAAGAAGGAGACCGTGATGACGTTTCCGGTGACCGAACCGAGTCCGGCCAGGTATATATATTAGTTAAGCTTCTGTTGACTAGCTAATTGATGCTTTCATTGTTTTGGTATGTACACATATTAATTAAGTCTTTGTTCTTTTTTCTATCCCTCCGGATGAAGCACAACTTCGGTAAAGAGATGAGGCCCGAAGAAAAAGTTGAGCTCGGATGAAACGTTTGAGATCATAGCAATCGCGCCCGACGGCCAACCGATTGAACCCCTCCGGACAAAGAGCGCATTTGTTGCTCAGTGCGGGGTTTTGGTTAGGGACAAGATCCCGATCAGCATCCAGCAATGGTTAAAGCCGGCTACAGAAGACCCTGAGGTGTCTTATGTCAATGTTATGCAGAAAAATGATCTTTGGATTGAGCTGAAGTCAAATTTCACCCTACCGCCGGAGGATGATCCAGAGAAGCCAGTTAAAGAGCAATTAATCAGGTTTTTTGCTCTTAAGAGGATGGCAGAACTATTCAGGAGGTGGAAGAAAGAGCTGAATAAGTTTGTCGAAAATAAAGAGACACCAGAATTCAAGGGCAGATATGAGAAGATCAGAGATCACTGGCCCACATTGGTGAACCACAAGACATCGGAAAAGAGTAAGAATATGTCAGCGACAAACAAGAAAAATGCTGCGAAGAAGAAGCATCACCATCGCACGGGGTCAGGTGGCTACCTCATAGCCCGGCCTAAGTGGGCCAAGACTGAGAACGATCTTGTTGATAAAGGGATCGAACCAGAGACAATTAACTGGCCAGACCGTTGCCGGACATGGTTCTTCGGGGCTGGCGGAACCTTGGACCCTGTAACAGGGAAGTGCATTTGGATGAACGATCAAATGGACATACCAGTCAGGAAGCTTCAGCAGTATATCGAAGCAGCGCAGCAAGGGACGTTCTTTCCAGATAGAGAGAACGACAAGCTCACAATGTCCCTCGGGAATCCTGAGCACCCTGGACGGACACGAGGCACGCCAGGCTCCATTCCGTGGAAGGTTGGGTTTCCGGACGCAGGCGGTTACAAATCCCAGGAGAGGAGGAAAAAATTGCAGCAGACACAAATGCAGGCGCTGCAAGCAAGGGTACAAGCGATAGAGGAACGAGAAGCAAATCGCAGCAAATGTACTGCCGAAGCTTCCCCAAAGCTACCCCACCATCTCAGCGGAGAAGTAGCGTGTCTTCCACCGAGCTCCTTCAGCTGGAGCATGCCTTGACGGCTCCTGCCAGCTACCCCGTGGATGCTATCACGGAGTCTCAAAATTGCCACCTTATGACGCAATGGATGAATTTGAAGGTCAAGGCAGCTCTTGGCTCTATTTATCCTACTGAACCTGGCGCAACTTTTCACTGTCGGCCAATTCCAGAAGGATATGCTAGGGTGATGGTGGATGAAATAACAGAGGGATTTGAGGACCTCCAGCTTGACCACCCTACCGGTGAAGGGGAGACTAGGCTAGGGTCTGCTCTGAAGACTCCATGCCTATGGCGGAAGGAGCTCATCAACCTTCCGAACTGGACGCCTCCGCCTCCTCCTCCTCCTCCGGCAAGTCAGGGCACTCCGCCTCCTCCTCCGGCGAGTCAAGGCACTCGACCGGCTCCTTCTTCGGCGTGTGGCGGGACTCCGCCTCCTTCTCCGTCTGCGCCGACGCGCCCGAGCAGCCAGCCTCCTCCTTCTCCGCCTCGTCAGCAAGGGCGGAAGAGACCTGCCACCACTCCGGCTGCTCCGGCGCATCGTAGTCCTTCTCCTCCGCCTCGTAAGCAAGTAAAGAAGACATCCCCTCTGTCTGCTCGGCCGGCGTCTAGCAGTACAGCCAGAGGCGGGAGGACATACAGATTTGGTCCTTGTCTGAAGACTCCAGAGAAGTTATCATACGAGAGGACCCCGGAGGAGAACGCGAAGATCACGTGAACCGAAGTGGATGACTGGTTTCAAGGGTTGAAAGCAAAGATACATCCACCTCCGGAGGAGAAGGTAGATCCGGTGAAAGCGAACCGCACTCTGGCTGCCCTGACAAAACCACCCAAGTCCCCGCCGAAAGGAAACTATGAGCGCATTATTGGAAAGGAATTTGCCGAAGCGGAGCGGTCGGGAAGTACTGTCAGTGGTCAAAGGCTGAAAGAATGACGAGCTGGGAAACAAATTGCCTAGCTCGGCGAACAAGCAAAGCAATCGTGCCCCCCGTTCAAGGTGCCTAGCGACAACGTCGCTAATGATCCGAGGATGGTGCCCGGTTATAGCAATCTTGTCGATTACCTGCCCGACGATGTACATTATGGACCCATGGAGGTGCAGATACAAAGATACGAGTACGGGAAGCCTCTCATCAAAGATGAAAGATTTCTATCAACGATGATGCAAAGATTGCATGATTGGTACTTGAAAATCTGCAGAGACTCTGGGGAGGAGTACTTTGTATGTGAAAGTTAAAAAGGAGCATGACCCCGTTGGAATTGAACTGTTGCCTGTTCCATTTGAGGAGTTCTTTCAGTTTTTCAATCAATTGGCCCTCGATAAAACAACGGTCACCTGCTACTATCTGTAAGTAGTACTACTTCTGTCATTAAGTCTCTCTATATAGGTCAGCTCTTTCATTGCATGTATTTATATTCATCCTCACTATATTATGCAGATTGAAGATCGCCGAATTGAAGAAAAGACAAGTTGGTGATATTGGGTTCATTCACACTTATCTCATAGATGCAACTCAGGTTAAATTTCATGCCACAGATACCGAGGCCAACTTGCTACGATCATTGGTAATAAATGAAAACAAAGATATAATACTCTTTCCTTACAACTTCAAGTGAGTGTTACTGTC
>NC_041380.1:54663762-54664083 GCF_002162155.2 Triticum dicoccoides | reverse complement strand
AAATTTCATGTCGCAGATACCGAGGCCAACTTACTACGATCGTTGGTAATAAATGAAAACAAAGATATAATACTCTTACCTTACAACTTCAAGTGAGTGTTACTGTCTTGTGCGTATTCGGTTTCCCTTATATATATATATATATATATATATATATATATATATATATATATATATATATATATATATATATTAGTCAAGGTTATAGTAATGTAATTGATGAGTTATGCATGTGTGTGCAGTTACCACTATATTTTCCTAGAGATTAAGCTTGAGCAGGGACTAGTAACTGTCTTAGACTCAAAACGAAAAGATCCCCAG
>NC_041380.1:54656892-54663695 GCF_002162155.2 Triticum dicoccoides | reverse complement strand
ATTAGTCAAGGTTATAGTAATGTAATTGATGAGTTATGCATGTGTGTGTAGTTACCACTATATTCTCCTAGAGATTAAGCTTGAGCAGGGACTAGTAACTGTCTTAGACTCAAAACAAAAAGATCCCCAGGACTATGCGGACATGACTCAAATGCTCGAGAAGTAAGTTAAATCGATCATTATCCACCATATCAGCAACTTTGTTCATTTCCTGATATATCAAGTAATTGTTTTCTTTGTCTGGCAGGGTTTGGAGAAAATTCTCCAAAAAAGCTCTAGGACTCCCGAAGAAGCTGCAATTTAGACACCCGAAAGGAAGTACGATAGTAGCATGTTCCGCGCATCTCCTATTGATTTGGCATTCTTGCTTATCAGTTTGATTGACCTCTATTTCTTGTAAAGTGGTTGTGGCAGGAAAAAGGGAATGATTTCTATGGATACTACGTTTGCGAGTCCATCTGCCACACGACCTGTGAGCGGGGCTACACTGACGAACAATATGAAGTACGTAAATAACAACATTCACAATTTTATTTTATTACCATCATTTATGTTGAGTTTCATTCATTCATATATATATGTATTGACCCCCTTCTTCAAATTAGATGTTTCGGAAGCGGGATGAACTCCTAGCACCAGCTCGCATGCGAGCAATTCAAGAGGAATTGGCGGCATTCTTTCTTGACCACGTGATCGCTGAAGACGGAGAATACTATGTGGACCATGAGTCCGTAAGATTATATTTGTAAGAGATAATTATTGTATATATGTAGCCGGCAGTGTCGGATAGATATACGAGAACTTGCTGTTCGACCAATCTCTCGGAGAAGGAGAGGTGGTCGATATCACTTCTCTCTGTATGCATATATGTTCATGACGATCTTTTGTTTCCTTCATTTGCTTACTAGCTAGCTAGCGTGTCTAGTCCTCTCTATACGTATGTATAGTACGTAGTGTCGACCAAGCACGGACATAAGAGAGGACACTTCTCTCTATTAATTATAGCTAGCTAGCACAATATATGAAACACCTAAATTAACCCCCCAAAACCCCCCCTTTCAAAAAAACAAAAACCCCAGCCACAGAAATGCTGACGCATGGATGCCTATTGGTCCCTGTTGGTGCCACCAACTGGGACCAAAGGGTCTCCTGCCTGGGCTCCGCACACAGGCCACGTGGAGGCCCATCAGTCCCGGTTCTGGATTGAACCGGGACTAAAGGGGCAGGGCATTAGTACCGACCCTTTAGTCCCGGTTCAGGAACCGGGACAAAAGGCCCTTACGAACCGGGACAACAGGCCTTTTTTCTACCAGTGTCCCCCACCCCTCCCCCCACTCATCTCTCTCTGTATTTTAGAGAAAAAATTAGTAGAGCAAAAGTTTGTTTATAGCAAAAATATTAGTTTAGAGCAAAGGATGTTAAGTAGTAGATGTCAGAGCAAAAATTAGTTTAGAGCAAAAAATTTGGTTTACAACAAAAGTTAGTTAGGGCAGTAGGGTTTAATTAGGGTAGATGCTGCTTGTATAGTATATAGTGATACTAGTAGATGTTAATTAGGTTAGGGCAATAGTGGTACTAGTAGATGTTAATTAGATGTTTTTCAGTTAGGGCACTAGAGTTTTGCTAGGTTAATTAGGTTCGTAGTGCTGCTAGTAGTAGTGCTACAGTAGGTTAATTAGGTGATGTTAAATGAATAACCTAAATGAATGAAATTAGTAGTTAACTGATTTTTTTTACTTTCATCATTATAGAGCACAAAAGTTAACTGAATTTGGTTCTATTAGTAGTTAAATGAATTTTCTTCTACACTTTGTTTTGAATTAGCTTGTGAAATTTGGACATGTGGTTGCTCGTGTATATTTGGACATGTGTTGCGGTGTCGAAGAGGGATATTTGAACATTGTTTCCAGGGAATGATGCTGAGTGGCCTATGTTTTGCCGGAATGTTGATTCATTTCTGTTCCGGCAAATTTCAGGTTCTTGATTTGTCCACCTTTTAGGAAAGGTCATGCCAACATTTTCCGTGAATTTCGGCATGACTTGTGCTACAAACTAGGACATATCGAGTGCCCGTGATTTGCCGCACTAGGAAGGAGTCAACATTCCTGCAAAACAATAGGCCTTTTTTATGTCATTATTCATTTTATTAGGTCTAGAATTAATTGACTAGATTTAATCATAGGAAACATGGCTAGCAATGATGAAGGATAGGATTCTGGTGATTGCGATGACGCCTACCAGGCGGCAGACGAATTTTTTAGCCTTATCAACGATCAACCGATGTTATTGTTGGGCCCACCGGTGGCATCGGGGACTGAGACCGACACGCAAAACGGTGCTGAGACTGAAACTGGCGCTGCTATCCTTCCTTCAATTTCAATCATTCATTTGCACGGTGGAGGCTAATTAATTTGAGGACTTATTTTGCGCAGCGGTGGGCGCGCCGTCCTCATCATTCTCTACCCCTGATTCTCCCACGCTCTTTACTTGGACTTGTCGAAGAACATTCACAAAAAGGATTACACCCACATCAAGGATGTTCTCGACAGTGCTATGTATTACTACCTATCAGTGGGTGGAGAGGTCAGGGACAAGAAGATAAGGGGCGGCAGGGTCGCCTTCGGCCATAAGACCGACTTCTGCTGCATCCAGCAACCGAATGATTCTCTTAATGATGGATTCTATGTCCTACACCACATGCTGGAGTACAGACGGGATCACCAGAACCTTTGCATTGCACCTTCTTCTGGCGATGCCCATATTCTGCAATGGGCAAAGGACATAGGAGATATTGAGGATCATCGACTTCGAGCCGAGTTCTATAACATCCTGTGCGAACTTGCCCAAATCATCATGAAGGAGGTCGTCAGAAAAACAGGGATGTTCTACAGAAAAGGACAAATGTCGCGGGAAGATGTCCGAACATAGATAGCCTCTCAGCGTCTCGACCTGAAGCCTTTCACTAGGCTCGGGGACTATCTCCTTGACTTGGATGGATGGAACGACATGTTGGAGTGATTGTCGATATATGACAATGTGTTCGTTTGGTCCATACTTTCTGTATGACAAAACTTTGAGTTATGCATGGTGAAACTTTATTTGTGATGTAATTAAACCGTCCTCCTCCTCGACTAGTGAAAATCACTCTAGTTAGGGCATTTTGGGGTACGATGAACTTTGTTATTTATGCTTATGATATGTTGTTTCTATTTTTGCCAAGAATGTCTCTTTCTGTTGCTCAACTATATATGTTGCATATCATCGACTCATGTGATGTTGCAGGTGCATAGATCATAGATGGCAAAGAAGTGCTACGCTAGGAGTATATATACGACAAGTGGCCGGAGTGTCAGGCCGCCCAGGTGGACCGGTTTCTTGTTTCCGAGTGACATGCAGTAGTTAGTTTAGGTTCACGCTAATGCGAGAGAGGGATACAAACTCATTTCTCAAAGTGATAGCTCTTCTCGCGTATATCATTGTTTAGATGGATGACGATGTATTTGCAAGTAATCGAGACTTGTATCGCTATTTTCGAGATGATGACGAGAGACCACTTTGTGTTGGATGATGATTATGATGATGACATGATTTGATGAGACTAATTGTATGTAAATGCTATGATTACATTTGTATGTGTATGATATGCTAAAGATTATTGTATAAAGCCTATTCAAATACAAAAAAAATACAAAACTAATAAATGAACTAGTAGTAGCGAGGGGGAAATTTAGCAGTAGCGCCTCCTTACCAGTAGCGCGTCCCAGCAAACAGCGTTGCAGATAATATCAGTAGCGCCCTTTCCCAAAGAGCGCTATAGCTATTCATTTATAGCAGTAGCATGGGACAATAGGCGCTACTGCTATATGTTAGCTGTAGCACGTTATTAGTAGCGCCGGCACCCGTGCTACTGAGAGGCCCAAAACCCTCCCTGCTGCTAGGCTTTTCCCTAGCAGTGAATGCATGTTGTACTATATACTCATATATGACCTTAGTCGGGTCTGTCTAACTATCCCGCGTCCCATAGTCGGGTCTGTATGACTCACACCTTATTTGGACTCGGATCCGACTACGTTGAATCCGACTAGATCTTTTCAAGTCCTTATTATTCGAGTAGAATTTACTGCTACATGGTTAGTGAGACCGGATCATCCACTGTGTCATATGCTTGTCTATTCTTCTGCGTGTCCACACAGTCTTTTTGACTAGGGACCATTTAGGACAATCATCATAAAATTCATTTTTGAAAAAACAAGTCATGTACTTGTTGATACACATCATTAATAATGTCCAAGCACTACTGCAGGATGGTGCTAACACGACACTACGATCAGAGACCCTTTAATGAAACTGTGTGTGATGCATTAATCGCAAACGATGATGTAAAAACTGTCAAAAAAGATGCAAAACATTTGCGATGGCGGAGACATCAAACACGGTTCAGATTTTAGTTGCATGTGCGATATAGGGCACACGTGATCCATACGAACTGTTTGCGATGAGACATAACAACATAAACGGGCATCCATATCAAGGTGTGTGTGATATATGGCATACAATTCCCTCATATGAGTTGTCTACTATTAGGGAGCGCAACAGAAATGGTTAGCCAGATCAAGGTGTGTGTGATATACGGCATACGGTTCACTCGGACGAACTATTTTTGACTAGGGAACACAACAGAAATGGTTCAACTCAACAAGATGTGTGTGATATGCGGCATACACTTCACATAGATGAACCGTTTGCGATGAGCCAAAAGAACACAAATGATTCGTGCAAACAAGATGCGTGTGATACGCGGCAAACAACCCACTCGGATGAACTGTTTGTGATGAGAAATTACTACATGGATGGTCACGCCGCACCAGAACCAGTTATAACCCTTGTACTCCTCTCAATCTGTGACTCCACTACTGCGTCTTCCCATTTCCGGGTCATTCCGGTCCGGGGCCTCACCGTCATCCACCGCCTCGCTGCGCTTGGCGCGGCGTGGTCAACAAACGGGAGTCATCGGAAGAGGACTATACGTGGAGAGCCTGATGGCTGGGACTCACAAGGTCCAAGGTCGCACAGAAGGAAAGTTCCTCCTAATTAAGATGAAAAAACGTTTCCTCTCCCTGACAGCTGGGACCCACCGGCTGTATCTTCGCATGGAAGGAAGTGCCTCCTTGTTATGCGAAAAAAAGTATTCCTCCCGTTGACAGCTGGGACCCGTCGGATTTGGTGGCTGAGTACGCAGGACTTTGTCAACTTAAATAACAAATTATTCTAGCAGCTAGACCGTTGGATGTTAATCCAACAGTCGTGCGCCTTCTTCAACCTCTATTCTTTCTCCTGTCTCCCGTGGGCGGCACCATGGCAGTGCTGCCGCGCACCCGAACCAGTCAAGTTTCCCATTACTCTCCATCTGCGACTCCACTGCCGCGTCTTCCCCATCTCTGGGTTGTTCCAGTCTAGGGCCTCCCCGTCGTCCATCGGCCTTGGTGCGCCCGGCACGGTGTGGTCAACGTGGTCAACAAACGAGAGTCATCGGAAGATGACTGTACGTGAGAGGCTGACAGTGGGGACGCACCATGCCCATGGACGCATGCATGCAACTTCATCCTTTTTACTGTGAAAAATAGTGTTTTCTCCCGCTGACTGTTGGGACCCACTAGCTACATCTTCGCACACGAGGAAGTGCGTCCTTATTACGGGCAACAAAATATCCCCCTGATAGCTGGGACCCAGCAGCTATATCTTCGCATGCAAGGAAGTGTGTCCTTCTCCTCCCTGATAGCTAGGACCCACCCGGTCGAAGCATACGTACCATTGTCTGTCTTGTCGAAACGTGTACGTACAAGCTGGTCGATCGGTCGCTCTGCAATGATGAACCGTGGCCGAGTAAGTAGCGACACATGTCATAGTAGAGCCCCCCACGTAGTAGTTCAGGCTGTCCTGTCTAAACTGTGTACACGTACATACAACCACACGCCAAAACTTACGGACACGTACGTGCATACGGGCGGGGTCTCGAACACCTACTCGTGCGTACGTATGGCCAGGTCTCGTGTACATGGCTGGGTCAGAATGGAGAAACTGCGTCGTCGTGTTCATCGGGAGGCAACAGAATGCGTCGTGTTCATCAGGAGCCAACCGGCTTGGACGGAGCAGCCGATCAAAACGAGGCCTGGTGTACTGCATAATGGAGGAAACGACCTTGTGTTCGACCAGACACGGTCGAAACGGGATCCTGTTCATCGGGAGGGGTCTGGCATACCGCAAAACAGTGGAAACAGACTTCTCTTGGACCTCCTATGGTCGAAACGGGGTCCTATTGATCGGGATGGGTGTGGCGTATTGCAAAACGGAGAAAACATACTTGTGTTGGAGCGCTACGGTCGAAACGGGGGTCATGTTCATCGGCAGGGGTGTGGCATACCGCAAAATGTGACTCCACAGGATATTGTTCATCTCCAACGTCGACTGCCTCCACGTGCTACTGTTCATCCACCGTCGACCTCCTCCAGCCTCCACCTACGACTGTTCATCCACGACTCCTGTTCATCCAGCCTCCACCGGCTACTGTTCAACCAACACTCTCCATGGGGTCCTGTTCAACCACCCCTCCACGGGCTACTATTCATCCAGCCCTCCACTGGCTACTATTCAACCAGCCCTCCACGGGGTCCCGTTCATCCAGCCCTCCATGGGGTCCTGTTCATCCACCCCCAACCAGCTCGATCGATGTCCTATTCATCCAGCGGCAACAACCTCTACTATATACCACGGGGTCCTGTTCATCCAACCCCCACCAAGAACAG
>NC_041380.1:54636133-54656620 GCF_002162155.2 Triticum dicoccoides | reverse complement strand
TTCATTGTTCATCCAGAGGCAGCATCGATCGGCTTTAGTTAGCAACAGTAGCAAAGGAATCACTCTGGTTTGGTTTACAGCAATGGATCGATCGTGTCAGGATCCCGATTCCATGTCACATCGATCTAGCCGGTAACACCTCATATCGCTTTGCGGCCTCACGCACGGTATTCTCACGGGTGTCACCTTACCATGGCCCGAGACCGTTTGCGCCTTTTGGCTCACGTATATGATAGTGTCGCTAGCACCCATATGACAGAGAACCCGGGCCGACATGGCTAGTCGTGAACCCAAAGCGGCACTAACCTATGGGGACAGGCATACATGAATCACATCGAGCATGTCGGTCAGTAGCGTGTGAATCTGGGCTGTTGCACTGGGCTAACAGGACTCCGGGAACCCGGGCTGTAGCAGGCTAGGCATGACTCCGGATGTCACCGCGTGACATTTCCCCGAAGGGACAGACACAGGAACAAAGTGGAACACATGCCGGCCAGTCAAGTGTCCTAAGCAGTAGTGCTGGGCTAGCAGGACTCGGGTGAACCGGGCTGTAGCGGTCTACTATGGCTCATGGAAGCACTAGACTACATTTCCCCATAAGAGAGGCTGCCAAGGATAAACAACTAGATTGTCGGATCCCACACATACCAAGCATTTCAATCATACACACAATATGCTCGATATGTGTAAATACAACATGGCATCACAATATAACTCTACAACTCAAGTATTTATTCCTTAGGCTCCGAGGAGCGAGATATTACAAACATGGGTCTCATGACCCAACAATCACAGCATACAAATCAAGCACATGCGGAAGCTTAACATGTCTGAGTACAGACATCTACAAATGGAGAAAGGCTAAGAAGCCTGACTATCTACCAGATCCTACCGAGGTCACAAGATCGTAGCTGAGGTATCAAGCTAACGTCGAAGTCCACACGGAACTACTAGCGAGACTGAAGTCTCTCTCTGCAAAACATAAATTAAGCAAACGTGAGTACAAAGGTACTCAGTAAGACTTACATCAGAACTAGCTACATATGCATCGATATCAACAAGGGGGGGGGGTGGTGGAGTTTAACTGCAGCAAGCCAGCTTTGACTTAGTGGCTAACCTGAACTACGATTGCAAGCAACTCTTTTGAGGTGGCGCACACGAGTCCACATATTCACCATTCAATACACCACTATGGAACTTCTCCCGTCTCCCTATGAGAAGGCCATCTATAGCACTCACACTTATCTTGTGAGTTTTAGAGTATCCACTTTCACTTGTCTATGAACTATGCAAGGGGTCCAAGTTTCCATATCCGAGGAATCTGGCTATTCGAATAGATAATGATAACCCTGCAGGGGTGTACTTCTTCACACACGCTTCCACCACTTACTGTCGTTTACACGACATGTACTCGGCAACCTTCAAGCGGAAGCCCAACGAGGGTGTCGGCCACGGCCTGCCTAAACACTCAAGTCTCTAGTCCAGGTTTATCGCCTATCCAGGTTCCATCCGCAGGGAGTCCGGCCGAGGTTTCCACATACGGCCCCGAACGATGTGTACAGGAGTCCGAGACACCAAACGAGCGCCCGGCATGCCCGGCCACGGTGTATCTACCGCAACATAGCCCACCCCTGGGGTCAGTGCTACGCACGGCCGCCAACACATATCCTACAAACACCAGAAACTAGTTGCAACTCCTGGATAGAGGACTAGGGTGATTAAGAAGCCGAGAGGGTCAATTAAGGATCCCAATGAGTGGTAGCAGCTATTCCTGGATCACAGACACCGAACTCAGTTCCTAAGAATGGTTGCAATGAGACAACCCACCATGTACTCCCACATGGCCTCTCACCGCTACCTTTACCAAATCGTGTTCACACACTTAGCTCAGACAAAGTAGGACATGTTCATCACCATTCCAATTCATTCCCGATGAATCGGACCCGACACAACTCTATGCAATAGCAGGCATGACAAACAAGCATGAACGAGTAGGCACATCAGGGCTCAAACAACTCCTACTCATGCTAGTGGGTTTCATCTATTTACTTTGGCAATGACAGGTCATGCAGAGGAAAGGGGTTCAACTATCGCAACATGTAATAGTTGAATCGTTGTTGTCCTAATGCAGTAAAAGAGAGCAGGAGCGAGAGAGTGGGATTGTATCGGAATGAACAAGGGTTTTTTGCTTGCCTGGCACTTCTGAAGATAACATTGAGTCTTCATCAGTGTCAACGATCACAACGTCGGAGCAGCGTCTACCGAGAGGGGACATTTACCGGCAAACAAGGAAGAACACAATCAATGCGATGCAACAATATGATGCATGATCATGACATGGCAATATGCTGTTGATTGAGCTAATGCAACTAGCAACAAGTTAAATGGAGTTGGTTTGAACACTAGGTTCAAATTCAAATTCAAACTATGAATTCAAATAGTGCATTCTCATGTTTTGGACTAGACAGTGAGGTTAAGTTGTTCAAACATGCATGGAAATGCCATATTCAGATTCCTTGGATTTTTCTGTTCATTTTTCATATATAATTTATTTCATTTGGAGTTACGATTGAATTTCTATGAATTTTAGAAGTTTATACTAATTTCTGGAATTTTCTGAATTATTTTTAATCCAGAAAATGAGTTATGGTGTCAGCACTATGTCACCGTGACGTCAGTGGGTCAACTGACTCGGTCCAGGTCAAACCTGACAAGTGGGGTCCACTGGTCAGTGACACAATTAACTAAGAGGGTTAATTATATCTAACTAATCAAATTTACAGCCACTAGGCCCACTGTTAGTGATTAGCCCAACTAATTTAGTTAGTCCTAATCCTAACTTAGTTAGTAGGTGGGTCCCATTTGTCATTGACCCAGAGGGGTCAAACTGGGCCCACCCGGGGTCAACTCGGTCAGCGGGGTCAACCCACCAATGTTAAGCCGCCGGCGAGGTCAGCGGCGGCCGTGGGCTTCGGAAAAGCTCCACGGAGCTCGGTTTTGGACGTGGTTTGCTGCTATGGAAAGCTGAAATTCTCGCGCATCTAAAGGAGGCAACGGCTCACGCCGGAGTGGACTAAATCAACGGCGGCGACAGTTTTTGCAGCGGCCGAAGTTCGGGTTAGTTTCGGCTCAGCGTTAGGGTGCTCGGGAGGAGCAGCTGGTGGGAGCGGCGTGCTCCTGGGAAGGCATCAAGCGCGCTGACACGCTCAGGCGCGGGCTGTGGTGGCTAAAACGACGGCGGCAACATGGCCGGCGGCAACGAGCTTCGGCTTCGGTCAAAACGACGGCTGCGGTGATCGAGAGGCAAGGGGAAGAGGGGCAAATGACGATGGAGCTCACAGCGGTCGCTACGATGGCCTCGGCGAGCTCGGGGAGGGGATGATGAGGTCGTGCGGCCGCCGGCGATCTTCGGGCAGAGAAGACGAAGATGACGGAGTAGAGGGCGAGGCAGGGCGTCCGGCGTTGTGCGAGCTGACGGAGAGACGCGGGAGATGGAGGCGGAGCCCGTGGACGGCTCGGAGAGGCGAGGGGAGCTCGGTGGCCACGGGGACAGCGGGCGGCAGCGACGGTAGTGCTCGGGCGCGAGAGGAAGAGAGGACCAGAGGAGGGGAGAGGCATGGGAGAGAGCGCGAGGGGGTCGAGAAGGTTGCGTGGCGATGCACATGGCGCTCGGGGTAGTCTCCAGCAGCGGCAAGCAAGCAGGAGGTGGCCGGACGCGTGCTCGCGCGCGCCGGCCACGCGCTCGTCCTCCTGGCAAGGGGAAGACGACAGGGAGGAGCCCCTGGTGGGCTGGGCCGGCCAGCTACAGTGCTGGGCCGGTTGGTAGGCTGAGGTAAGTCTCTTTCTCTCTTTCTAAGTCTGTTTCTGTTTTCTATTTATGTTATTTTGTTTTGATTTAGTTTATAACCCAAATCATTTTAATAAATCTTGAAAATAATTGTGGGCATTAAATGAATTATTACAGAGGCCCTTGACTATTTTCAGAATTATTGGAGCATTTTAAAAATATTAATAGTATTTAAATGCCCCAATTCAAATACAATATGGGTTATTCAAAAATCCAGAATGGCCTAAAAATATGAGCATCATTTTTGGTAGAGGTTTTCACCTTTATCAAAAATAATGAACTTTTCTAAAGGGCATTCTGGGTTCATTGAAAATAATTTTATTTTGATCCTAATTGCATTTCATTTAGTGCTAGGGCTTGTCATCCCCATTTCAAATTTCAAACAAATATAGACATGATGCATGGATGCTTATGATACTAATTGCAATCAAAGTCTAGGGGTGTGACAACTCGCCCCCACTAAACAAGAATCTCGTCCCGAGATTTAGGTCGTGAGGTAAGAAGACAGAGGGGACACACGACCAACACAATCTTCACGATCCAGGTTGCACTTCATAAGATTGTTAATTCGATCACCATCATTGTCTCAAAGTCTTGCTCCAGGAACTCCTACCGACATGACAACAAGAGGGAAAGAAACTCTAGAAGGATCGATCTTCTCGAAGATCGAGCAACTCAGTTCAACTCATGGAGTGAGACATAGGAACATCTCTCCAATTGGGACACAAAGTTCACATCAGGGTGATGGAAATCAGACGACGAGGATTCAAGTTGGTAGGTAGTAATTCCACACTTGAGTAAGGTGGTGCAAGGTTTCAAGGTTGCGAGGAGATAATTGTCATGAACCCATAACAGGGCACCTTGGAGAAGGTGACTCGTTGAACTGTTCCCTTAAGTGGCAAAAAGAATTATTTTGGATCCATAAATCATTGAAACTCTTCATACCAGATTAAGGCAATTTACAATTGATCGTTTGAGATAGCTCGAAGAGACGGCATACTCGGACTTGGATGGATGATGTGGACTACCTTGTTGAAGACAATGCAAGGGATGATTTTGCTTACGCGTGCTCTCAAGAACTTGAGCATTTCCATATTCATCAAGGTTCTACCAACATCCGTGGGAAGGATCCTGGCAACACGACATACCACCATGATGACTAGTGATGGATGATGCGGATACAAAGGAAGATAACATCTTCTCAGATCTTCCCTTAGTGAGGCTAAGGGAACAGAATCTGGACGATCGACCGAGAGGCATTTAACACTCCGCTTCTAATGTTCTCCTTGATGTGCTAGCATAATCCATTTATAGATATGGTTTGATATCTAGAACATCAAGTAAAAGTCGGACTTCGGAAGCTCAAGAACCCATAAGGAATAACTACTGGAGTAAATCCTACGTAATCCTTATGGGGAGGTGGCCAACTTACTCAATCAAGATACTACAATAATAGGTCTTCCAGCTCGGTGTGTTGGCCATGACATCCACTTACCGGGTTACAGAGAGACCAATATTATAGCTCTAGGGAAAGCGTCCCAACCATCACATCTGCCTGAGATTCAGATCTGGTTGGTGTCAGCATATTCCAGACTCATCGAGTCAAGAAACAATATGAAAGTCTGCAACACAAATCGACGAGATGACATTGCGAGATTCTCAGGAAATGGACTATGGTAGTTCGCTCGAAAACATGAGATGGTTCTGCTAAACACACATGAACACGCTGTCCTAGACAATCATGGCCACCTGGTAGTCTTACAATGGAACACTACCGAGTTCAGGAGGGAACCATCAACGAGGATATCGAAGTCCTTGCGTAAGTCTAGCTCCTAAGAAGAAACTTCTTCTCCTTGAACAAACCAATCAGTGGCTTGGTGTGCTAGGAACACATATGGAGTGGAGGTAATTAATCTACCAAACCATAGAATACTTCGCACATATGCATGACTGATTTGGGATGATTCCAACCGAAACAAAACAAACCTTTCTCAAATTCATGGCGGCAACTTACACCTAGTGCACGTGAACTTGGAGAAAGTCACTTCTTTCATCCAAGCATAAGCTTCATGAACGGAACACGAAGGCATTGGTTACAAAGTTTTCAACACTAGGTTGATGTTCAACATGAATCATGGGGGAGACGAAATTCTGCCGATGGGCTTAACAGAAACTCATCGGGATTTCCATATCACTGGACTTCCACCATCATGTGAACACGGTGATAGCATTGGTCAGACCAAAGGATGTAATGGTGTATGCTCGAGGAATCAACCACGAGTAAGACAACATTACGAATATCATTGGTTCTAACTTGATTTGATGATAGCCCATATTCAAATCAAAGATTGGTTAAGATGATAGGTCCATTAACTGATCACGAGGGTCAACCGATGACAATACCATCTTTCTTCAACACACACACACACACACACACACAAAAGATATCCCTTAACATGAACTAAGTCAGACAAGTTTTATCTTCCAACTCTCCAAGTTGTTGTTTAGCTTAACCAACTAGCTCGGAGGTATCCAACACAGATTCTTGGAGAATGGATGGTTTAGAGAAAAACCAACATGATCATGAACTCAACATAGCGGTCAGGTGACAACCTGGTAATACTTCCAAGAAGATATTCGAAACATCACGAGCCACCGATATGTTACTAGGCTCGAGAACAATCTTGCTCTTCTGGGCAAGACAATGTGATCAAGAGAGTGAGGGACTGACACAATCCTAACTCATTGATCGAAGAGTGCACCAGAAATAAGGACTAGGTAGCACGATCAATCTTAGGATGACGATTTAATAACCAACACACTAAGAATGAGAGTGTTGTCCATTAACTACCATGCAACGGGGTTGCTAGGAGTATTGATTTCACACATCACAGTTCACTTGTCGGCACTCCGGTTACAACAACACGGGACCGAGGAATGGATATTGATAGCGAGAAGTATCTCTATGTCAAGAATTCATGAGAAATGGTGCAATTCTCCTGACAATCCTGACATAAAGGGGGTAATACTCCGAGGTAGAACAGAACAAATGCTGGATTGGCATTTTGATCTGCGGAACACAACTACTTTGACCACTCCAAGAAATGGATGAGGTGCTGGAGTTAGTTTCTCCTAGTCATTCTGGAATAGAATGGCTTGACGGACCACAAGAATAATAGGCATCGATAACAGGAATGCACAACTAGTCCTGACTATCAAATGATAGATGATGGTCGGATAACAAATGAAGAGGGACAACTCAAGGGGACATATATCTTCCTGAGTTGTGGATGCATAGATTAATATGTCGAACCAAGTCCAACTTGTTTCTTCCAGATAACCCATGCAGAAAGGTAGAACTGGTAGAATCACAATTATGAATGGAGAACTCCTCAAGAGTACTCTGATTGTGATATTTTGGTTCAAAGAACATCTGCATTAATGGTTCATGGTATTTGGAAGAAGGAAATACCACGGACCTCGAGGGTTGTCGCAAGGTTACTAATATCCTAAAGGAACTATCAAACACTATCAACATGAGGTAAGTAGGCTGAATCTCGGGTTCAAGAACCCATGAATAGAATACCTACCACTACATGGCATCATGGGATGCTTTTGAGAATAATGGCCAGAATCACACACTGGGGATACAAAACATGGCTAGATCACTAGGTTACTCCCTAAAACACCTAGGGTCATAGTAATAGCTCCAACATATATGTCGAGGCAACAAAGTACCTCAACTCACCGATTAGTGTGATTAATCTGGCCCAAATGGACATCAGGAACAGGAGGAAGGGATTTGCAAATGCATCAGACTATTTAGAAACCTGGGATGACTCGGACAGCATAACGACTGTGAATGCTCAAAATATTTGAGACATCCTGCAAAATAGTGGCGTAACCACTTAACATCATGATATCAAGGGTCTGATTTGACTGACAACATACTAAAAGTAGTAGAAACTGAACTGAAACTCGAATCCAACAATCCTATAAGTCTACGGATTAGTAACACGTCATCCTGATAGATAGATGAGAAGGCCTAGTTCTTAATCCCCGTAGAAGAGAAGAGGATGACTCAGATCAGAAGGGCATAAGATATAAGGAGTAAAAAGAGCCTTACGTTCCCTTCCACAATCAATTCCCTTATATAACTAAAGCATTTCTAGATTCAACTTCGACTAGTTGGCTTGGTAAACCTACAGGCAGTCAGGCTCTGATACCAAAGCTGTTAGGACCCCGAGTCCAAGTCACATCGATCTAGCCGGTAACACCTCATGCACGGTATTCCCACGGGTGTCGCCTTACCATGGCCCGGGACTGTTTGCGCCTTTTGGCTCACGTATATGATAGTGTCGCTAGCATCCATATGACAGAGAACCCGGGCCGACATGGCTAGTCGTGAACCCAAAGCGTCACTAACCTATGGGGACAGGCATACATGAATCACATCGAGCATGTCGGTCACCAGCGTGTGAATCCGGGCTGTAGCACTGGGCTAACAGGACTTCGGTGACCCGGGCTGTAGCAGGCTAGGCAGGACTCTGGATGTCACCGCGTGACATTTCCCCGAAGGGACAGACACAGGAACAAAGTTAAACACATGCCGGCCAGTCAAGTGTCCTGAGCAGTATTGCTGGGCTAGCAGGAATCCGGTGAACCGGGCTATAGCGTACTACTATGGCTCATGGACGCACTAGACTACATTTCCCCATAAGAGAGGCTGCCAAGGATAAACAACTAGATTGTTGGATCCCACACATACCAAGCATTTCAATCATACACACAATATGCTCGATATGTGTAAATACAACATGGCATCACAACATAACTCTACAACTCAAGTATTTATTCCTTAGGCTCCGAGGAGCGAGATATTGCAAACATGGGTCTCATGACCCAACAATCACAGCATACAAATCAAGCACATGCGGAAGCTTAACATGTCTGAGTACAGACATCTACAAATGGAAAAAGGCTAAGAAGCCTGACTATCTACCAGATCCTGCCGAGGGCACAAGATCGTAGCTGAGGTATCAAGCTAACGTCGAATTCCACACGGAACTACTAGCGAGACTGAAGTCTCTCTCTGCAAAACATAAATTAAGCAAACGTGAGTACAAAGGTACTCAGCAAGACTTACATCAGAACTACTACATATGCATCGGTATCAACAAGGGGGGGTGGTGGAGTTTAACTGCAGCAAGCCAGCTTTGACTCAGTGGCTAATCGGAACTACGACTGCAAGCAGCTCTTTTGAGGTGGCGCACGCGAGTCCACATATTCACCATTCAATACACCACTATGGAACTGCTCCCGTCTCCCTACGAGAAGGCCATCCATAGCACTCACACTTATCTTGCGAGTTCTAGAGTATCCACTTTCACAATATGATGCATGATCATGACATGGCAATATGTTATGGTTTGAGCTAATGCAACTAGCAGCCAGATTAAATAAAGTTGGTTTGAACCAAGGTTTCAAATTCGAAATCCATGCAAGGCATTTCAAATGCCATTTAATCAAACTATCAGATACAGCCACTTTAGGTTGGTCAAACATGCATGACAAAGCCATAAACAGATTCCTCATATTTTTCTGATCATTTGTCATATATAATTTATTTCATTTGGAGTTACGGTTGAATTTCTATGATTTTTAGAAGTTTTAACTATTTTCTAGAATTTCCTCGTTATTTTAGAATTGAACTAATTCCAGAAAAGAGTTTACTGTGCCAACATGACATCATGCTGACATCATCAGGTCAACGGGCGTCCCAGGTCAAACTGACTAGTGGGTCCTGCGTGTAAGTGACTAACCTAACTAACTGGGTTAATTAGTGTTTTAACTTAAGCTAATCCCCAGTTAATTAGGCCGGCGGGACCCGCATGTCAGTGAGCGAGGGGAGGTCAAACCCTATGGGTTTGGGTCAAACCCACCGGCGGTTAGCCGCCGGTGACCAAAGGCTAGGGCGGAGGGCTTCGGGAATCGTCGTCCAGTGTCGGATCGATGCGCGGAAAGGTGCGTTCGAAGGCTGGGAGTGTGCCGCGTCCAGAGGTGCAGGAGGTTGGGCGCGGGGAGGCCGGGAATGACGGCGACGACGACAACCGCGGCGGCCGGGGTACGGGTCGCGGGGACGGCAGCTAGCGGACGGGAACGGAGGGGGCAAGCATATAGGGAGGAGCAGAAGCTCACAACGCTTCGGACGGAGCCAGTGGCAAGGGCGGGGACGCACTGGAGCCCGCGAACCCACGGCGGCGAGAAGCGGGTAGAGGCAATGAAGGAGAGCCCGATGGCGTCGCCTGAGGGCGTCCGAGGTCTTGATCTTTGTCTAGTTGAAGTAGTGCTCGGTGGCGGAGCTTTGGAACACCATAATGTCGAGGCAAGAGAGTGCCTCAACTCACCGATTAGTGTGGTTAATTTGGCCCAAAAGGATATCGGAAACGGGAAGAAAGGATTTGCAAATGCATCAGACTCTTTAGAGACCTGGGATGACTCGGACATCATAACGGCTGTAAATGCTCAAAAAGATTTGAGACATCCTACAAAATGGTGGCATAACCACTCAACATCACAATATCAAGGTTCAGAGACCAACTATGAACACACGGAAGTACTGGAAACTGAACTGCGACATGAATCCATCAATCCTATAAGTCTATGGATTAGTAACACGTCATCCTGATAGATAGATGAGAAGGCATAGTTTCTTAACCCCATAGAAAAGAAGAGGTTGACTCAGATCAGAAGGGCATAAGGTAAATGAGTAAAAAGACCCTTACGTTCCCTTCCACAATCAATTCGCTTATATAACTAAAGCATTTCTAGAATCAACTTCGACCAGTTTGGCTTGGTAATCCTACAGGCAGTCAGGCTCTGATATCAAAGTTGTCAGGACCCTGATTCTAAGTCACACCGATCTAGCCTGTAACACCTCATATCACTTTGCGGCCGCATGCATGGTACTCCCATGGGTGTCGCCTTACCATGGCCCGGGACCGTTTGCGCCTTTTGGCTCACGTATATGATAGTGTCGCTAGCATCCATATGACAGAGAACCCGGGCTGACATGACTAGTCGTGAACCCAATGTGGCACTAACATACGGGGACAGGCATACATGGATCAA
The DNA here is from genome assembly GCF_002162155.2 of Triticum dicoccoides. Taxonomy (NCBI): domain Eukaryota; kingdom Viridiplantae; phylum Streptophyta; class Magnoliopsida; order Poales; family Poaceae; genus Triticum; species Triticum dicoccoides. Next base: position 54,645,642 of record NC_041380.1, on the reverse strand, counting down.
CATCGAGCATGTCAGTCAGCAGCGTGCAAATCTGGGCTGTAGCACTGGGCTAAGAGGACTCCGGGAACCCGGGCTGTAGCAGGCTAGGCAGGACTCCGGATGTCACTGCGTGACATTTCCCTGAAGGGACAGACGCAAGAACGAAGTGAATCACATGCCGGCCAGTCAAGTGTTCCGGAGCAGTAGTGCTAGGCTAGCAGGACTCCGGTAAACCGAGCTGTAGAAGACTACCAAGGCTCAATGGAAACACCAGACTACATTTCCCCTTAAGAGAGGCTACCAAGGATAAACAACTAGATTGTCGGATCCCACACATACCAAGCATTTCAATAACATACACACAATATGCTCGATATGTGAAAATACAACATGGCATCACAACAAAACTCTATGACTCAAAGTATTTATTCATTAGGCTCCGAAGAGCCAGATATTACAAACATGGGTCTCATGACCCAACATTCAGAGCATACCAGACAAAGCACATGCGGAAGCTTAACTTGTCTGAGTACAGACATCTACAAATGAAAAAAGGCTGAGAAGCCTGACTATCTACCAGATCCTACTGAGGGCACAAGATCGTAGCTGTGGTAACAAGCTAAACGTTGAAGTCCACGTGGAACTACTAGCGAGACTGAAGTCTCTCTGCAAAAACATAAATTAAGCAAACGTGAGTACAAATGTACCCAGCAAGACTTACAACAGAACAAACTACATATGCATCGGTATCAACAAAGGGGTAGTGGAGTTTAACTGCAGCAAGCTAGTTTTGACTCAGTGGCTAAGCTGAACTATGACTGCAAGCAACTCTTTTGAGGTGGCGCACACGAGTCCACATATTCACCATATCAATACACCACTATGGATCCGCTCCCGTCTCCCTACGAGAACGCCGTCCATAGCACTCACGCTTATCTGGCGCATTTTAGAGTATCCACTTTCACTTGTCTATGAACTGTATAGGCAACCAAGTAGTCCTTTACTGCAGACGCGGCTATTCGAATAGATGATGTTAACCCTGCAGGGGTGTACTTCTGCATACACGCTCTCACCACTTACCGTTGTTTACACGACATGTACTCGGCAACCTTCAAGCGGAAGCCCAACGAGGGTGTTGGCCACGGCCTACCTAAACACTCAAGTCTCTAGTCCAGGTTTATCGCCTATCTAGGTTCCATTCGCAGGGAGTCCGGCCGAGGTTTCCACATACGGCCCCGAATGATGTGTACAGGGTTCCCGAGACACCAAACGGGCGACTCGGTACACCGTGCCATGGTGTATCTACCGCATCATAGCCCACCCCTAGGGTCAGTGCTACGCATGGCTGCCAACACATATCCTACAAACACCGGAAAGTAGTTGCAACTCCTGGCAGAGGACTAGGGTGGTTAAGAAGCCGAGAGGGTCAATTAAGGATCCCAATGCATGGTAGTAATTCGTTCTTAAATCACACATACAAATCTCGGTGCTTAAGGACGATTCCAATCAAACAACCCACCATGTACTCCTACATGGCCTCTCATCGATACCTTTACCAAATCGTGTTCAATACCCTTAGCTCACACACAGTAGGTCATGTTCACAACTTTCCAATTCATCCCCGATGAATCAGACCTGACACAACTCTAAGCTATAGCAGGCATGACAAACAAGCATCAATGAGTAGGCACATCAGGGCTCAAACAACTACTACTCATGCTAGTGGGTTTCATCTATTTACTGTGGAAATGACAGGTCATGCAGAGGATAAGGGTTCAACTACCGCAGCAAGTAACAGATGAATCGTTGTTCTCCTAATGCAGTAAAAGAGAGCAGGAGTGAGACAGTGAGATTGCATCAGAATGAACAAGGGGTTTTTGCTTGCCTGGCACTTTTGAAGATAGCATTGAGTCTTCATCAGTGTCAACGGTCACAACGTCGGAACAACGTCTATCGAGGGGGAGCAACACCGGCAGACAGAGAAGAAACATGATCAATGCAATGCACAATATGATGCATGATCATGAGATGGCAATATGTTGTGGATTGAGCTAACGCAACTAGCAGCAAGATTAAATAAAGTTGGTTCGAACCAAGGTTTCAAATTCAAACTCCATGCAAGGAATTTCAAATGCCATTTAATCAAAATATCATATACAGCAACTTTAGGTTGGTCAAACATGCATGACAAAGCCATAAACAGATTCCTCGTATTTTTCTGATCATTTTTCATATATAATTTATTTCATTTGGACTTACGTTGAATTTCTATGATTTTTAGAAGTTTTAACTATTTTCTGGAATTTCCTCGTTATTTTAGAATTGAACTAAATCCAGAAAAGAGTTTACTGCACCAACATCACATCATGCTGACGTCATCAGGTCAACCGGCGGCCTAGGTCAAACTGACCAGTGGGTCCCGCATGTAAGTGACTAACCTAACTAACTGGGTTAGTTAGCGTTTTAACTTAAGCTAATCCCTGGTTAATTAGGCGGGCTGGACCCGCATGTCAGTGAGCCAGGGGAGGTCATACCCGGTGGGTTTGGGTCAAACCTACCGGCGGTTAGCCGCCGGTGACCAAAGGCCAGGGCAGAGGGCTTCGGGAATCATCGTCCGGCGTCGGATCGACGCGCGGAAAGGTGCGTTTGAAGGCTGGGAGTGTGCCGCGTTTAGTGGTGCAGACGGTTGGGCGCGGGGAGGCCGGGAACGATGGCGATGACGACAACCACGGCGGTCGGGGTACGGGTCGCGGGGATGGCAGCTAGCGGACGGGAACGGAGGGGGCAAGCATATAGGGAGGAGCAGAAGCTCGCAACGCTTCGGACGGAGCCAGTGGCAAGGGTGGGGACGCCCTGGAGCCCACGAACCCACGTTGGCGAGCAGCGGGTAGAGGCAATGAAGGAGAGCCCGATGGCGTCGCCTGAGGGCGTCCGAGGTCTTGATCTTTGTCCAGTTGAAGTAGTGCTCGGTGGCGGAGCTTTGGAACACGCTACAGCGGTGGTTCATCGATGGTGGCTACGCATACGACTGCGGCGTGCTCTAGGTGGTGCTCGGGCTGCGCATGGAGCAGGGCTAGAGAGGCAACAGAGAGATGGGGGAGTGAGGGGGAAGGTGATGGGCGTCTCTGTGGCGCGGTTCGAAGGCCCAGGAGGCTGCCACGGCGAAGCAGGAGGAGGAGGACTCTGCGTGCGCGCGTGTGACTTCGCCTCTGCCTACTGGCAGAGGTGGAATATGACCACGGCGCCCTTGGTGGGCTGGGCCAGCAACGGTGTTGGGCTTCTACAGGTGCAGGTATGCTGGGCCAGGTTAGTTCCTTCTTTTCCACATTTCTATTTCTGTTTTCTAATACTTCATTTCTGTTTTGATTTGATTCGCAGACCAAATCATTTTAGTAGCTTCTAAAAATATTTATGTGGCTTGTTAAAATATATTCAAAGCCACTCAGAGGTTTTCAGGATTATTGGATTCATATTTTATATATAGCAAATATAAATCCATTGCAAATAGTTATTGCATTAACTCCATATGCCCAAAATAAATATTTATGAGCTCCTAAAATTATTCGTTTGGATTTTTTTCTCTGGCCAATATTTTCAGAGAGAAACATGAACATTTTCTTGGACCTAGTTGAAGCAATTTTATCTTGGTCATTTTCATAAATGATTTCTGATGCTTTCACATGTCCCCATTTCCAATTCATTGAAATTTAAACATGATGCACACATGACTAGCTAGTCTAGGTCATACCAAAACTAGGGATGTGACATCTATGATGATACCAGGTTTGGTCACAATTATCGTCATAGAAGTGTCATAAGCATGACAGAAAAAAATTCGTTCGGCCCAAAATGTCACGGATGTGTCTTTTCTTGTAGTGGAAGGACCCCCCTCACTAGTAGAAAAAGGGTCAAACATGAAGCACATTAGTGCCGGTTTGTATTTGACCCGGCACTAATGTATACATTAGTGCCGGTTCCAACGGCTAGCCGGGCCGCTTTCATTAGTACCTGTTCGTGGCGAACCTTTAGCACCGGTTCGTGCCACGAACCGGTACTAATGAGAGTGGTGGCAGGATGTTGTCAGACTGGGGCCCCTCCAGCCCCTTTAGTACCGGTTCTTGGCACAAACCGGTACTAAAGGTCGTCCTACGTAAACCCTTCGTCCACCCGAGCTCACTCTGTTCTTCCCCTTTCCCCTCTCCTCTATGTTCTTCCCCTCTTCCTCTCGAGCTCATCACACATTTTGCCCAAATTTGTCAAGATTTGAAGGCCCCCATCCATTCAAATGATCACAAAGGTTATCAACTTTGTCCTTTCATCTCTCATTGCTAGATTAGCTCTTGCAATGCTTTATATAGTGATTAATTTGTGAGTTTACTAATTTGGGAGGATATATATATATATATATATATATATATATATATATATATATGTGTGTGTGTGTGTGTGTGTGTGCTAGTATTTGATTTATATGCAATTTGAGGTCAAAAATAACACTTAGTTTGCATATGTAGGTGTGGTTTACTTAGTGCCTTCTAAATCTCCGTCGTAACCACCGTCGATTGCCTGCACCGTCCCATCACCGGCACCACCTTGTGGTGAGCCTCTTGTTCATGAAATTATATATAAAAATTGATGTTTGTGTGATTTGGATATGTAGTTACTCATATAATTATCTTACCCGTATGTTGTTTGTTATACATATAGTGCCATGGTTTTGAAATCCGTCCCTGTCGGCCCTCGTCCTTGTTATGATTCGGATGTGGTATATATATTCTCTTATAAAACTAGTTGCACTTCGTGTTTATGACAAATTATGCCCATCAAGTTGACATAGAAATTTTTTCTAGGAGGTATGTGAACCGGAAATTCCAACCGACCCTATTGCCGAGAGGTTAAATTTAGTTGAAAGAGAAAACAAGTACTTGAAAGAAAAATTGAAAAGAATTGAGGGGGAGAAGATGGAATTGGAGTTGCATGTTGCCGATGTCGTCGATGATCACAAGATCAAGATGGAGAAAATGCGCTTGAAGATAAGAAAGATTAGAAAATATGCCATCGATAGTGAGGCTTGGTATCATTATGCTGTTGGATCCATTGTTACCTTAGTTGCGATCTTGATCGTATTTGTTGTTGCATTTAGATGCTTTAGCTAGAGAGTTATTTGTTTGTTGCATTTAAGTGTTGTATGAACTTGTATTAATTTGGTCTATTCGGTGTTGTGTAATGAAGATGAGCCGGCAGTGGATGTACGATGACCGATGCTCTCCCCAGTTCGTTGAGGGTGTGCATACTTTTCTGCTTGCGGCTGAGGCAAACAAGCGGGCGGATGGTTTTATGCCTTGTCCATGTGTTCGCTGTAAGAATGGTCACAATTACTCTACGTCAAGAACCATTCACGTCCACCTCTTTAAGTCCGGTTTCATGCCCCACTATAATGTTTGGAACAAGCACGGAGAAAGAGGGGTTATGATGGAAGACAATGAAGAAGAAGAGGACGACGACAGCTATCCTGGCCATGGGTTCCCTGAATATGATGATAGAACAATGGGGGAAGAAGCTGAGCCGGTAATGCGAGAAGAAGCTGAGCCGGCAATGCGGGAAGAAGCAGAAGAAGAGGCATCAGATGAGCACGTTGATGATCTAGGTTGGGCCATTGCCGATGCAAAGAGAAACTGCGCAAGTGATTTGGAGAAGAAGAAGTTGCAGCGCATGTTAGAGGATCACAAAAAATTGTTGTACCCGAATTGCGTAGGTGACAAGAAAAAGCTGGGCACCACACTGGAATTCTTGCAATGGAAGGCAAAGAATGGTGTATCTGACAAGGGATTTGGAAAGTTGCTGGTAATGATAAAGGATATGCTTCCAAAGGACGACGAATTGCCCGAAGTACGTACGAAGCAAAGAAGGCTATCTGCCCTCTAGGGTTAGAGGTGCAGAAGATACATGCATGCCCTAATGATTGCATCCTCTACCGCGGTGAGTACGAGGATTTGAACGTTTGCCCGGTATGTGGTGCATTGCGCTATAAGATCAGCCGCGATGACCCTGGTGATGTCGAGGGTGAGCGCCCCAGGAAGAAGACTCCTGCCAAGGTGATGTGGTATGCTCCTATAATACCACGGTTGAAACATTTGTTCCAAAACAAAGAGCATGCCAAGGCGATGCGATGGCACAGAGAAGACCGTAAGAAAGAAGGAAAGTTGAGAGTACCCGCTGACGGGTCGCAGTGGAGAAAAATCGACAGAAAGTACGGGAAGGAGTTTGCAGATGACGCAAGGAGCGTATGGTTTGGTCTAAGCGCAGATGGCATTAATCCTTTTGGGGAGTAGAGCAGCAACCATAGCACCTGGCCTGTGACTCTATGTTTGTATAACCTTCCTCCTTGGTTGTGCATGAAGCGGAAGTTCATTATGATGCCAGTGCTCATCCAAGGCCCTAAGCAACCCGGCAATGACATTGATGCGTACCTAAGGCCATTAGTTGAAGAACTCTTACAACTGTGGAATGGAACAGCTGTACGTGCGTGGGATGAGCACATGGGGGAAGAATTTGACCTAAAGGCGTTGCTGTTCGTGACCATCAATGATTGGCCTGCTCTCAGTAACCTTTCAGGACAGACAAACAAGGGATACCACGCATGCACGCACTGTTTGGACGATACTGACAGTATATATTTGGCTAATTGTAAGAAGAATGTGTACCTAGGACATCGTCGATTTCTTCTGAGCAGGCATCCCATAAGAAAGAAAGGCAAGCATTTCAAAGGTGAGGCGGATCACCGGACGAAGCCTCGCCACCGTACTAGTGCTGATGTACATGATATGGTCAAGGATTTGAAGGTGGTCTTTGGAAAGTGTCCTGGTGGACAACCTGTTCCGAATGACGCTGAGGGATGCGCACCCATGTGGAAGAAGAAATCTATATTTTGGGACCTGCCCTATTGGAAAGACCTAGAGGTCCGCTCCGCAATCGACGTGATGCACGTGACGAAGAATCTTTGTGTGACCCTGCTTGGCTTCTTGGGCGTGTATGGGAAGACAAAAGATACACCTGAGGCACGAGAGGACTAGCAACGTATGCACGGAAAAGACGGCATACATCAGGGTCATGCAAGCTATGCTCTTACCAAAGAAGAGAAGGAAATCTTCTTTGAATGCCTGCTCAGTATTAAGGTACCGTCTAGCTTCTCATCGAATATAAAGGGAATAATAAACATGGCAGAGAAAAAATTCCAGAACCTAAAGTCTCATGACTGCCACGTGATTATGACGCAACTGCTTCCGGTTGCATTGAGGGGGCTTCTACTGGAAAACGTTCGATTAGCCATTGTGAAGCTATGTGCATTTCTCAATGCAATCTCTTAGAAGGTAATCGATCCAGAAATCATACCAAGGTTAGAGAATGATTTGGTGCAATGTCTCGTCAGTTTCGAGTTGGTTTTCCCTCCATCCTTCTTCAACATCATGACACACGTCCTAGTTCACCTATGCGAAGAGATTAACGTTTTGGGTCCTATATTTCTACACAATATCTTCCCCTTTGAGAGGTTCATGGGAGTCTTAAAGAAATATGTTCATAACCGTGCTAGGCCAGAAGGAAGAATCTCCAAGGGCCGTCAAAATGAGGAGGTCATTGAGTTCTGTATTGACTTTATTCTTGACCTTAAGCCGTTTGGTGTTCCTGAATCGCGACATAAGGGCAGACTGGATGGAAAAGGCACGCTAGGAGGGGAACAAATAATATGTATGGACGAACATTCTCTCACTGAAGCACACTACACAGTTCTACAGAATTCCGCCTTGGTGGATCCGTATATGGATGAACACAAGAATTTGCTACGCTCCAAACACTCGGAGCGGTCTGATGATTGGATTACACGTGAACAAACCAGGAGTTTCGCCAGCTGGTTGCAGACACGTACCATGCATGACACCTCTATTGAAGATGACCTGTACTTGTTGTCCCAGTTACCATCTTCGAATATAATGACTTTCAAAGGGTACGAGATAAATGGTAATACATTTTACATGATTGCCCAAGATAAGAAGAGCACCAACCAAAACAGCGGTGTCCGCTTTGATGGAGAAACCAAGACGGGAAAGGAAACATATTATGGTTATATGAAAGACATATGGGAACTTGACTATCGACGTGGTTTGAAGGTCCCTTTGTTTCGGTGCAAATGGGTCAATATGACACGAGGCGGGGTAACGGAAGACCCGCAGTACGGAATGACAACAGTGGATCTCAACAATCTTGCGTATGCAGACGAACCATTCGTCCTAGCCAATGATGTGGCACAGGTTTTCTATGTGAAGGACATGTCTACCAAGCCAAGAAAAAGAAAAGATAAGGAAGCGAATGCATCGTACGATGAGCCAAAGCGGGACATAGTACTTTCTGGGAAGAGAAACATCGTGGGAGTGGATGACAAGACAGACAAGTCATAAGATTATGAAAAGTTTGATGAAATTGCTCCATTCACAGTGAATATTGACCCGAGCATCCCATTAAATGATGAAGATTTTCCATGGTTACGGTGCAAAGGGACACACGCGAAGAAAAAGTTTCACACCCAAAGATCTGGGATGTGATCGGCTTCACTATCATCACTTTCTTCTGTGTTTCACACCCAGAAGGGAATCTCTGTAATAGTTAGGGTAGTTAATTATGTGTTTTGGCATTTGAAGCGCGAAGAAATTTTATGTGCAAACAAACTCTTTCATGCCTTTACTGATTTTTAAAGTTAAGTTATTAACAAACTAGTGATTCACACTAATTTCAAATAATTCAAAATTTAAACTATTCAAATTTGAAAACTACGGGCACTAACAGAAAGTTTGTAATTTTTTGTACCTAAAGCAAAAATATTCACAAAGAAACTCTAAATACACAAAAAAACAACTCAAAAATAAATAAAGCAAAAAATAAAAAAGCCCGCCTACTAGGCCAAAGCGGCCGGCATACGACTAGAAACCCAACCTATTGTTGGGCCAGGATGCAGGCCCGCAAAGGCCCAGTAGGCCTACAGGGCAGCACAGAACATGTAGGCCCAGAAGGCCTGCTATGGAGAGGAGCTCGAGAGAGCTACCGCACGGGGGTTTATAAACCAGTGCGGTCACCCCTCGGCTAGCGAGGTGGGACTAAAGTTGCTGCACCGCACCTGCGCCAGCGCACACCCTTTAGTACCGGGTCGTGGCACCAACCGGTACTTATGGGGGGGCCTTTAGTACCGGTTGGAGCCACCACCCGGTACTAAAGGGGGTCGCTTTCCGCCGCTTGGCCTGGCCAAAACAGGCCTTTAGTACCGGTTGGTGGCTCCAACCGGTACTAAAGGCCCCTCCTATATAAATAGCACTTACGAAAATTTCAGTTTCTCATCTGCTTCTTCTCCTCTGCACCGTCGCCCGCCGCGCCCCCCGTACGTCTCCATCCCTCGTCGCTGCCCCCGTAACCGCCCCGTCCCCGTCGTCGCCGCCCCGTCGTCCCCGTCGTCACCGCCGCCCCATCCCGGCCCGTCCCGCGTT
>NC_041380.1:54600499-54635592 GCF_002162155.2 Triticum dicoccoides | reverse complement strand
CGTCCCCGTCGTCACCGCCCCGTATGTCCCCGTCGTCGTCGCCGTCCCGGCCCGTACGTCCCCGTCCCCGTCAACGCCGCCCCGTCCCTGTCCCCGTCATCGTCATCCCCGTCGTCACCGCGCCCGTCGCCGTCCCCGCCCCCATCGCCTCTCGCCTCGCCGTTGGCGTTCGTGTGGGCCAGTTTCGGTGCGGGGGGAGCCGGCCCTGCCGGAGGTGGTACGTCATCGTGTCACGGAGGAGGACGAGCACGTCCAGCGCTACATGGTTGCGTTAGAGGGCGGCAGGTTCTCCAATACCTAGCAGTTTGTTCAGGGATCTCACTTCAGCTATGACCCTATGAGGGTTCCTTCTCTTTGGGTGTCCACCGCCTGCGCCGCAGGAACCGCGAGTGTCCTAGATTCTTCTGTAGTATTCGATCTTTATTAGATACATAGCCAGTGATGTACTCGATATATCATATTCAAGACGATGTATTCGAGATTATATCTATTATTCGAGACGATGTATTCGAGATTATATCTATTATTCGAGACGATGTATTCGAGATTATATCTATTATTCGAGACGATGTAATTTGAATACTAAATTGTTTTATATTTCTTTTGGCATAGTTAAATAAAAGCTATGGCGAAAAATACCAACAGAGAGGGAGAACAGACCATGTTCGATATAATACGCGGGCCAGATGATGATCAGAATGAAGAAGATTATGACGGCTCCGAATTTCTAAACAACACCGGAGAGGGTGATATGATATTCGATCGCGACGACCGAATTGATGAAGTCATGAACTACGATTATGACAACACCGGAGAGGTATATATATTTATATAAGTAGGCATCTGGTGATCATCACATGTTTTAAATGAGTTGAAGATATATTAACGAATCGATCTTTCTTCTTTCAGCCATCCGGATCGAGCAAATCTTCAGGCAAAAGGACGAAATGAGGCCCGAACAAAAAGTTGAAGGAGGGTGTAAAGTATAATATCGAGGCAATCAAACGTAATGGTGAACCATTATCGCCTAAGAAGATTGCGGACAAGTTCGTTCGTCTGTGCGTAGTTCTTGTGAAGGACCAACTCCCGATCCCCCTTCAAGAATGGAGAAAGCCAGCAAAGCCACGTCCAGATCTTACTTTTGTCGATGACAGACAAAAAAGTCTGCTTTGGGATACTCTCATGGAACATTTCACCCTACCAGATCATTTCACAGAAGCAGATGTGCAGAAAGTCAAGGACGCTGCTCTTAGGAAGATGGCGGTTGCATTCAAGAACCACCAGAATCGTGAATGGGACAAGTACGTCAAGGGAGGAAGGAAGACTCCAATATTCGAGGGAACACTAGAGAATCAAAGTGCTCATTGGGACGATTCCGTGAAATTCAAGGATTCAGAATTATCTAAGGAACGGTCAAGAATAAACAAGGCCAATGCCGCAAAAAAGGATAAGTTCCATAAGCTGGGGCGAGGTGGCTATGCGCTAGGAATGCCTAAGTGGGATAAGTCTGAGAAAGAGATGCTGGATGAAAGTGTCACTCCAGAAACATTGAGCTGGCCCCCTAGGTGCAAGACTTGGTTCTATGCGCATGGGGGGGAGTTGGACCCGAAGACAGACAAAGTTTCCAAGAACACATGTCTGGACGGAGCCGAAGATAAGCTACTTGTTGCAATAGAAGAGGCTCGGTCCGGGTTGTTCGAGCCCAACAAAGAGAACGACGAGCTTACGCGTGCCCTAGGAAATCCTGAACACCCGAGAAGAACACGAGGCATGGGTGCTATTCCGTGGTATGAGGGGTTTTCGGACTGGTACGCCGACTATAGAACCCGTGCGAGAAAGAAGATTGCGGAGGAGAAGAAGAGGAATATGGTGGAGGAGCAGAGGAAGCTCGACTATGAACGCCTTCAAGGCCTAGAATCAGCGCACGCGGACTTGGCAATCAAATTCCAGCGGCAGCAGGAGCAGGTCGACTCACTTAGCCAGCAAAGGGGGTCTCAGCAGCTGCAGCAGCTAGCGGATGATCCAGCATTGGATACCACCGCCCCATCCATGCCGAGAAGCAGCGTGGGTTCCGCCCCGTTTGACGCAATGCTGGATAGATACCCCGTGGATGATATCGCGGAGAACACTAACTGTGAGCTACACTTCAAAATTAAGAACATATCCTTGAAGTTGGCGGACAGTGTTGCTTATACAAATTCCCCCGATGCAACCTTCCATTGCAACCCGATTCCATCAGGCTATGCTCGTGTCGTGGTTGATGAGGTGGTGGACCAATATTCGGGGCTAGAGCTTGACATTCCTAGAGGTGACGAGGAGCACACACTCGGAGATGCCAAACATCGTATCATCCTATGGAGAAAGGATTGCATCATCTTTCAAAGGCCACCGGCACCGCGTCACCCGACTCCTCGTCGAAGTCCGCCACCGAGTCAGCAGACTCCCGCTCCTCCAAGTCCACCAACGCGTGAGGCCACTCCTCCGCCTCCAAGTCCGGCAAAGTGTCAGGCCACTCCTCCTCCAAGTCTGACACAGCGTCAGACATCCACTCCTCCTCCAAGTCCGGCACAACCTCAGGCCACTTCAAGTCCGGCACAGCTTCAGGCCACTCCTCCTCGTCCAACTCAGCCCCGTCAGCCGTCTCCGCCGCCTCAGCAATCGCAGAAGAGACACCCCGCAGCTATGGTGCATAGCGGTACGAGTCGAGGTCATAGTACATGAAGTACATGCGGAGGCAAGCGATATAAATATGGTCCAAACCTCACTACTCCTCTTCCTGTGAGGGCTTACGACAGGACCGAGGAGCAAACCAATGCCATAGTGCAGGCAGAAGTCGACGCCCATTTTGGACCGAAACCGCCACCGCCGCCAAGGGAGAAAGTGCCTGTGGAAGTAGCTGACCACTTCATTCGTATGGCTCAACCACCAGCTCCTAAGCCTGTTGACACAGACTATGAGCGCCACATCAGGAAGTTACATCGACAACTTCTACAGAAGGAGGCGAGCTCGAGCTCGAGAAAACAATAAGCAGCTGTCAAAAAATGCGGGAAAACCGTTGCCCAGCTGGGAGAACAGGCGGCGCAATCGATCCCCCCGCTTGTTGTGCCGCCAACAACACGTGACAGTACGCGTGCCCAATATTTTTGTGGCCAAACAGTTTACGTTCTCGAGGTGAGCGATGTAGTAATAACCTAGGAGCATATAATGCAGGCTGAAACTCTCAAAATCACTGTTGGACAACTCCTCGAGATCGAGGACATGCTTGAGCTTAAAGAGGAGGAAATAAAACGGAAATATGCCCGGGGCCAACCTTTGGTCAAGCCAGAAGAGGTCAAGAAGCTCCCAACGAGAATGTATGAATTACATGAATGGTACATGGACATTACCAAGAGATCCAATTGAGAGTCCCTCATGGTGCAAGTCAAGAAGGATCATTACTACCATGAGAAACTTGTGACCATTGAGTATTCTGAACTGTTTCCGTTATACAATCAAGATGCACTCGACAAATCTATCGTCAGTTGCTATTGTCTGTAAGTGATTTCTTTCTGTAATTTAAGTCTCAAGCTAGCTGTAGTGATCCTTTTGATCAATCATTACCTGTAATTATCCTCACTATATTCTTTTCTGTGGTATTTTGCAGGATGAAGATGTATGAAATGAGAAAAGGTGGACGCTATGGCATTGGGTTCATTGACCCAAACACCGTTAATGAATACACATGGACAATAAACAAGCATCATGAAAAGCAGGTAGAGGACAGCATGCTAGAGTTCTTGAAGCGCCTCAAATACAATGAAGATATACTACTTCCTTACAACTTCCAGTGAGTCACACTTTCTTGTACTACAAATTCTCTGTTTTTGCCTACTAGCTAGCTACATGTTTTTGCTTACATATGCCCGCTTAATTAAGACATGCAAACGTGTGTGCATGCAGATTTCACTGGGTCTTGTGTATCATGAAAGTTGACACCGGAACAGTTCAAATACTGGACTCACTACTCAAAGCAAATAGTAACTATAACATCTTGTTTCGGATAGTCAACAGGTAATTTCAATCATTATTAACTATATATCTCGGCCTATTTAGTTCGTCATTTCATGAACTATTTAATAACCCCTTTATTCATTTTCTTTGTCGGCGGGCAGGGCTTGGGCAAGGTTCATCAGCGTCACGGAAGGCGAATGGAAACGACAACTGAAATGGTTTCGACCCAAGGTAAGTAATTAAGTAGTACTAGCTAGCTAGCTAGCTGCAATCTCTTTAATTATCATGCTTGATTAATTATTATCTGATCAAATTAAATTCCATTCTCGTAATAAAGGCCCTGAAGCAGGCGCAGGGGACTAATCTGTGTGCATTCTGCGTTTGCGAGAACATTCGCATGATGGCGTCCGAAAGGAGCACATCTCAAAGACAGGAATGGGTACGCTTGTCAGAACACTATTCACAATTTTTACACCATTATCGACATCTAGTCACACAACTAATACACATGCATATTGATCTCCTTCTTAACAGTTCAAAGAGGTGCGGGACAAGCTCCTACAAACGGAGCGCGTAGAAGCACTTCAAGAGGAAATAGCGGGATTTTTGCTCGACCAGGTCACCCGAAGGGAGAATACTATTACCCGCTACTGCCCCCATCGACCAGGTCATGAACCACTTCCAATTGTCATCGTGCTCCGAAGGCACCAATTAGGCTAATGCCACTGGCTCCGAAGGCAACATGCATATGTAGGAGAAATTGTATATAGCTATACATGTGTGTATGTGTGAATTAATATGGTTTGTGAGACATTGATGATATATATATGATTGGTTCTACTAGAAATTCTATTTATATATATATATATATATATATATATATATATATATATACACACATAACGTGTACAATGTGTAGTATCGTAAAATACCAGCAAACGAAAAAGAATTAAAATGGAAAACACAAAATTAAATGAAAAAGAAATCATAAAACAAAAAAACCCCAAAACATTTTAGTACCGGTTGGTGTTACCAACCGGTACTAAAGGGCTCCCGGCCCCCGGAGCTGGCTCATGCCACGTGGTTGCCCTTCAGCACCGGTTCGTGCTGAACCGGTACTAAAGGAGGGGGGTGCCTGTCAGGACCCCGACTCGATGCCACATCGATCTAGCATGTAACACCTCATATCCCTTTGCGGCCTCACGCACGGTATCCCCACGGGTGTCGCCTTACCTTTGCCCGGGACCGTTTGCGCATTTTGGCACACGTATATGATGGTGTCGCTAGCATCCATATGATAAAGAGCCCGGGCTGACATGGCTAGTCGTAAACCCAAAGTGGCACTAACTTACAGGGACAGGCATCCATGACCCAGCATCGAACGTGTCGGTCATCAGCGAGTGAATCCAGGCTGTAGCACTGGGCTAACAAGACTCCGGTGAACCGGGCTATAGCGGGCTAGCAGGACTCTGGTATTCATCGCGTGACATTTCCCCGAAGGGACAGACACAGGATCGAAGAAGGACACATGCCGGCCTGCCTAAGTGTTCCGGAGCAGTAGCAAGCTACCAGGGCTCAGTGGAAGCACTAGGAGACATTTCCCGGTAAGAGAGGCTACTAAGAATCAACAACTAGATAGTCAGATCCCACACATAGCAATACACATTACACGTACGCATAACATGCAAGTATGTGTTGTACAACATGGCATCACAGCATAACTCAACAAACATATAGATAAAGGCTCAGAAGAGCCATCATAGCATTATTACAAACAGGGGTCACATGACCCAACAGTCAGAGCAATCAAGCAACAAGCGAAAGCATTACATGTCTGAGTATAGACATCTATAAATGAAAAGGGTTGAACGCCTGACTATCTACAACGTCCGATCAAGATCGTAGCTGAGGTACTAGCTACTAGTCGAAGTCCACGAGAACACTAGTAAGACCGAAGTCTCATCTGCAAAAACATAAATAAAGCAACATGAGTACAAAGGTACTCAGCAAGACTTACATCAGACCCTATCATACATGCATTTGTATCAAGAGGGTAATGTGGGGTTTAGTTGCAGCAAGCCAGCTTTGACTCTGTGGCTATCCTAATCTACGACTACCAGAAACTCTTGAGGTGAAACAACGTACACGAGTCCACTAATCACCACACAATACACTACTATGGATTCATCCCCGTCTCCCTACGAGAAGGCCATCCATAGCACTCACACTTGTCTTGAGCATTTTATAGTATCCACTTCAAGTTGTCTATGTACCATGTAAGCATCCAAGAAGTCCATAACCGCGGACCCGGCTATTCGAATAGATCATGTTAACCCTGCAGGGGTGTACTTCTTCACACACGCTCTCGCCACTTACCGCCATGTACACGTCATGTATCTCGGCAACCTTCAAGCGGAAGCCTGGCGAGGGTGTCGGCCACGACCTGACTAACCACACAAGACTCTAGTCCAGGTTTATCGCCTATTCGGGTTCCATCCACAAGGAGATCCGGCCGGGGTGTCGCTCACGGCCCCAAATGATGTGAGCACGGTTCCCAAGCCCACCATCCGGGTGCCACTTGGTACACCGTGCCACGTGTGCCTAGTCTGTCCCAAGCCCACCCTGCCGGGTGCCACTTGGTAGAAAAATAGCACTACCTACAAATACCAGAAACTAGTCGCGACTCCTGGACAGAGATCAAGTTGGCTAATAAGTCGAGAGGGGCACTTAAGCATTCCAATGTGTGGTAGTATCGAGTCATTGGACAACATACATAGAACTCAGTGCTTAAGGACGGTTCCAGTGAGACAACCCACCATGTACTCCTACATGGCCTCTCACCGCTACCTTTACCAAATCGTGTTCACACACTTCACTCTCAGCATCAGAACATATCGTAACACTCCAATTCATTCCCAATGAACCAGACCTGACACAACTCTAAGCAATAGCAGGCATAGCATGGTAGGAACACAACAATGGCTTCAATCAACTCCTACACATGCTAGTGGGTTTCAACTATTTACTGTGGCAATGACAGGTCATGCAGAGGAATGGGTTCAACTACCGCAGCACAAAGTAGCAGATGAATCGTTGTTGTCCTAATGCAATAACTGAGAGCAGGAGCGAGAGAGTAGGGTTTTATCGAAATGAACAAGGGGGTTTGCTTGCCTGGTAAAACAAAAGAGGAGGCACTGCTTCACAGACAGGTACTCTGGAACGTCTCCGGAGCAGGACCTATCGAGAAGGAATGGTGCCGGCAATCAATACACAATCATATGCAACAATATGATGCATGAACATGGCATGTAGATGTGATGCTGTTTGAGCTAATGCATCTAGTAAACATTTGGTTTGAAGTCCATTTGAACAAAAGGTTCAAATGCATCTCTAAATTAGGTCTCTTATATATGCCATAATGTGTTTTCCCATATTCAGCATGTATAAGTTGGTTTTTCATGCATGAAACTAGTACAGATGGAAAGATTGCATTTTTCTGATAATTTTTCATATATAAATTATTTAAATCTGAGCTACGGTTGAATTGTTATGAATCTTTGAAGTTTAAATCATTTTCTGGATTTCCTGAATTATTTTAATTCCAGAAAATATATAATTGCGTCAGCATGACGTCATCACTACATCAGCGGGTCAACGCGGCTGTCCAGGTCAAATCTGACGTGTGGGACCCACACGTCAGTGACAGGGGGGGTTAACAGGGGTTAATTTAGTTTAATTAAAAGGTTAGGGGGGGTCGGGCCCACTGGTCAGTGTTAGTGGCTAGTTAGGTTTAGTTTATTTTTTTTAATTAGAATTAGCAGGGCCTGGCCCCACTAGTCAGCGACCCTGGGGGGGTCAAACCTGGTCAACTCACCGGCGTTTAGCCGCCGGCGAGGCCGAGCACGGCGGAGGAAGTGCATTTGCACGTTACGGCCACCAAACGGGAGGCGGAGAGCATCTACGAGCTCCTGGGAACGAGCCGCAGCTCTTGGTGGTGATGGTTGAGCTCGGGGTGGCCGGAGACGTCGCCGGCGACGACTTTGGCGGTCGCGGGAGTTCGGGCGCCGATGAAAACGGTGCCACCGTGCACGGGAGGATCAACGGGTAGCAACTACGCGTTCTGCAGGCTCCCACAAAGCCAACGGGCATATGCACGGGGCCGATTGGCCACCGGAGCCTTGTCGGCGACGAGTTCGTGCGGCGGTGTGCTTCGGGCATCATGGGAAGTGGTGCTACAATGAGCGCTAGGCCGTGGGGTTAGGGGGAAACGACGGAGGAGCTCACTGGGAGGTCGAAGCGCAGCTCAGTGGGCCTGGGGACGACCTAGACGGCGCGAATCGAAGACGAGGTCACCGGCGGACGAAGGTTGAAGAAGAGCTCGAAGTCGACGCTGCAGGGCTTCCGGCGGGGCGTGGTTCGGTGAGGGGGTCGAGGACGACGTCGCGGAGCTCGTGGGCACAACCGAGGGGCGAGGGGGTGGCTGTGGCCGTGGTGGTTCTCGTCGGCGGCGGCGGCCCCGTTCGGTGGAAGTGAGGGGGAGCCAGAGGAGGGGATGAGCATGGGGGGGGAGGAGGAATGAGAGGGCCTGGGGTGCGTGGCCGTCTCCGTAGCATTGGGAGGGAGTCCGGGGAAGCAGGAGGTGGCCAACAGGGGGGGAGGTGGCGCGCGCGCGTGCCGGCGAGCGTCGGGCACACGCCCTCGTCCTTCTGTCCGAGGAGGGAGACGATAGAAGGCAGCGGGGGTGGGCTGGGCCGCCAGCTGGAGATGGGCCAGGTAAGTGGCCCAGGTAAGTCTCTCTCCCCTTTTCTGTTTTCTTTTCTAATTTTCTGTCATTTGTTTGATTTAATAAATATATTAAATCATTTAATTTTATTATGCCAATTTTTGTAGGGGCTAATGGTATTATTCCAGAGCTCTTTTATAATTGGCATAATTTTTGGACCATATTTCATATATATAGAAATATATTTCCAATGCAAATATTTATCGAATTAATCCAAATGGCCAAAATAAATGTCAGCTCCTAAAAATATTGTTTTGATTTTTATCTCTGTCCAATATTTTCAGAGGGCAACATGAGCATTTTCTTGGACCCTTTTGGAGAAATTTTTATTTGGGTCATTTTCAAAAAAATGATTCTGAGGTTTCCACCAATCCTCATTTCAAATTTAAATGAAATTTAAATATGATGCACAAATAGCTAGCTAGTCTAAGTCATACCAGACTAGGGATGTGACAACTCGCCCCCACTTGACAGAATCTCGTCTCGAGATTCAGGGGTCGACGGAAAGAAAGCGGGGTACTCCAGTCGAAGACGATCTTCTCGCTCCCAAGTAGCCTCTCTCTCGGAATGATGAGACCACTGAACTTTGAGAAACTTGATGTTCTGACGTCGGGTAACACGCTCTGCTTGATCAAGAATGCGAACCGGGTACTCTCGGTATGTGAGGTTATCTTGGAGATCAAGCGTTTCGTGGTCCACTCCGCGGATAGGATCCGAGAAGCAACGCCTGAGTTGAGAGACGTGGAAGACATCATGAACTCGAGAAAGATGTGGGGGTAGTTCCAACTGGTAGGCAACCTCTCCTCGTTTAGCGAGAATGCGAAAGGGACCAATGTAACGAGGAGCCAACTTGCCCTTGATACCGAAACGATGGGTACCCTTCAAAGGAGTAACCCGAAGGTAAGCTTGGTCACCGATTTCATAAGTCATATCCTTATGATGACGATCGTACTGACTTTTCTGACGAGACTGGGCTGTTTTCAAATTCTCACGGATGATGCGAACTTGCTCTTCTGCCTCCTGGATCATATCCGGTCCAAAGAATTGTCTTTCACCGGTTTCTGACCAGTTCAAAGGTGTTCGACATCTTCGTCCATAGAGAACCTCAAAAGGAGCTTTCTTGAGGCTGGATTGGTAGCTATTGTTATAAGCAAACTCGGCGAAAGGAAGACATTTCTCCCAATCCATACCGAATGAGATAACGCAAGCTCTGAGCATGTCTTCGAGAATTTGATTGACCCGTTCCACCTGACCACTCGACTGAGGGTGGAAAGCGGTACTGAAGGAAAGATGGGTTCCCATGGCAGTTTGGAAGCTCTCCCAGAAGTGAGAAGTGAAAAGACTGCCACGGTCTGAATTGATCTCTAGTGGAACACCATGGAGTGACACTATTCGAGAAATGTATAAGTCAGCAAGCTGACTAGCAGTGATACTCTCTCGAACAGGAAGGAAGTGAGCCACTTTGGAGAGACGATCAATGACTACGAAGATAGCATTATTCCCTCTCTTGGTCCTGGGAAAGCCGGTGATGAAGTCCATACCAACTTTATCCCATTTCCATTCAGGAATAGCTAAAGGCTGAAGGGTGCCAGCAGGTCTTTGATGCTCTGCCTTAACGCGACGACATACATCACATTTAGCAATGAACTCCGCGATTTCTCTCTTCATCCTAGTCCACCAGAACCTCTGGCGTAGGTCCTGATACATCTTAGTGCTACCGGGATGAATTGTGAGAGGAGATTCATGCGCCTCCTTAAGAATCAACTGCCGAAGATGTTGCTTCTTGGGAACCACCAAGCGATTCTCAAAGAAAACAACACCGCGATCATCCATAGAGAAACATCCACCAACTCCCTTCTTAATGTTTCTCTTAATGCGGATAACCCCCCTATCAAACTTCTGGTCAGAGATGATCTGATCCTCAAGGGTAGGTTTCGCCACCAAGGTAGAAAGGAATCCGCGAGGAGCAATGTGAAGGTTAAGCTTACAGAATTCCTCATGGAGAAGTGGTTGGCCTTGCTGCAACATGAGATTGTTGCAATAGGATTTACGACTTAGAGCATCAGCCATGACATTGGCCTTGCCTGGGGTGTAGGTAATCCCTAGATCATAATCTGTGATCAACTCCAACCAACGTCTTTGCCTAAGGTTCAGATCCGGTTGGGTGAAGATATACTTGAGACTCTGGTGATCGGTGTAGATCTCGCAACGTTTACCAAGGAGGTAATGTCGCCAGGTCTTGAGTGCATAGACTACGGCTGCAAGCTCTAGATCATGTGTAGGATAATTCTCCTCATGTGGATGCAACTGTCGGGATGCATAGGCAATCACATGACGATCCTGCATAAGGATGCAACCTAGTCCCTGTCGTGAGGCGTCGCAGTAGATAATAAAGTCTTTAGTGAAATCCGGTGGCACAAGTATGGGAGCAGAAGTCAGGCGTCTTTTCAGTTCCTGAAAACTGTACTCACACTGTGGGGACCACTCAAACTTTTTATCTTTCTTGAGAAGTTCCGTGAGGGGTTTGGCTACTTTGGAGAAGTTTTCAACAAAGCGGCGACAATAGCTGGCTAGACCAAGGAAGCTCCTAACTTGTTTGACTGTTTCAGGTGGAGTCCAATCGAGAACGGCTTGAACTCTCTCGGGATTGACAGCAATGCCCTTACCAGAGATTACGTGGCCTAAGTAGGTCACTTCTGGCAACCAAAATTCACACTTGGAGAACTTGGCATAAAGGCGGTGCTCTCTGAGTTTTTCTAACACAAGTCTAAGATGTTCGGCATGCTCTTCCTCGTTCTTCGAGTAAATAAGAATATCATCGAGGTAAACCACGACGAACTTATCTAAGTACTCCATGAAGATCGAGTTCATCAAGCGGGAGAAGGTGGCTGGGGCGTTGGTTAGGCCAAAGGACATGACGGTGTACTCGTACTGGCCATAACGAGTGACAAAAGCTGTCTTGGGAATGTCCCCGTTTCTGATCTTGATTTGATGGTAGCCTAACCTTAAATCCATCTTGGAAAAGACTGAGGATCCAGCGAGCTGATCATACAGGTCGTTGATCCTGGGGAGCGGATACTTGTTCTTTATCGTGACCAAATTAACGGGACGATAATCAACGACCATCCGGTCCGTACCGTCTTTCTTCTTGACAAAGAGGACGGGGCAAGCCCAAGGAGAAGAACTAGGACGGATGAAACCCTTTTGCAAGGACTCATCGAGTTGTTTCTTAAGCTCGGCTAATTCTAGGGGTGCCATCTTGTAAGGTCTCCGGGAGATTGGAGCTGTTCCTGGGATAAGATCTATGACGAACTCTACATCTCTGTCAGGTGGAACACCTGGCAGTTCTTCTGGAAAGACATCCGGAAAGTCACGGACTACCGGGATATCTTCAAGGTCTGGAAGAGGGCTGGCATTAAGAGAATAGAGCTGACGCTTTGCAACTCTAGTGGAGACGGTGACTAACTTGCCAGATGGGTGTGTAAGCTGAACAGATCTTGTGTAGCAATCAATCTTGGCATGATGAGCTGTCATCCAGTCCATACCCAAGATGATGTTAATATCTGAGGACTTGAGGGCTACAAGTGATGCAAGGAATACAAGTCTGTCAACAAGGATTTCGTTACCATGGCTTACACTAGAGGTTTGCCATTTGGATCCAGGAGTTTGGATGACTAGCGGAGTTGGCATTCCACAAAATGACAGGTTGTGCAAGTTAGCATAGCTTTCAGAAATGAAGGAGTGAGATGCTCCAGTATCGAATAGAACTGATGCTGGGTGACAATTGACAAGGAGTGTACCAAGAACGACATCTGGATCATCATGAGCGTCTTTAGCTAAGACGTGATGCACACGTCCACGTTCAGTGGGGGCTGACTTGACACTGATCATCTTGCGTGATGGCTTAATACAGCCAACAGTCTTCTCGGGCTGGGGTGGAGCATAACT
Organism: Triticum dicoccoides; assembly: GCF_002162155.2. NCBI lineage: Eukaryota > Viridiplantae > Streptophyta > Magnoliopsida > Poales > Poaceae > Triticum > Triticum dicoccoides. The sequence goes on along the minus strand of NC_041380.1, from coordinate 54,622,871 downwards.
AGTCTGAGAGCAATCACGTGCATAGTGTCCTGGCTTCCCGCATGTGAAGCAAGTCCCTGAGGTTGGACGTGGACCCGCACTGACAAGCGGTCTACCAGTAGGCCTGGGTGGAACATATGACTGAGTTGGGGAAGGCACCACAGAGGATGGCCTCGGTGTATAACCGGAAGGAAGAGCGGAGTTTGGAACCCAAATCTGGCGTTTCTGGGAACTAGAGCCAGAGGGAGATCCCAAATCACGGGTGTGCTTACGAGACTCCTCGTAAGTGAGTTGAGCTGTCTCTGCATTGATGGCCTTGTTCACAAGGGCTTGGAATGTATCACAATGATGCAGGTGGAGATCACGACGCAACTTGGGGTTGAGACCCTTCCGGAACCTAGCTTGCTTCTTGGCGTCCGTGGACACTTCTTCTGTGGCATAGCGGGCAAGGTTCTCGAACTCTCTGCTATAAGCATCAACAGCCATCTTACTCTGGGTGAAACTGCAGAACTCTTCTCTCTTGCGATCAAGGAGGGCCTGGGGAATGTGACGCTCGCGAAAAGCCTCAGTGATATCCTTCTAGGTAGGAATCTGGCCAGCTGGAAGCATAGCCTCATAGTTCTGCCACCAAAGACTAGCAGGACCTTCCAGGTGGTATGTGGCATAAGTGACCTTGTCATCTTCAGCTACGCTCGCGGAACGCAGCTTATGGGTGATGCTACGGAGCCAGTCATCTGCATCGAGTGGCTCGATGGAATGATGAAAGGTAGGTGGGTGCAAACGAATGAAGTCATGAATGGTAGCAGACCCTTTGAACTGATGTGCGGTGTTCTCCTCGATACGTGCCAACAAACGGTTAGACTCACGCTTGTTCCTCTCCATTTCTAGCATGAACTCTGTCAACGAAGGCTGGTCAGGAGGATCCTCATCCCTACCATATCCATGGTTCTGGCTACGAGCGACGGAACTCCGCTTAGCTGATGACATCCTGAGAAACGAAACCAAGGACGAAATCAACATTAACTATAGATTGTAGAATGTAGGACAAGGAATTAGTATCTCTCGAACTCCTAGGGAAATTTCAGCAGCATAACGGTAGTAAAATGCTCAGAATGAGACATCCTACTAAAAATGGGGTGGTAACATACTCATCATCATCACTCAAGGTTCGGAGGTAGTACTAAACAGACTACATCGGAAGTACTCGAAAACTGGGGTATGACTCTGATCAACCAATCCTATGGGACTACGGAGTAGTAACACGTGATCCTGATAGACGGAAGAGAAGCCTAGTTCCTTAATCCCGTCGGAAAGATAGGATGACTCAGATCAGAAGGCCATGAGGTAAAGGAATAAAAGAGCCTTACGTTCCTTCCCACAATCAATTCCCTTACATAACTAAACAATTTCTAGACTCAACTTCGACCAGTATGGCTTGGTAAACCTACAGGCAGTCAGGCTCTGATACCAAAGCTGTCAGGACCCCGACTCGATGCCACATCGATCTAGCATGTAACACCTCATATCGCTTTGCGGCCTCACGCACGGTATCCCCACGGGTGTCGCCTTACCTTTGCCCGGGACCGTTTGCGCATTTTGGCACACGTATATGATGGTGTCGCTAGCATCCATATGATAAAGAGCCCGGGCTGACATGGCTAGTCGTAAACCCAAAGTGGCACTAACTTACAGGGACAGGCATCCATGACCCAGCATCGAACGTGTCGGTCATCAGCGAGTGAATCCAGGCTGTAGCACTGGGCTAACAGGACTCCGGTGAACCGGGCTGTAGCGGGCTAGCAGGACTCTGGTATTCATCGCGTGACATTTCCCCGAAGGGACAGACACAGGATCGAAGAAGGACACATGCCGGCCTGCCTAAGTGTTCCGGAGCAGTAGCAAGCTACCAGGGCTCAGTGGAAGCACTAGGAGACATTTCCCGGTAAGAGAGGCTACTAAGAATCAACAACTAGATAGTCAGATCCCACACATAGCAATACACATTACACGTACGCATAACATGCAAGTATGTGCTGTACAACATGGCATCACAGCATAACTCAACAAACATATAGATAAAGGCTCAGAAGAGCCATCATAGCATTATTACAAACAGGGGTCACATGACCCAACAGTCAGAGCAATCAAGCAACAAGCGAAAGTATTACATGTCTGAGTACAGACATCTATAAATGAAAAGGGCTGAACGCCTGACTATCTACAACGTCCGATCAAGATCGTAGCTGAGGTACTAGCTACTAGTCGAAGTCCACGAGAACACTAGTAAGACCGAAGTCTCAGCTGCAAAAACATAAATAAAGCAACATGAGTACAAAGGTACTCATCAAGACTTACATCAGACCCTATCATACATGCATTTGTATCAAGAGGGTAATGTGGGGTTTAGTTGCAGCAAGCCAGCTTTGACTCTGTGGCTATCCTAATCTACGACTACCTGAAACTCTTGAGGTGAAACAACGTACACGAGTCCACTAATCACCACACAATACACTACTATGGATTCATCCCCGTCTCCCTACGAGAAGGCCATCCATAGCACTCACACTTGTCTTGAGCATTTTATAGTATCCACTTCAAGTTGTCTATGTACCATGTAAGCATCCAAGAAGTCCATAACCGCGGACCCGGCTATTCGAATAGATCATGTTAACCCTGCAGGGGTGTACTTCTTCACACACGCTCTCGCCACTTACCGCCATGTACACGTCATGTATCTCGGCAACCTTCAAGCGGAAGCCTGGCGAGGGTGTCGGCCACGACCTGACTAACCACACAAGACTCTAGTCCAGGTTTATCGCCTATTCGGGTTCCATCCGCAAGGATATCCGGCCGGGGTGTCGCTCAGGGCCCCAAATGATGTGAGCAGGGTTCCCAAGCCCACCATCCGGGTGCCACTTGGTACACCGTGCCACGTGTGCCTAGTCTGTCCCAAGCCCACCCTGCCGGGTGCCACTTGGTAGAAAAATAGCACTACCTACAAATACCAGAAACTAGTTGCGACTCCTGGACAGAGATCAAGTTGGCTAATAAGTCGAGAGGGGCACTTAAGCATTCCAATGTGTGGTAGTATCGAGTCATTGGACAACATACATAGAACTCAGTGCTTAAGGACGGTTCCAGTGAGACAACCCACCATGTACTCCTACATGGCCTCTCACCGCTACCTTTACCAAATCGTGTTCACACACTTCACTCTCAGCATCAGAACATATCGTAACACTCCAATTCATTCCCAATGAACCAGACCTGACACAACTCTAAGCAATAGCAGGCATAGCATGGTAGGAACACAACAATGGCTTCAATCAACTCCTACACATGCTAGTGGGTTTCAACTATTTACTGTGGCAATGACAGGTCATGCAGAGGAATGGGTTCAACTACCGCAGCACAAAGTAGCAGATGAATCGTTGTTGTCCTAATGCAATAACTGAGAGCAGGAGCGAGAGAGTAGGGTTTTATCGAAATGAACAAGGGGGTTTGCTTGCCTGGTAAAACAACAGAGGAGGCACTGCTTCACAGACAGGTACTCTGGAACGTCTCCGGAGCAGGACCTATCGAGAAGGAATGGTGCCGGCAATCAATACACAATCATATGCAACAATATGATGCATGAACATGGCATGTAGATGTGATGCTGTTTGAGCTAATGCATCTAGTAAACATTTGGTTTGAAGTCCATTTGAACAAAAGGTTCAAATGCATCTCTAAATTAGGTCTCTTATATATGCCATAATGTGTTTTCCCTTATTCAGCATGTATAAGTTGGTTTTTCATGCATGAAACTAGTACAGATGGAAAGATTGCATTTTTCTGATAATTTTTCATATATAAATTATTTAAATCTGAGCTACGGTTGAATTGTTATGAATTTTTGAAGTTTAAATCATTTTCTGGATTTCCTGAATTATTTTAATTCCAGAAAATATATAATTGCGTCAGCATGACGTCATCACTACATCAGCGGGTCAACGCGGCTGTCCAGGTCAAATCTGACGTGTGGGACCCACACGTCAGTGACAGGGGGGGTTAACAGGGGTTAATTTAGTTTAATTAAAAGGTTAGGGGGGGTCGGGCCCACTGGTCAGTGTTAGTGGCTAGTTAGGTTTAGTTTATTTTTTTAATTAGAATTAGCAGGGCCTGGCCCCACTAGTCAGCGACCCTGGGGGGGTCAAACCCGGTCAACTCGCCGGCGTTTAGCCGCCGGCGAGGCCGAGCGTGGCGGAGGAAGTGCATTTGCACGTTACGGCCACCAAACGGGAGGCGGAGAGCATCTACGAGCTCCTGGGAACGAGCCGCAGCTCTTGGTGGTGATGGTTGAGCTCGGGGTGGCCGGAGACGTCGCCGGCGACGACTTTGGCGGTCACCGGAGTTCGGGCGCCGATGAAAACGGTGCCACCATGCACGGGAGGATCAACGAGTAGCAACTACGCGTTCTGCAGGCTCCCACAAAGCCAACGGGCATATGCACGGGGCCGATTGGCCACCGGAGCCTTGTCGGCGACGAGTTCGTGCGGCGGTGTGCTTCGGGCATCATGGGAAGTGGTGCTACAACGAGCGCTAGGCCGTGGGTTTAGGGGGAAATGACGGAGGAGCTCACTGGGAGGTCGAAGCGCAGCTCAGTGGGCCTGGGGACGACCTAGACGGCGCGAATCGAAGACGAGGTCACCGGCGGCCGAAGGTTGAAGAAGAGCTCGAAGTCGACGCTGCAGGGCTTCCGGCGGGGCATGGTTCGGTGAGGGGGTCGAGGACGACGTCGCGGAGCTCGTGGGCACAACCGAGGGGCGAGGGGGTGGCTGTGGCCGTGGTGGTTCTCGTCGGCGGCGGCGGTCGCGTTCGGTGGAAGTGAGGGGGAGCCAGAGGAGGGGATGAGCATGGGGGGGAGGAGGAATGAGAGGGCCTGGGGTGCGTGGCCGTCTCCGTAGCATTGGGAGGGAGTCCGGGGAAGCAGGAGGTGGCCAACAGGGGGGAGGTGGCGCGCGCGCGTGCCGGCGAGCGTCGGACACACGCCCTCGTCCTTCTGTCCGAGGAGGGAGACGACAGAAGGCAGCGGGGGTGGGCTGGGCCGCCAGCTGGAGATGGGCCAGGTAAGTGGCCCAGGTAAGTCTCTCTCCCCTTTTCTGTTTTCTTTTCTAATTTTCTGTCATTTGTTTGATTTAATAAATATATTAAATCATTTAATTTTATTATGCCAATTTTTGTAGGGGCTAATGGTATTATTCCAGAGCTCTTTTATAATTGGCATAATTTTTGGACCATATTTCATATATATAGAAATATATTTCCAATGCAAATATTTATCGAATTAATCCAAATGGCCAAAATAAATGTCCATGAGCTCCTAAAAATATTGTTTTGATTTTTATCTCTGTCCAATATTTTCAGAGGGCAACATGAGCATTTTCTTGGACCCTTTTGGAGAAATTTTTATTTGGGTCATTTTCAAAAAAATGATTCTGAGGTTTCCACCAATCCTCATTTCAAATTTAAATGAAATTTAAATATGATGCACAAATAGCTAGCTAGTCTAAGTCATACCAGACTAGGGATGTGACAGTGCCTTTAGTGACCACACTTTAGTGCCGGTTATGGAACCGGCACTAAAGGGCCTTACGAACTGGTGCTATTGCCCGGTTCTGCACTAGTGCCTATTGCCCACACTCACTTGGCAATGGTTCCAAATGTCGTCGCGGAAAGGGGTTAAAAACCGTTTGTATAGCTGATACGTCTCCAACGTATCTATAATTTTTTATTGTTTCCATGCTATTATATTACCTGTTTTGGATGTTTAACGGGCTTTAATATACCTTTTTATATTATTTTTGGGACTAACATACTAACCAAAGGCCCAGTGCAAATTGCTGTTTTTTTCCTATTTCAGTGTTTCACAGAAAAGGAATATCAAACGGAATCCAAACGGAATGAAACCTTCGGGAGAGTTATTTTTGGAACAAACGTGATCTAGGAGACTTGGACTAGACGTCAAGAAAGAAGCAAGGAGGCCACGAGACAGGAAGGCGCGCCTAGGGGGGTAGGCGCGCCCCCACCCTCGTGGGCCCCTCATAGCTCCACCGACGTACTTGTTTCTCCTATATATACCCATATACCCTGAAAACATCCAGGAGCACCACGAAACCCTATTTCCACCGCCGCAACCTTCTGTACCCATGAGATCCCATCTTGGGGCCTTTTCTGGCACTCTACCGGAGGGGGAATCGATCACGGAGGGCTTCTACATCAACACCATAGCCTCTCCGATGATGTGTGAGTAGTTTACCACAGACCTTCGGGTCCATAGTTATTAGCTAGATGGCTTCTTTTCTCTCTTTGGATCTCAATACAAAGTTCTCCTCGATTCTCTTGGAGATCTATTCGATGTAATTCTTTTTACGGTGTGTTTGTCGAAATCCGATGAATTGTGGGTTTATGATCAAGATTATTGCTTAACAATATTTGATTCTTCTCTGAATTCTTTTATGTATGATTTTATATGTTTGCAAGTCTCTTTGAATTATCAGTTTGGTTTGTCTTACTAGATTGATCTTTCTTGCAATTGGAGAAGTGCTTAGCTTTGGGTTCAATCTTGCAGTGTCCTTTCCCAGTGACAGGAGGGGCAGCAAGGCACGTATTGTATTGTTGCCATCGAGGATAAAAAGATGGGGTTTATATCATATTGCTTGAGTTTATCCCTCTACATCATGTCATCTTGCCTAATGCATTACTCTATTCTTATGAACTTAATACTCTAGATTCATGCTGGATAGCGGTCGATGTGTGGAGTAATAGTAGTAGATGAAGAATCGTTTCGGTCTACTTGTCCCGGACGTGATGCCTATATACATGATCATGCCTAGATATTCTCATAACTATTTGTTTTTCTATCAATTGCTCGACAGTAATTTGTTCACCCACCGTAGAATTTGCTATCTTGAGAGAAGCCACTAGTGAAACCTATGGCCCCCGGGTCTATTCTCCATTATATTAATCTCCTGTCAAAAAGCCTTTTCTGTCACCGTTTATTTTGCTATATTTATTTTCCAATCTATACAATAAAAATAGCAAAAATATTTATCTTATTATATCTATCAGATCTCACTTGCGTAAGTGACCGTGAAGGGATTGACAACCCCTTTATCGCGTTGGTTGCGAGGTTCTTTTTTGTTTGTGCAGGTACTAGGGACTTGCGTGTAATCTCCTACTGGATTAATACCTTGGTTCTCAAAAACTGAGGGAAATACTTATGGTACTTTGCTGCATCACCCTTTCCTCTTCAAGGGAAAACCAATGCATGCTCAAGTGGTAGCAAGAAGGATTTCTAGCGCCGTTGCCGGGGAGATCTACGCACAAGTCAAGACATACAAAGTACCCATGCCGGGGAGATCTCTCGTTTTCCTCTCCCCATGTCACCTTTGCAGTTTTATTCGCCCTCTTTTCCGTTCGCCTCTTTTTCATTCGCTCTTCTTCTTGATTCTTGTGTGACATGATATCTCTTCCAAAAAGTATTGATCTTCAGCATAGAAGGTTGGAAGAAATTGAGAACAACGTTAGAACTTTTATGTCCTTGCAATTGGAGCATAATAATTTGTTCATAAATGAGATTAAAGAGCAAAAAGGTTCTAGAGTACATGAATAAAGAGCTCGATGATATTGTTGGTGTCAAAACGGGAGGATCTCGGGTAGGGGGTCCCGAACTATGCGTCTAAGGTTGATGGTAACAGGAGACAGGGGACATGAAGTTTTACCCAGGTTTGGGCCCTCTTGATGGAGGTAATACCCTACGTCCTGCTTGATTGATATTGACGAATATGAGTATTAGAAGAGTTGATCTACCACGAGATCGTAATGGCTAAACCCTAGAAGTCTAGCCTGTATGACTAAGGTGTTGAGTATATCCTTTCCGGACTACACCCTCCGGTTTATATAGACACCGGGGGGATCTAGGGTTACATAGAGTCGTTTACGTAAGAGGGAATCTTCATAGTTGTTCGCCAAGCTTGCCTTCCACGTCAAGGAGAGTCTCATCCGGACACGGGTACAGCCTTCGGTCTTCATATCTTCACAGCCCATCAGGCCGGCCCATAGATAACAGTTCAGACGCCCAAGGACCCCTTAGTCTAGGACTCCCTCCAGAACCTGGCTTCAATGACAAGGTATCCAGCGCGTAGTGTTGTCTTCGGCATTCCATGGCGGGTTCCTCCTTCCGAACTCCCGAATAGTCCCCAGACGAATTGATCGTGGCCGGACCTGTAACACACAACGCACACAACCACAGAGAGAATATAATAACACACAAGTCCAATCTGCTGGCAACTTTAGTAATGCGATGTCACGCCTGTCTGGTCATAATTTCGAACCATTTTTCGCCCCACATTTTGAGACGCGGTTGTCATTGGCACGTCGTGTCAAAGAAGAGATTTTGTCCCCTTATTATGGGATTCTCATCAATATGGGCATGTGTAACCCAACTGTCGTCGTTCTAAGCTTGACAGTAGAATAGGGGGGTAGGAATGTAGAGGCAAGATCATAGCTATGGAGGAGTTGTACACGCGTGTTTTATGAGTTCATGCCCTTCTCGGAGGAAGTAACAGCCCTACGTCTCGGAGCCCGGAGGCGGTCGACTAGATATATGCATGTGAATTACAAAAGGTGCGAACCCTTGTCTCAGAGGAGGGGGTGGCTTATATAGAGTGCACCAGGACCCCAGCCAGCCCACGTTACAAAGGGTTCAATGTACATTAAGGAAGGGCGTTACTGGTAATGCTAGTAATAAAGAGATATAAATGATCTTTAAGGTTGCAGAGTGAATGACCGACTATTGTAATCGTGAGTGATGTTAGGCCTTCTAAACTCCGAGTGGTTTCTCGTATCGTCGAGTGGTTGTTCGCATAGTCGAGTGTCTTCTATACTGTCGAGTGGAACATAGCTTCACGGTCGAGTGGATGATGATTTTGCTTCGACCGCTTCTGGTTCCTTTAGAGATGTCCTTGGGGAGGGTATCTTGGAAAGATCCACGACCCTGCCCTAGGTACATAGCTTCATCATGAGCCCTCGAATGGATCAGGGTTTGAGTGAGGAAGGAGTTGGGAACACTTTCGACTCATTCTTTGTGCTATGAGTATAACTTGTTCTGGAACAATGAACCAAGGAGACAACATAAACTTCTTTTTCAGTCGCCTTGGTCCATTCTTAGTTTTTGTCGAGTGAACTTTCACGGTAGAATTCCGAATGATAATGTGGAGGATGTTTTCGGTCTGACCAGTTGCTCTGCTCTCCGTAGATTTCACGGGATTCGAATTTAGGGAAGCGCGCCAGACGGGCGAGGCCGTGGTAATTGGGACGGATTAGGCAGGTCTCCTCGATCTCCATGCCACCTTTTTCACCACGTACTGTGCGCGCGACTGTTGCGGGATTTGTTTAGATCGTCTGGGCCTACCAGACAGTCACTCGGGGAATGACCTTATAAAAGGCACCTGACCGGGTCTCTGCACCGTGTGCTCCCATTCTCTTTTCTTCTTCCTCCGACCTCTCCGCCACGCTTGCTTGTGCTCTCGTTGCCGGACCCTCGCTCGAACTCGATCTGCCACCATGGGGAAAGAGAAGACGGTGGCGCTGGAGCGCGCGAAGAAGGCGACCGCGAAGGCGAAGGGGAAGCGGACCAGCCGGGGTGGATCCTCGTCGAGATCAGACCTGCCGCCAGGCTGGATCCAGGGCGACTGGATCCGCTCGACGATCAGCTAGGACGACCTCGATGACCTGGTGGAGGGGGGACCGATCCCCCACAAATCGGCGTGGACAAGGGAGGGTGAGTGCGTTCTCTCGCCACCCACGTCGATCGCGGATTTTCTCTGCCTCCCCATCCTTTCTTTCGGGGCTTTTTGAACTTCTTTGGGGCTCAGCTCCACCACTTCACTCCAAACACCATAGTCTATCTGGCTGCTTTTGTGTCAATGTGTGAAAATTTCTTGGGCTGTCGACCGCACTTGGGTCTCTTCAAACATATCTTCACCTGCCGCTCCCAGTCGGTCAAAAAGGCCCATCCGAGTGATGAGAGGACGCACGTAATCCAGATGTGCAGGGGCCTGGGGATCCAGATGAGGAACAAGAGCACCTTCCCAGCGATGATCCTTCCCGACTTGGTCCACGGCTGGCAGTCGACTTGGTTTTACTGCAAGGATCAGCCAACCCCGGGTCAGTCGACCGGACTTCCTCCCTTTTCCCTGGCTCGAGTGGAGAGGCCCTCCTCCTTGAAGGTGGTCCCCGAAGAGAAGGCGCAAGTCAAGGTCCTGGTCGAGCGGGTCGTCCAACTCGTCCGCGACGGGGTGACTGGGATGGACCTGCTGGAGGTCTTTATCGGTCGACGCATCCAACTATTCCAGGCCCGTGATCATCCGATGTAGATGTACTCTGGACTCGAGGACTCCACTCGGATCCACCCGGAGGATGTCAGTGAGGACATCTTGGAGAAGTGGCTGATGGGAATCACCAGCAACAAAGACAACCCCCGGGGGTCTAGGAGGGTGATTCCATTCAAGCACTCGCGCCAGCCGGAGCAGGTATGATTCTGTTTTCCCAAATATCTTTCCGATTCACTGTGTGACATCTTATTGATGGTCGACTGTACTCCTTTTGCTTGTTGTTCTTTCAGGCTCTCATTGACATGTACTCGATGCCCAACGGAGTGCAGGAGCAAGACGTCGAGGAGGGAGCGAGCGGGGGCGAGAGCGGCGAGTGGCACTCGGATGCAGAGGAGGACGAGGAGAGCGACGACTCGAGCGATGACGAAGATGTCGACTCGCCTCCTCGCAGTGAGAGGAGATCCAAGCACGCACACGACCCGGCGAGCACCCCGGACCTGGCGACCGCACCGACTGGGCAGTCTTCGAAGCGCCCCCGGATGTCTTCTCTAGCGCCGATTGAGAAGGCCCCAAAGCAGCCCAAGGTTGTGCCGCCTCCAGCTCCAAAAGCACCGAAGGCCACCTCCTCCAAACTGCCCAAGGCTTTGCCTAGGATCAAAGTGACCGTCCCTACCATCTCCGGCTAATCATCTGACTTGTTCTTTTTGTCGACTCGAGCAACAGAATGTAACCGACTAAGTACGGACACTTGCAGTGCTGCTACTTCAGGAACCGCTTCCTAAAGTATCGAGATGAGGAGATGGAAGACACAGTTACCTCCAACCCAGGTAGAAACTCTTATGATCTTGTTCTTGATAACTTGGTCGATTGCATTCTAGTGGTTCACTTAGGGTCGACTGATCTGTCTTGCAGCTCCACTCAACGTCATCGATCCTCCAGATGACGATGAAGATGTGGCTCTTAAGCCTAGGATGAGCAAAAAGGTAGCAGCTGGCAAGATGTCTTAGCAAGGGCCAACAACAACACCACACGTTCGTCAATCTGAAGACGCGGGCAGGGCCTCTGTAACCTTCGTTGCACCCTTGTCGAGTGAGCACCCCGCACCGTCGACTGCACCGGTGATTCCTTCAGTCGTCCAACTCCACGCCACGGAGCTCCAAGATGCCGCACCTGGGTCATCTGCTCTCTTTTTCACCAGCTACCCCGTTCCGGACAACCAGTCGGAAGCGGCTGTGGAAGCCATCCGTCGGGCTGACGTGATGATGGAGAGGATGAAGATGGTGCATGAGAATAGTCAGGCTGCTTATGATGCCAGCGCTGCTCTCCGGGCCAATGTCTAGGTAAGTAGACTTTCAACCGACCTTGCTCTATCAGGATATGCTACCTGAAAATTTTTCTTCTATACAATCTCCTGTTATTTGCGTCGAATCAGTGCACCCACTGGGTGTTTTGTTGTCTTTGGTAGTTGCGTTCTTCCACTTGGTCTGGGCGAGTAGGATCTTAACCGGTGGGGGCACGCAAGTGCACCCACTGGGTGTAGTCCCTGAGACCACAGTCGACTGCTGGTAGTCGACTGTGGTCTGAGTTCTACCTTCCTTTATTTTCTTCCACTCGACCCGGGCGGACCGGTCGAATGAGATCGGAACAGGTGGGGGCATGCTCAGTGCACCCACTGGGTGTAGTCCCCGAGACCGCAGTCGACTGCTGGTAGTCGACTGGGGTTTGAACAGTTTTTTTTTTGACTTGACCTGGGCGGACCGATCGAGTTGGGTCTTAATCAGCAGGGGCACGCCAAGTACACCCGCTGGGTGTAGCCCCTGAGACCGCAGTCGACTGTGTGCAGTCAGCTGGGGTCTAAGCAAACTTCTTTAAGTTTTATCCACTCGGAAGTGAACAACCTTTGATCTTGTCGATTGACACATATTTTGCCTTCTGCAGAAGTCTTGTACTCTCATTTCCAAGTTTGCTGAACTTGAGGAGAAGCAGAGGCAACTCAACCTCGACCTGGAGTTGGCTCAGCAAAATCTGAAGAAAGCTCAAGACAAAGCTGCTGGTATGGAAGGTAACTGCCTGTCGACTGTTCTTTTAAAACATTTCTTCGAGCTCTTGTCTGATCCGATTGCTTCTTTTGCAGAGAAAATGAAGTTGGCTCTGGAGAAGAAGGACTCGGACCTCGCCGATGCACAGAAGGAAGCCCAAGATAAAACTGCCCTTGCAGACCAGAAGCTGGCTTCAGTCGAAACACTGGAAGGGGAGGTGACCAAGCTGAAGTCCTATCTCAACGAGTCTAACCGAGAGGTGAGTCGTCTGAAGAAGGACAAAATTACCCTGAATGAGAAGATGGAGTCTGCGGTCCACAAGAGGAATGACATGGAGGCTTATCTCAGAACCCTCGCCAAGAAGCATTATCTTATGTTGGAAGGTATTTCTTTTAAACCGACTGTGTTGGTGCTTGCGAACGGATCCTGTCCGGTCGACTCACTAATTTTTGTCTGCAGAATTCGGCCAAGACTTTGACAAGGAAACTGGAAAGGTCGAGACGGGTCTGGACCCTATCGCTTCTCCAGTTTGCGACGAAACTGCAATGAACGTGCTCCGACTGGAGTCTCGTGTCACCAGCGTCACAAGCTACCTCGCGCGCCTGAAGGAGGTGCTACCTCTTGAGCTTGCGTTGGATTTCCCCGAAGAGGAAAGGATGATGTAGCAGAGTAGCGTAAGTATTTTCCTCAGTTTTTGAGAACCATGGTATCAATCCAGTAGGAGGCCACATTCAAGTCCCTCGTACCTGCACAAAACGATAGCTACTCGCAACCAACGCGATTAGGGGTTGTCAATCCCTTCATGGTCACTTACGAGAGTGAGATCTGATAGATATAATACTTTTGGTATTTTTGGTATAGAGATGCAAAGTGAAAAGTAAAAGGCAAAGTAAAAAAGCAAAGCAAGATTAAAGTGATGGAGATTGATATGATGAGAATAGACCCGGGGGCCATAGGTTTCACTAGTGGCTTCTCTCAAGAGCATAAGTATTCAACGGTGGGTGAACAAATTTCTGTTGAGCAATTGACAGAATTGAGCATAGTTATGAGAATATCTAGGCATGATCATGTATATAGGCATCATGTCCGTGACAAGTAGATCGAAACGATTCTGCATCTAGTACTATTACTCCACTCATCGACCGCTATCTAGCATGCATCTAGAGTATTAAGTTAAAAACAAAGTAACGCTTTAAGCAAGATGACATGATGTAGAGAGATAAATTCATGAAATATAAAATAAACCCCATCTTGTTATCCTCGATGGCAATGATACAATACGTGCCTTGTTGCCCCTTCTGTCACTGGAAAAGGACACCGCAAGATCGAACCCAAAGCTAAGCACTTCTCCCATGGCAAGAAAAACCAATCTAGTAGGCCAAACCAAACTGATAATTCGAAGAGATTTGCAAAGATAACTAATCATACATAAAAGAATTCAGAGAAGATTCAAATATTATTCATAGATAGACTTGACCATAAACCCACAATTCATCGGTCTCAACAAACACACCACAAAAAGAAGATTACATCAAATAGATCTCCACGAGAGAGGGGGAGAACTTTGTATTGAGATCCAAAAAGAGAGAAGAAGCCATCTAGCTACTAACTATGGACCCCGAAGGTCTAAGGTAAACTACTCACACTACATCGCAGGGGCTATGATGATGTAGAAGCCCTCCGTGATGATGGCCCTCTCCAGCGGAGCTCCGGAACAGGCTCCAAGATGGGATCTCGTGGATATAGAAAGTTGCGGTGGTGGAATTAGGTTTTTGGCTCCTGTTCGGATCGTTTGGGGGTACGTAGGTATATATAGGAGGAAGGAGTACGTTGGTGGAGCACCGAGGGGCCCACGAGGCAGGGGGCGCGCCCTAGGGGGGTGGGCGAGCGCCCCACCCTCATGACCGCCTCTTTGACTCCTTGGAGTAGGGTCCAAGTCTCCTGGATCACGTTCGGTGAGAAAATCACGTTCCCGAAGGTTTTATTCCGTTTGGACTCCGTTTGATATTCTGTTTCTCCGAAATACTGAAATCGGCAAAAAACAACAATTCTGTGCTGGGCCTCCGGTTAATAGGTTAGTCCCAAAAATAATATAAAAGTGGAAAATAAAGCCCAATATAGTCCAAAACAGTAGATAATATAGCATGGAGCAATCAAAATTATAGATATGTTGGAGACGTATCAGGCATCCCCAAGCTTAATTCCTGCTCGTCCTCGAGGAGGTAAATGATAAAAAGAGATTTTTTTGATGCGGAGTGCTACTTGGCATAATTTCAATGCAAATATTCTTAATTGTGGTATGAGTATTCAGATTAGGAAGATTCAAGACAAAAGTTCATATTGACATAAAGAATAATAATACTTCAAGCAAACCAACAAAGCAATTATGTTTTCTTAAAGTAACATGGCCAAAGAAATTAAAGTTCATCCCTACATCATATAGTTTAGTCATGCTTCATTTTCGTCACACAAAAATGCTCTCATCATGCACAACCCCGATGACAAGCCAAGCAATTGTTTCATACCTTAATAATTTCAAACTCATAAACTTTCACGCAATACATGAGTGTGAGCATGGATATAGCACTATGGGTGGAATAGAATATAATGATGGGGGTTATGTGGACAAGGAAAAAAAGGAGAAAGTCTCACATCAACGAGGCTAATCAATGGGCTATGGAGATGCCCATCGATTGATGTTAATGCAAGGAGTAGGGATTGTCATGCAACGGATGCACTAGAGCTATAAATGTATGAAAGCTCAACAAAAGAAACTAAGTGGGTGTGCATCCAACTTGCTTGCTCACGAAGACCTAGGGCACTTGAGGAGGCCCATTGTTGGAATATACAAGCCAAGTTCTATAATGAAAATCCCCATTAGTATATGAAAGTGATAACTCAAGACACTCTCTATATGAAGAACATGGTGCTACTTTGAAGCACAAGTGTGGAAAAAAGGAATAGTAGCATTGCCCCTTTTTATTTATTTTCTTTTTTTTGGACCTTCTTATTTTTCTTTGGCCTTTCTCTTTTTTGGGGACAATGCTCTATTGAATGATGACCATCACACTTTTATTTATTTAAAACTCAATGATTACAACTCGATACTAGAACAAAGTATTACTCTATATGGATGCCTCCGGCGGTGTACCGGGATATGCAATGGATCAAGAGTGACAAGTATGAAAAAATTATGAACGGTGGCTTTGCCACAAATACTATGTCAACTACATGATCATGCTAAGCAATATGACAATGATGGATGTGTCATGATAAACTGGATGGTGGAAAGTTGCATGGCAATATATCTCTGAATGGCTATGGAAGTGCCATAATAGGTAGGTATGGTGGCTGTTTTGAGGAAGATATAAGGAGGGTTATTTGTGAAAGAGCGTATCATATCACGGGGTTTGGATGCACCAGCGAAGTTTGCACCAGCTCTCGATGTGAGAAAGGGCAATGCACAGTACCGTAGAGGCTAGCAATGATGGAAGGGTGAGAGTGCGTATAATCCATGGACTCAACATTAGTCCTAAAGAACTCATATACTTATTGCAAAAATCTACAAGCCATCAAAAACCAAAGTATTACGCGCATGCTTCTAGGGGGATAGATTGGTAGGAAAAGACCATCGCTCGTCCCCGACCGCCACTCATAAGGAGGACAATCAAATAACACCTCATGTTTCAAATTTGTTGCATAACGTTCACCATACGTGCATGCTACGGGACTTGCAAACTTTATCTCAAGCACTTCTCAAATTCACAATTACTCTACTAGCATGACTTTGATATTACTACCTCCATATCTCAAAACAATTATCAAGCATCCAACTTTTCTTAGTATTCAACACACTCAAAAGAAAGTTTCACAAATCTTGAATACCAAGCATGTTATTATTAAGCAAATTACCATGCTATTAAGACTCTCAAAATAATTTAAGTGAAGCATGAGAGATCAATAGTTTCTTTAAAACAAATCCACCACCATTCTCTAAAAAATCTAAGTGAAGCACATAGAGCAAAATTATAGCGCTGAAAAGATATAAGTGAAGCAAATAGAGCAAAACTACTTAGCTCAAGAAGATATAAGTGAAGCACATAAAGTAGTCTATCAAATTCTAATTCATGTATGGCTCTCTCAAAAGGTGTGTACAGCAAGGATGGTTGTGGCACACCAACAACCAAAGACACAAATAATACAAGACGCTCCAAGCAAAACACATATCATATTGGTGAATAAAAATATAGCTCCAAGTAAATTACCGATGGAAGTGGACGAAAGAAGGGTTGCCTTCCGGGGCATCCCCAAGCTTTAACTTTTTGGTGTCCTTGGATTATCTTGGGGGTGCCATGGGCATCCCCAATCTTAGGCTCTTGCCAGTCCTTGTTCCATAATCCATCAAAAGAATTCACCCAAAACATGAAAACTTCACAACACAAAACTTAAAGTAGAAAACTCGTGAGCTCCATTAGTGAAAGAAAACAAAAAACCACTTCAAGGTACTATAATGAACTCATTGTTTATTTATATTGGTGTTAAACCTACTGTATTCCAACTTCTCTATGGATTATAAACTATTTTACTAACTATAGAATCATCAAAATAAGCAAACAACACACAAAAAACAGAATATGTCAAAAACAGAACAGTCTGTAGTAATCTGTAGCTAGCGCAATATCTCGAACCCGAAAAATTCTAAAATAAATTTCTGGACTATAGGAATTTATCTATTAATTATATGCAAAAATAATTAACTAAATAGCACTTTCAAAATAAAAATGACAGCAGTTCTCGTGAGCTCTAAAGTTTCTGTATTTTTACAGCAAGTTCAACAAGACTTTCCCCAAGTCTTCCCAACGGTTCTACTTGGCACAAACACTAATTAAACACAAAAAACACAAACAAAACACAGGCTATATAATTTATTTGTTACTAAACAGGAGCAAAAAGCAAGGAATAAAAATAAAATTGGGTTGCCTCCCAACAAGGGCTATCGTTTAACGCCCCTAGCTAGGCATAAAAGCAAGGATAGATCTAGGTATTGCCATCTTTGGTAGGCAATCCATAAGTGGCTCTCATGATAGTTTCATATGGAAATTTTATTTTATTTCTTGTAATGTGTTCCATGCCCTTTTTAATGTAAATTGAAATCTAATATTCCCTTCCTTCATATCAATAATCGCACCAACCGTTCTAAGGAAAGGTCTACCAAGAATAATAGGGCAAGAAGTATTCCAATCTATATCAAGAAGAATGAAATCTACGGGCACATAATTTTTATTTGCAACAATAAGAACATCATTAATCCTTCCCATAGGTTTCTTAATAGTAGAATCTGGAAGATGCAAGTTTAGAGAGCAATCATCAAAATTGCGGAAATCTAGCAAATCACACAAAGTTTTGGGGATAGTGGAGACACTAACACCCAAATCACACAAAGCATAAAACTCATAATCTTTAATTTTAATTTTAATTTTAATAGTTGGTTCCCACTCATCATAGAGTTTTCTAGGGATAGAAACTTTCAACTCAAGTTTTTCTTCATAATATTGCATCAAGGCATCAACAATATGTTCGGTGAAGGCCTTCTTTTGACTATAAGCATGTGGAGAATTTAGCACGGATTGCAACAAGGAAATACAGTCAATTAAAGAGAAATTTCATAATTAAATTCCTTGAAATCCAATATAGTGGGTTCAGCAACATCTAGATTTTTATTTCTTTCAATCCCACTTTCATCAATTTCATCATAAAGATCTAAATACTCCGAATTTTTAGAATGCCTTCTTGGTAAAGAAAGATCATATTCAGTTTCATAAAGATTCTTATTGCAAAACAAAGATTTAATAGGAGACACATCAATAACTTTTAGATCTTCATCTTGATTTTCATAGAATTGGAAGAACACGCTTTAATAAAGGCATCTTTGGAAGCACGCATCCTAGCTGTTCTTTCCTTGCACTCATCAATGGAAATTCTCATGGATTTGAAAGGCTCATTGATATCATGCTTGGGAGGAATAGATCTAAGCTTTAAAGAATCAACCTCAAGAGAAATTCTATCGACGTTCCTAGCCAAATCATCAACTTTAAGCAATTTCTCTTCAAGCAAAGCATTAAAATTCTTTTGTGAATTCATAAAATCTTTAACACTATTCTCAAATTCAAAGGGCATCTTATTATAATTTCCATAAGAGTTGTTGTAGGAATTCCCATAATTATTAGAAGGATTACTAGGATATGGCCTAGGATTAAAATTCCCTCTATAAGTGTTGTTACCAAAATTATTCCCACCAACAAAATTCACATCCATATATTCATTGTTATTCTCAATCAAAGTAGACAAAGGCATATCATTAGGATCAGAAAAAACACTCTTAGTAGCAAATAATTTCATAAGTTCATCCATCTTTCCACTCAAAACATTGATTTCTTCTATCGCATGCACTTTATTATTAGAAGATCTTTCAGTATGCCATTGAGAATAATTAACCATAATATTATCTAGGAGTTTAGTAGCATCTCCTAAAGTGATTCCATAAAAGTGCCTCCGGCGGCCGAATCTAAAAGATTTCTAGAAGCAAAATTCAATCCGGCATAAAATTTTTGTATAATCATCCACAAATTCAAACCATGAGTAGGGCAATTACGTATCATTAATTTGATTCTCTCCCAAGCTTGTGCAACATGTTCATGATAAAGTTGCTTAAAGTTCATAATATCGTTTCTAAGAGAGATGATCTTAGCGGGAGGGAAATACTTAGAGATAAAAGCATCTTTGCACTTGTTCCAAGAATCAATACTATTTTTAGGCAAAGACAAAAACCAAGCTTTAGCACGATCTCTAAGCTAAAAAGGAAATAGCTTCAATTTAACGACATCATTATCGACATCTTTTTTCGTTTGCATATCACATAAATCAACGAAGCTATTCAGATGAGTAGTGGCATCTTCACTAGGAAGGCCGACGAATTGATCTTTCATAACAAGATTCAACAAAGCAGTATTGATTTCACAAGATTTAGTGTTGGCAAGAGGAGCAATCGGAGTGCTAAGGAAATCATTATTATTGGTATTGGTGAAGTCACACAATTTGGTAGTATTTTGAGCCATCACGACAAACAAGCAATCCAACACACGGGCAAACAAAAAGGCTAGCGAGAAAAAGGGCAAACGGAAAAAGGGAAGGAGAAGGAGATTGGGAAAGAGAGGGCGAATAAAACGGCAAGGGTGAAGTGGGGGAGAGGAAAACGAGAGGAAAATGGAAACTAATGTAATGCGAGAGATAGGGATTGTGATGGGTACTTGGTATGTTGACTTTTTGCGTAGACTCCCTGGCAACGGCGCCATAAATTCTTCTTGCTACCTCTTGAGCTTGCGTTGGATTTCCCAGAAGAGGAAAGGATGATGCAGCAGAGTAGCATAAGTATTTCCCTCAGTTTTTGAGAACCAAGGTATCAATCCAGTAGGAGGCCACGCTCATGTCCCTCGTACCTGCACAAAATGATAACTGCTCGCAACCAACACTATTAGGGGTTGTCAATCCCTTCACGGTCACTTACGAGAGTGAGATCTGATAGATATAATATTTTTGGTATTTTTGGTATAAAGATGCAAAGTGAAAAGTAAAAGGCAAAGTAAAAAGCAAAGCAAGATTAAAGTGATGGAGATTGATATGATGAGAATAGACCTGAGGGCCATAGGTTTCACTAGCGGCTTCTCTCAAGAGCATAAGTATTCTACGGTGGGTCAACAAATTACTGTTGAGCAATTGACAGAATTGAGCATAGTTATGAGAATATCTAGGCATGATCATGTATATAGGCATCACGTCCGTGACAAGTAGACCGAAACGATTCTGCATCTACTACTATTACTCCACTCATCGACCGCTATCCAGCATGCATCTAGAGTATTAAGTTAAAAATAAAGTAACGGTTTAAGCAAGATGACATGATTTAGAGAGATAAATTCATGCAATATGAAATAAACCCCATCTTGTTATCCTCGATGGCAACCATAGAATACGTGCGTTGCTGCCCCTTCTGTCACTGGGAAAGGACACCGCAAGATCAAACCCAATGCTAAGCACTTCTCCCATGGCAAGAAAAACCAATCTAGTAGGCCAAACCAAACTGATAATTCGAAGAGACTTGCAAAGATAACTAATCATACATAAAAGAATTCAGAGAAGATTCAAATATTATTCATAGATAGACTTGATCATAAACCCACAATTCATCGATCTCAACAAACACACCGCAAAAAGAAGATTACATCGAATAGATCTCCACGAGAGAGGGGGAGAACTTTGTATTGAGATCCAAAAAGACAGAAGAAGCCATCTAGCTACTAACTATGGACCCAAAGGTCTGATGTAAACTACTCACACTTCATCGGAGGGGCTATGATGATGTAGAAGCCCTCTGTGATGACGGCCCTCTCCGGCCGAGCTCCTGAACAGGCCCCAAGATGGGATCTCGTGGATATAGAAAGTTGCGGCGGTGGAATTAGGTTTTTGGCTCCTGTTCGGATCGTTTGGGGGTACGTAGTTATATATAGGAGGAAGGAGTACGTTGGTGGAGCACCGAGGGGCCCACGAGGCAAGTGGCGTGCCCCCCACCCTCATGACCGCCTCTTTGACTCCTTAGAGTAGGGTCCAAGTCTCCTGGATCACGTTCGGTAAGAAAATCACGTTCCCGAAGGTTTTATTCCGTTTGGACTCCATTTGATATTTTGTTTCTTCGAAATACTAAAATAGGCAAAAAAAACAGCAATTCTGGGCTGGGCCTCCGGTTAATAGGTCAGTCCCAAATATAATATAAAAGTGGAAAATAAAGCCCAATATAGTCCAAAACAGTAGATAATATAGCATGGAGCAATCAAAAATTATAGATACGTTGGATACGTATCAGGAGGTAGTCTCACGAGTCGACTCATTGCTCTGGCCAAGGGCGACGCTTCAAAATGACCTGGAATCCCTGATAGCTCGACTCAACGAGATCCCTGACCGAGTGCAGGAATGGAAGAAGTCCTCCGTCCGGTGTGGTGCTGACGTGGCGCTGTCCTTGGTGCGAGTCCACTGCAAGGAAGCTCGTGTAGACAAGCTGGCGGCGATCAAGGGCGCTAACACCAAAAGGCTTTCATCGCTGGTGTAACTCGGATCACGGATGGGATCGACCTGGACGAATTCGTCGAGCCTGCCAGCCCTCCTCCAGCCGAGTGAACAAACTTATGAGACTTGAATCTGCTTTAAATTTGCCTCGGAATGCCGAGTGGTTACTGTAACCGTTAAACTCCTTCGGGCTTGATGCTGAATTACTTTTGTTTTGCTGCTTGGGACTTTAGGATTTATCCGAATTTGGTTTATTTCTGAATATGCTTGCGTTTTGCCCTCAAGTGGACTTTGTTCTTTGCTCTGAATAATCCTTGTGCTTGAGATGTAGCTCTGAGGTGGAAGGTTGCAGTCGACCTGCACCTCGCTGTCCTTGCAGATAGGGACGGAGCACACATTGTACTTGTGGCGTAGCTCCGAAGGAGAAGGTTGCGGTCGACCTGTACCTCGTCGTCCCTGTGGATAGGGATGGAGCGCACATTGTACTTATGGCGTAGCTCCGAGGGAGAAGGTTGCAGTCGACCTGCACCTCGTCGTCCTTGCGGATAGGTGTGTGTTTCGAACTTAGGCGAGTGTGGGACTGCAGCTAAGCCCCTGAGTGGGAGGTTTGCTCTCCACTCGGTAGGATTTTTTCAAACTTAGGCGAGTACTGGACTGCAGCTAGTTCTCCGAGTGGGAGAACTTAGGCGAGTGCCGGACTGCCGCTAAGCCCCCGAGTGGGAGGATTGCTCTCCACTCAGTAGGATTTTTTCAAACATAGGCGAGTACTGGACTGCAGCTAAGCCTCCGAGTGGGAGAACTTAGGCGAGCGCCGGACTGCAGCTAAGCCCCCGAGTGGGAGGATTTCTCTCCACTCGGTAG
>NC_041380.1:54597833-54600196 GCF_002162155.2 Triticum dicoccoides | reverse complement strand
CGGACTGCAGCTAAGCCCCTGAGTGGGAGGATTGCTCTCCACTCGGTAGGACTTTTTCAAACATAGGCGAGTACTGGACTGCAGCTAAGCCTCTGAGTGGGAGAACTTAGGCGAGCGCGGGACTGCAGCTAAGCCCCCGAGTGGGAGGATTGCTCTCCACTCGGTAGGATTTTTTCAAACTTAGGCGAGTGCTAGACTATAGCTAAGTCTCCGAGTGGGAGAACTTAGGCGAGTGCCGGACTGCAGCTAAGCCCCCGAGTGGGAGGGTTGGTCACCACTCGGTAGGATTTTACAAACTTAGGCGAAACGGATTCGCGGCTAAGCCTCCCGAGTGAGAGGCTTACCCATCACTCGGCAGGATTTTCTTTCGAACTTAGGCGAAATAGATTCACGGCTAAGCCCACCCACTGGGGATTTCAGAGGTAAATAGAAGCAACAACAATCATGCGAGAAGACTAAAAAGCTCTTGTCTTGACGAACAAATTACAAAGGTACTTCTTATTACATTTTATTCGAATGAGTGCTTAAGTATAAAAGGGGCGGAGCAGCTCCGCGTTCCAAGCCCGTGGCTCGTCTTTCTGATGCTCAACACTGTAAAGATGGTATGCTCCATTGTGGAGAACTTTGGTGATGATGAAGGGGCCTTCCCAAGATGGGGCAAGCTTGTGCGGTTTCTGTTGATCCACTCGAAGAACCAGGTCTCCCTCTTGGAAGGCTCGACCCCTCACATTTCTCGCATGGAATTGACGCAAGTCTTGCTGATAAATGGTCGACCGGATCAAGGCCATCTCTCTTTCCTCCTCTAAGAGATCGACTGAATCTTGCCGGGCCTGCTCTACTTCCTCTTCGGAGCATGTCACTTGGTAGAACAGCTTTGGCTCCATAGACCAAGAAGAAAGGAGTTCTTCCGGTCAACCGATCGGGAGTTGTCCTCAAACCCCACATAACTAATGGAAGTTCATCGAACCAAGCGCCTGTTGCGTGTTTGAGATCACGCATCAGTCGGGGTTTCAGTCCTTTAAGAATTAGGCCATTGGCTCTTTCTGCTTGTCCGTTCGACTGCGGGTGAGCGACTGAAGCATGGTCGACTTGTGTGCCTTGAGAAGCGCAGAAAGCTCTAAACTCATCAGAATCGAAGTTCGACCCGTTGTTCGTGATGATGATGTGTGGAACTCCATATCTGGATGTCAATTCTCTGATAAAACTGATAGTGGTGCTGGCCTCAAGGTTGTTGATAGGTTTAGCTTCGATCCATTTGGTAAACTTGTCGACTGCTACGAGCACATGGGTGAATCCACTCCTACCAGTTCTCAGTGGTCCAACCATATCCAACCCCCAAACAGCAAAGGGCCAGACCAGGGGAATGGTCTTCAGGGCTAACGCTGGCTTGTGAGACATGTCAGAGTAAAACTAGCAGCCTTCACATCTGTCGACTATATCTTTCGCCATTTCATTTGCTCGTGGCCCATAGAATCCGGCTCGGTATGCTTTAGCCACGATGGCCCGAGAGGACGCATGGTGACCGCAGGTCCCTGACTGGATGTTGTTGAGGATCATTCGACCTTCTTATGGCGTTATGCACTTTTGACCGACTCCAGTCATGCTTTCTCTGCACAGTTGTCCTCTTATCATAGTAAAGGCCTGTAACGCCCCGGATATAACTTTCCCAATTTGTACTCAAACTCTTGCCGTTTTCGGCGTTAAGTTATATTTATTTCTCGGGTTCGGGTCTTTGTTTCCGTGTGTTGTTTTCGTTGTCATGCATCTCATATCATGTCATCATGTGCATTGCATTTGCATACATGTTCATCTCATGCATTCGAGCATTTTCCCCGTTGTCCGTTTTGCATTCCGGCGCTTCGTTCTCCTCCGGTGGTCATTTCTAGATTTCTTTCGTGTGTGGGGATTAAACATTTCCGGATTGGACCGAGACTTGACAAGCGGCCTTGGTTTACTACTGGAGGACCGCCTGCCAAGTTTCATACCATTTGGACTTCGTTTGATACTCCAACGGTTAACCGAGGGACCGAAAAGGCCTCGTGTGTGTTGCAGCCCAACACCCCTCCAATTTGGCCCAAAACCCACCAAACTCTGCTCCATCATCTAGAGCGTTCGATCACGATCGCGTGGCCGAAAACCGCACCTCATTTGGACTCTCCTAGCTCCCTCTATGCCTATATATACCGCCACGTGTCACGCCGGGCTCCTCCCGCCGCCGGCCCGTCCCGGCCCGAAGCCGGCCCTCCGCCGCCTCGCGCGGGCCAGATCCGGCCACCACCGCCGCCTCTTTCTTCCTCCTCCGCCCGACGCCATCATCGGACAACACCGGCGCGCGCCGCCGCCCGCCACCCGGCCCGGCCGCC
>NC_041380.1:54549729-54597509 GCF_002162155.2 Triticum dicoccoides | reverse complement strand
GACTCCCTCCAAGGTGGCGCCGCCCCCGCGGCCACCACCGCCGCCCCACGCCCCGGGCTTCTTCCTCTCCGGCCAGTTTCCTCCGTCTCCGGCGAGAACTCCGGCGTGAATAGTGGATCCAGCCGTCCTCGTTATCCGTGCCAGATCTGGATCTGGATCCCAAACGGTTGACTTTTTCCTCAGAAACCCTAATTTTTGTGCTATCTTTGACCTGTGATATCTCCGTATCCGTAGCTCTGTTTTGGACATATAGCATATCAATATGTTCGTCTCAGAGAGTATATCATTTCATTCCATTGCATCATTTTCATTTGAGTGCATCTTGATGCCCGAAATGCTGTTAGAAGAGGGCTTCGTGAGTTAATTGCCAGATCTGCTAGTTCATCTTAGACGTTTGTCATTTTTGCCATGATTGTTCTGTGCATGATATGCCCATGAGTCCTACATATGTTTTGTTAAAGGTTTCGTCTTTCCAAAGGTGCAACCCATCCATGTCTTTGTTTGCAATTATGGAGCACCCTAGCTTGAGTCAATCGAGCTCTACTTTTGCTTCGTTGTGAATCTGGGCAGATTGTCAACTCGTTTGCAATTTTGCCGGTGATGTTGTAGTTGATCCGTGCATGCTATGCCATTGTTCTTGCCATGTATAGCTTGTATTTTGTGCCTTCTTAATGGATGTATTTTGTGCCATGACTTGCACCGTAGTGAGAGCATCGAGCTTGTTAACATGCCTTCGTGAGTTATATTTCAGCATGTCTCAGTTTTCACTAAGTCTGAAAACTGATTATGTTTTAGCTATGTTCGTGTGCTTGTTAGTATATTTTTTGATCCCTTTTGGCCCAAGGTCACTAAGGGTCTTTTGTTAAGCTTGTTGAGTAGCCCCATGCCATGTTCTTTTTTATCTTAATGAGGTCCTGTAGCATGTTGTTTTGTTGCTCCGAAGAGGGCTTCATGATCTGAAATTTCAGACAAGTGTTAATTTCGCTAAGTCTGAGATCTGTTTACCATTTGCATTTTTGCCATGCTTGTTTAAACCTGTTAATGGATGAATTGGCCGTGGCTCAGTGCTAGTCTTTTGTTAAGCATCTTGAATGCTTCCCTGCCATGTATTTTGTTGCCATGTTTGGGTGCTGTAGCATGTTCATTTCGTTGCATTTAGAGGCATACTTGCTGTAAATCGCAGACCGGTGTCATATTTAAATCGCTTGCCATTTCCTAACCGTAACTCCGATTCCGGCGTTCTTTATATCGTTTTCAAGCGATTTCATCTCATCTTTCCAGTGGCACACTTGGTTTTCCAAGTTGAGGCCAGGTTCATGCATTTGCTGTCATATCTTGCATTTTGCATCCCGCATCGCATCCCGCATAGCATACCATCATTGCATCTTATTGTTTGAGCTTACACGTGGTTGATTGTATCCTTGTTGCTTGTTTGTCTTGTTTGGGTAGAGCCGGGAGACGAGTTCGCTAACGAGGAGCCCGTTGAGTTTGCTTTTGAGGATCCAGGCAACTCTGACAGCTGTGCAGGCAAGATGATCATACCCTCGAAATCACTACTATCTTTGCTATGCTAGTTTGCTCGCTCTTTTGCTATGCCAATGCTACGATGCCTACCATTTGCGTGTCAACCTCCCAATTGCCATGTTGAACCTCTAACCCACCATGTCCTAGCAAACCATTGTTTGGCTACATTACCGCTTTGCTCAGCCCCTCTTATAGCGTTGCTAGTTGCAGGTGAAGATTGGAGGCCGTTCCTTGTTGCAACATTTATTTACTTGTTGGGATATCATTATATTGCCATGTTATCGTAATGCATCTATATACTTGGTAAATGGTGGAAGGCTCGGCCTCTCGCCTAGTGTTTTGTTCCACTCTTGCCGCCCTAGTTTCCGTCATATCGGTGTTATGCTCCCGGAATTTGCGTTCCTTACGCGGTTGGGTTATAATGGGAACCCCTTGATAGTTCGACTTGATTAAAGCTTTTCCAGCAATGCCCAACCTTGGTTTTACCATTTGCCACCTAGCCTATTTTTCCCTTGGGTTTCCGGAGCCCGAGGGTCATTTTATTTTAGCCCCCCTGGGCCAGTGCTCCTCTGAGTGTTGGTCCGAACTGAGCTGCCTGCGGGGCCACCTCAGGGAAACTTGAGGGTTGGTTTTACTCGTAGCTAGTCTCATCTGAGTGTGCCCTAAGAGCGAGATATGTGCAGCTCCTATCGGGATTTGTCGGCACATTCGGGCGGTGTTGCTGGTCTCGTTTTAACCTGTCGAGATGTCTTGTTGTACCGGGATACCGAGTCTGATCAGAATGTCTCGGGTGGAGGTCTATTCCTTCGTTGACCGTGAGAGCTTGTTCTGGGCTAAGTTGGGACTCCCCTGCAGGGGTTGAACTTTCAAAAGCCGTGCCCGCGGTTATGGGCAGATGGGAATTTTTTAATGTCCGGTTGTAGATAACTTGAACCTTAATTTAATTAAAATGAATCAACTGAGTGTGTAGCCGTGATGGCCCCTTCTCGGTGGAGTCCGGGAAGTGGACATGGTGTTGGTGTAATGCTTGCGCAGGTTGTTCCTCTAGCTTCTCGCTCGCGCTTTGCCTCCTCTTCTCGCTCTCTTTTGCAAATAAGTTTAGCCACCATACATGCTATTCGCTTGCTGCAGCTCCACATATATTTGCCTTACCACTTCCTATAAGCTTAAATAGTCTTGATCGCGAGGGTGCGAGATTGCTGAGTCCCTGTGGCTCACAGTTTACTATTACACCAGATGCAGGTCCAGGTGATTCCGCTCCAGGTGACGCGTACGAGCTCAAGTGGGAGTTCGACGAGGACTCTCAACGTTACTATGTCTCTTTTCCTGATGATCAGTAGTGGTGCCCAGTTGGGGTGATCGGGACCGTGTCGCATGTTGGGTTTTCTTCTATTTTGGCTCCGTAGTCGGGCCATGAGTGTTTGGTTGATGTATGTTATTTATGTACTTTGATTTGACATGGCGAGTGTAAGCCAACTATGTATCTCCCCTTTTATTCTATATATTACATGGGATGTTGTGATGATTGCCTAACTTGCGACATTGCTTTCAATGCGGTTATGTCTCTAAGTCGTGCCTCGACACGTGGGAGCTATAGCCGCATCGAGGGCGTTACAAGTTGGTAATCAGAGCCTTCCCCGACCTTAGGATCCCCATTGCTTGATCGTTTTTAGAGGCCGAGTTGTGTCTAGAAAAATGTTTTGAGTCATTTAGGAATTATATATCGGAGGGCTTAGGAATTCTTTTTACTTCCCAGTCTCTCTCTTCTCTTCTCAAATTTCACTCTGGTAAGGCATCCTGACATAGAGTTTTGACTCTTCTCTTCTCAAATTTCACTAAAAAGTTTTTTTAGGATCACGCGGGTATCTTGGAATCGTTCCGATGGTTTTATGATGAGAACATTGTCTTGGTGCCTCCTGTCAGGGGTTCAGTGGAAGTGTCCCGGGGAGTTGAGCTCTGAGGTGTTGTCATCATAATTTTATCGTTGCAATTCTGGAATACTTGAGATGTTTTCGCCGACATCAAAAATCTCTTTTATGCAGTTCGTTGGTGAGATAACCTCGACGCCACCCAGTACTGGGGCGGGAGTTCGGGAGTATCGCCATAACTTGTATAACGGATGCTTTTTCGAAGGTTGAGGTAGATGGTTTCCGAAGGTTTCTTGGTTATGTGTTGAAGGATGGATACAGTTGGATGTAGGAATTGCTAGTTTGGGTGAGATATTATGCTTCCCCTGTATCCCCAACACCTGATTGCATAACCGGAAAGTTTCAGGAGTTTCATAGGTGGGAATTCTTGTAGCTCTAGTTCTTCTTCCACGGATATTGGTTTGAGATTGGGATTTCTTACCGATTATTCGTTCTTGATCCGTACCTTGTTGATTTATTTATCTACCTTCATTCTACGTGGCTTTGCAATTTATTGATATGTGACCACTTCAAGAGAAGTGCATTCATTCATTTTGTTCGGAAGTGAAGACTTTATGTTGCAATTTTCATTCTGTTGGTTTCAGCTTCATTTATCTGTCTATGTGCTAACGGTGGTCAACCTCTTCAGGATGGCTCGCGCTAAGAGCACCAGTCAGAATCAGAATCAAGATCCGCCAGCACCTCCACCTCCTCCGGAGGCATGGCAAGCTGTGATGGCCGCAACCAATGCAAACACACAGTTGATCATGCAAATCCTCCAAGAGCGCAATCAAGGCAGTCAAGGGAATCAAGGCAGCAATCAGAATCATTTTGCTACACTGAACCAGTTCCTTGCTAATGGTCCAAAGACGTTCAGCAATTGTGTTGAGGCTTCCAATGCTGACGATTGTCTTGTGGATCTGGGTAAGCATTTTGAGTGCAGGAACGTCAGGCCTGAAGATTTCGTCAAGTTCACTTCCTTCCAACTCAAAGATCAAGCTGCAGAATGGTTCCAGCAGTACAAGGATTCCAGAGGTGGACGTCTGATCACTTGGGATGATTTCCGTCAAGATTTCCGAGCTCATCACATCCCTCAAAGTGTGGTTGAAAGTAAGCGTCAAGAATTCCGCAATCTGAAGCAAGGCTCTTTGTCTGTCTATGACTACAACAAGTTGTTCCAGAAGCTCGCCCGCTTTGCCAAGTAGGACATACCCGATGAGAAGAGCATGATATACCAGTTCAGGGGTGGCCTCAGAGAAGAAATTCAGCTTGCTCTTGTCCTCTTTGAGCCGTTGTGGTACGATGAGTTCTACAACATGGCACTGAAGCAAGAGGCTGCTCAGTTGAGGTGTGATGCTTCCAAGAAGCGAGCCAGAGATGCTACTCCTTCTTCCTCTACTCAAGTGGCCAAGCAGCAGAAGTATTGGCTTCCTCCTCCTCCGTTCCGTCAGCCGTATCAGCAGAAGAGCAAAGGTGGCAGTGGTTCTTCCCACCCACCCAACCCTGGCTTTCAGAACAAGTCTTTGTCTCAACCTCCAAGACCGAGTGCTCCGTACCACCGTCCGCTTTCAGAGGTCACGTGCAACAAGTGCCAAGAAAAGGTCACTATGCCAACAAGTGTTTCAACCAGAGGCGTCTTCCTCCTCCTCCTCCTGTGAGATCGGCAAGTACAGTTGTGGTCAAGCATAACCCCAAGTCTGCCAAGGTCAACTTGATGAATGCAGCTTAGGCAGAGGACTCATCAGATGTGATTATGGGTAACCTTCCTGTTAATGATATTCCTGCAAAAGTACTTTTTGATACGGGTGCATCACATTGTTTCATCTTGAGGCCATTCGTTTCTAAGCATGAGTTGCCTTTGCAAGATTTGCCTAGACAGTTATTTGTTGTTTCTTCGGGTAAATTCATGAATGCAAGCGCTATTGCTCCGGATGTTACTATCACGTTGGGCGACTACAAGTTTCTCTCTTCTCCGGTGGTTCTTGGTAACTCCGATATTGATCTTATTCTCGAAATGGATTGGCTTTCCAAGCACAAGGCTCAGCTTGATTGTGCAGCCAGGCAGATTCAATTGACTCATTCGTCTGAGTATGTAATTGTCTTTGCCGCTCGTGATGATACCATCCGTTTGTTCTCTCTCAATGAGAAGAGTGA
This sequence comes from Triticum dicoccoides, assembly GCF_002162155.2. NCBI lineage: Eukaryota > Viridiplantae > Streptophyta > Magnoliopsida > Poales > Poaceae > Triticum > Triticum dicoccoides. Next base: position 54,591,924 of record NC_041380.1, on the reverse strand, counting down.
ACTAGATGCTATCTCGCAAATTCCAGTCGTTGGAGAATATCAAGACGTCTTTCCAGAAGAGCTTCCAGGAATGCCTCCGCACCGGCCAGTTGAATTCGTTATTGATCTTGAGCCTCCCACGGAACCTGTGTGCAAACGTCCTTACAAGCTCGGACCTGAAGAGTTGAAGGAGCTGAAGAAACAACTCGATGAGCAAGAGAGAATGGGTCTCATCCGGCCTAGTTCTTCTCCGTGGGGTTGTGGTGTTCTGTTTGTCAAGAAGAAGGATGGATCGGACCGACTTTGTGTTGATTACCGTCCATTGAACAAGAAGACCATCAAGAACAAATACCCACTTCCCAACATCAATGAGCTGTTCGAACAACTCAAAGGTGCTCAAGTATTCTCCAAGCTTGATCTCCGTATGGGTTATCATCAGATTCATATCCGTGAGCAAGATATTCCCAAGACGGCTTTCAGGACAAGCTTTGGTTCATATGAATACACTGTCATGTCTTTTGGCCTCGTCAACGCTCCTCCAACTTTCTCTCGTATGATGAACTTCATTTTCAATTCCTACACCAATGACTTTGTTTTGGTATATCTCGACGACATTCTGGTTTTCTCCAAGAACAAGGAAGATCATGCCAAACACTTGCGTTTGGTTCCCGATAAGCTCAGGGAACATCAATTCTATGCCAAGTTCTCCAAGTGTGAATTTTGGCTCGATGAGGTTCTTTATCTTGGTCATATCATCTCTGCCAAGGGCATTGCCGTGAATCCTGAGAAGGTGTCTGCAATTGTGAATTGGGAACCTCCTCAGAACGTGAAGCAACTCTGCAGTTTCCTCGGTCTCGCAAGCTATTGCCGAAGATTCGTTGAAAACTTCTCTAAGATTGCGAAGCCTCTCTCTAATCTTCTTCAGAAGCACGTCAAGTACATTTGGTCTCCGGTGTGTGATATTGCTTTCAACACTTTAAAAGAGAAGTTGATCACTGCTCCAGTTCTGACTCCGCCTGATGAATCCAAACCGTATGAGGTCTTTTGTGATGCCTCTCTCCAAGGTCTTGGCGCAGTTTTGATGCAAGAGAAGAAAGTTGTTGCTTATACCTCTCGCCAGTTGAAGCCTAATGAGAAGAACTACCCCACTCATGATCTCGAGTTGGCGGCAGTTGTGCATGCTCTGTTGACTTGGAGACATCTTCTATTGGGAAGAAAAGTGGACATTTTCAGTGATCACAAGAGTCTCAAGTACATCTTCACTCAGCCTAATCTCAACCTCAGGCAAACTCGATGGGTCGAAATGATTCAAGAGTATAATCCGAGTATCGAGTATACTCCAGGCAAGGCCAATGTGATTGCTGATGCTTTGAGCAGAAAAGCGTATTGCAACAGTCTGATTCTTAAGCCTTATCCACCCGAGCTTTGTGAAGCTTTCCGCAAACTTAATCTGCAAGTTGTTCCTCAAGGTTTCCTCGCCAACCTTCAAGTCTCTCCTACCTTGGAAGACGAGATTCGCCAAGCCCAGCTTCTTGATGCTATGGTGAAGAAGGTGAAGTTTGGGATTGCCAAGAGTCAGTCCAAGTACAAGTGCTACCGCCTTGATGACAAGGACACTCTCTTCTTTGAGGATCGAATTGTTGTACCCAAAGGTGACCTCCGTAAAGTGATCATGAACGAGGCTCACAATTCTCTCCTCTCCATCCACCCTGGGAGCACGAAGATGTATCAGGACCTCAAGCAAGCTTATTGGTGGACTCGAATGAAGCGCGAGATCGCTCAATTCGTGAATGAATGTGATGTCTGCAGAAGGGTGAAGGCAGAACACCAAAGGCCAGCCGGTCTCCTCCAACCTCTTGCCATTCCAGAATGGAAGTTTGACCACATTGAAATGGACTTCGTGACTGGGTTTCCATAGTCCAAGCGTGGCAATGATGCTATATTCGTTGTCATCGACAAGCTCACCAAAGTGGCTCACTTTCTGCCTATCAAAGAGTCGATCACTGCAGCTCAATTGGCGGAACTCTATACCTCTCGAATTGTCTCTCTGCATGGTATCCCTCAAGTGATATCTTCAGACCGTGGTAGCATCTTTACCTCCAAGTTTTGGGATTCTTTTCAGAAGGCCATGGGCACCAACATCCGTTTCAGCACAGCTTTCCATCCTCAAACAAGCGGTCAAGTCGAGCGTGTCAACTAGATTCTTGAAGAGATGCTCAGGGCTTGTGTGATCTCTTTCAGCATGAAGTGGGAGGATTGTCTTCCTTATGCTGAATTCTCCTACAACAACAGTTTTCAAGCAAGTTCGGGCAAGGCCCCATTTGAAATTCTGTATGGCAGGAAGTGCCGTACCCCTCTCAACTGATCTGAAACCGGTGAACGTCAGCTGCTGGGTAATGACTTAATCATAGAGGTAGAAGAAATGTGCAAAGTCATTCGTGATAACCTCAAAGCAGCCCAATCCCGCCAGAAGAGCTACTATGATAGTAAGCACCGTGATTTGGCTTTCGAGATCGGAGATCATGTTTACCTCTGCGTCTCTCCTATGAAGGGTACTTGTCACTTCGGTATCAAAGGGAATCTTGCCCCTAGATAGGTGGGACCTTTCAAGATTGTCAGCAAGAGAGGCGACCTCGCCTATCAACTCGAGCTTCCTTCATACTTTGCAAATGTTCATGATGTGTTCCATGTCTCTCAGCTTCGAAAGTGCTTCAAGACTCCAGACCGCACAGTCAACTTCGAGGACATTGAGCTCCAAGAAGATCTCTCTTATCGTGAGCACCCAGTTGCTATTCTTGAAGAGACTGAACGCAAGACTCGCAACAAGTCAATCAAATTTCTCAAAGTCAAGTGGTCACACCATTCCGACCGTGAAGCTACCTGGGAACGCGAGGATCACCTCCGTTATGAGTACCCGGCGTTCTTTCAGTCCTAGATCTCGGGACGAGATCCTTTCGTAGTGGTGGAGTGTTGTAACGCCCCGGATATAACTTTCCCAATTTGTACTCCAACTCTTGCCGTTTCCGGCGTTAAGTTATATTTATTTCTCGGGTTCGGGTCTTTGTCTCCGTGTGTTGTTTTTGTTGTCATGCATCTCATATCATGTCATCATGTGCATTGCATTTGCATACGTGTTCATCTCATGCATTCGAGCATTTTCCCCGTTGTCCGTTTTGCATTCCGGCTCTTCGTTCTCCTCTGATGGTCATTTCTAGCTTTCTTTCTTGTGTGGGGATTAAACATTTCCGGATTGGACCGAGAGTTGCCAAGCGGCCTTGGTTTACTACCGGTAGACCGCCTGCCAAGTTTCGTACCATTTGGACTTCGTTTGATACTCCAACGGTTAACCGAGGGACCGAAAAGGCCTCGTGTGTGTTACAGCCCAACACCCCTCCAATTTGTCCCAAAACCCACCAAACTCTGCTCCATCACCTAGAGTGGCCGAAAACCGCACCTCATTTGGACTCTCCTAGCTCCCTCTATGCCTATATATACACCCCCCTTTCCAAATGTCGGATCTCTCCCCGTCCAACCCTTAAAAAAAATCTCCGCCGCACCGGACGTGTCTGGCCCGCGTCGGACAACGTCCAATCCACCCCGCAGCCACTCACCAACCGCCACATGTCATGCTGGGCTCCTCCCGTCGCCGGCCCGTCCCGGCCCAAAGCCGGCCCTCCGCCGCCTCGCGCGGGCCAGATCCGGCCATCACCGCCGCCTCTTTCTTCCTCCTCCGCCCAACGCCATCACCGGCCATCACCGCCGCGCGCCGCCGCCCGCCGCCTGGCCCGGCCGCCGCCCGAGCCGCCCGTGGCCACTGCGACCCCGCCGACTCCCTCCACGGCGGCGCCGCCCCCGCGGCCACCACCGCCGCCCCACGCCCCGGTCTTCTTCCTCTCCGGCCGGTTTCCTCCGTCTCCGGCGAGAACTCCGCGTGAACAGTGAATCCAGCCGTCCTCGTTATCTGTGCCAGATCTGGATCTGGACCTCGAACGGTTGACTTTTTCCTCAGAAACCCTAATTTTTGTGCTATCTTTGACCTGTGATATCTCCGCATCCGTAGCTCCGTTTTGGACATATAGCATATCAAAATGTTCGCCTTAGAGAGTGCATCATTTCATTCCATTGCGTCATTTTCATTTGAGTGTATCTTGATGCCCGAAATACTGTTAGAAGAGGGCTTCAGGAGTTAATTGCCAGATCGGATAGTTCATCTTAGACTTTTGTCATTTTTGCCATGATTGTTGTGTGCATGATATGCCCATGAGTCCTACATATGTTTTGTTAAGGGTTTTGTCATCTTTCCAGAGGTGCAACCCATGCATTTTTGTGATGTGTGTGGCGACTAGTGCAAGCTTGCAAAGTGAGGCACCCGGTAAATCTGTTTTCAGGGACTTAGAGATTTCACCAAGTCCTGGCATTGTTTAGTTCATGATGCCATATGTTCATGCTGTTTCCTAGTGATCCGTGCCTCTTTTGAGAATGATCAGTAAAGGAGTTTTTATAATATTGTAGTGCTATATCCATCCATGTCTTTGTTTGCAATTATGGAGCACCCTAGCTTGAGTCAATCGAGCTCTACTTTTGCTTCATTGTGAATCTGGGCAGATTGTCAACTCGTTTGCAATTTTGCCGGTGATGTTGTAGTTTATCCGTGCATGCTATGCCATTGTTCTTGCCATGTCTAGATTGTATTTTGTGCCTTCTTAATGGATGTATGCTTTCCTTGCCATGACTTGCACCGTAGTGAGAGCATCGAGCTCGTTAACATGCCTTCGTGAGTTATATTTCAGCATGTCTCAGTTTTGACTAAGTTTGAAAACTGATTATGTTTTAGCTATGTTCGTGTGCTTGTTAGTATATTTTGTGATCCCTTTTGGCTCAAGGTCACTAAGGGTGTTTTGTTAAACTTGTTGAGTAGCCCCATGCCATGTTCTTCTTTGTCTTAATCAGGTCCTGTAGCATGTTGTTTTGTTGCTCCGAAGAGGGCTTCATGATCTGAAATTTCAGACAAGTGTTAATTTCACTAAGTCTGAAATCTATTTACCATTTGCGTTTTTGCCATGCTTGTTTGAACCTGTTAATGGATGAATTGGTCGTGGCTCAGTGCTAGCTTTTGTTAAGCATCTTGAATGCTTCCCTGCCATGTATTTTGTTCCCATGTTTGGGTGCTGTAGCATGTTCATTTCGTTGCATTTAGAGGCCTACTTGCTGTAAATCGCAGACCGGCGTCATATTTAAATCGCTTGCCTTTTCCTAACCGTAACTCCGATTCTGTCGTTCTTTATATCATTTTTAAGCGATTTCATCTCATCTTTCCAGTGGCACACTTGGTTTTCCAAGTTGAGGCCAGGTTCATGCATTTCCTGTCATATCTTGCATTTTGCATCCCGCATCGCATCCCGCATAGCATACCATCATTGCATCTTATTGTTTGAGCTTGCACGTGGTTGATTGTATCCTTGTTGCTTGTTTGTCTTGTTTGGGTGGAGTCGGGAGACGAGTTCGCTAACGAGGAGCCCGTTGAGTTTGCTTTTGAGGATCCAGGCAACTCTGACAGCTGTGCAGGCAAGATGATCATACCCTTGAAATCACTACTATCTTTGCTATGCTAGTTTGCTCGCTCTTTTGCTATGCCAATGCTACGATGCCTACCATTTGCTTGTTAGCCTCCCAATTGCCATGTTGAACCTCTAATCCACCATGTCCTAGCAAACCATTGTTTGGCTACGTTACCGCTTTGCTCAGCCCCTCTTATAGCGTTGCTAGTTGCAGGTGAAGATTGGAGGCCGTTCCTTGTTGGAACATTTATTTACTTGTTGGGATATCATTATATTGCCATGTTATCTTAATGCATCTATATACTTGGTAAAGGGTGGAAGGCTCGGCCTCTCGCCTAGTGTTTTGTTCCACTCTTGCCGCCCTAGTTTCCGTCATATCGGTGTTATGTTCCCGGATTTTGCGTTCCTTACGCGGTTGGGTTATAATGGGAACCCCTTGATAGTTTGACTTGATTAAAGCTTTTCCAGCAATGCCCAACCTTGGTTTTACCATTTTCCACCTAGCCTCTTTTTCCCTTGGGTTTCCGGAGCCCGAGGTTCATCTTATTTTAGCCCCCCCCGGGCCAGTGCTCCTCTAAGTGTTGGTCCGAACTGAGCTGCCTGCGGGGCCACCTCAGGGAAACTTGAGGGTTGGTTTTACTCGTAGCTAGTCTCATCTGAGTGTGCCCAGAGAACGAGATATGTGCAGCTCCTATCGGGATTTATCGGCACATTCGGGCGATGTTGCTGGTCTTGTTTTAACCTGTCGAGATGTCTTGTTGTACCGGGATACCGAGTCTGATCGGAATGTCTTGGGTGGAGGTCTATTCCTTCGTTGACCGTGAGAGCTTGTCATGGGCTAAGTTGGGACTCCCCTGCAGGAATTGAACTTTCGAAAGCCGTGCCCGCGGTTATGGGCAGATGGGAATTTGTTAATGTCCGGTTGTAGATAACTTGAACCTTAATTTAATTAAAATGAATCAACTGAGTGTGTAGCCGTGATGGCCCCTTCTCGGCTGAGTCCGGGAAGTGGACACGGTGTTTGTGTAATGCTTGCGCAGGTTGTTCCTCTAGCTTCTCGCTCGCACTTTGCCTCCTCTTCTCGCTCTCTTTTGCGAATAAGTTTAGCCACCATACATGCTAGTCGCTTGCTGCAGCTCCACATATATTTGCCTTACCCCTTCCTATAAGCTTAAATAGTCTTGATCGCGAGGGTGCGAGATTGCTGAGTCCCTATGGCTCACAGTTTACTATTACACCAGATGCAGGTCCAGGTGATTCCGCTCCAGGTGACGCGTATGAGCTCAAGTGGGAGTTCGACGAGGACTCTCAACGTTACTATGTCTCTTTTCCTGATGATCAGTAGTGGTGCCCAGTTGGGGTGATCGGGACCGTGTCGCATGTTGGGTTTTCTTCTGTTTTGGCGCCGTAGTCGGGCCATGAGTGTTTGGTTGATGTATGTTATTTATGTACTTTGATTTGACGTGGCGAGTGTAAGCCAACTATGTATCTCCCCTTTTATTCTATATATTACATGGGATGTTGTGATGATTGCCTAACTTGCGACATTGCTTTCAATGCGGTTATGTCTCTAAGTCGTGCCTCGACACGTGGGAGCTATAGCCGCATCGAGGGCGTTACAAGGCCTTGGATCGACGGACGATCTATCGAGCCTCTTCCTCGTCCTATGGGAGTTCTTTCCTAGGGATGTACGCAATGTACGACACCGTCTAGTCGGGAGTAATGGCGAGAACCTCCATGATCAGGTCGATCACGGCTGGGACCTCGACTTCAGTCGGATCTTGTGGCGCTCCTAGGCTGCGGGGGCTCTTCAGTAAAAGGATCTTCCTGAACTGTCGGCGTGTGAATATGCTCCAAAAACACATTGCTAGGAATGGCTTCTCTCTCGGAACCTATCTTTGCCAAGTCATCGGTTGCGTGATTTTTCAGTCGGGGTATGTGATGGAGCTCTAACCCCTCGAACTTCTTTTCCAGCTTCCTCACCGCGTTGTAGTAACCAGTCATGGCTGGGATTTTGATGTCCCACTCCTGCATCACTTGATTGACTACCAAATCTGAGTCGCCGTAGACCATGAGGCGACGGACGCCGAGTGAGATGGCCATATGCAACCCACACAGGAGTGCTTCATACTCAGCTTCATTATTGGAAGAATCAAAGTGAATCTGGAGGACATATCTGAGCTTGTCTCCTCGGGGGGATACCAGAACCACCCCAGCACCGGAACCATTCAGCATTTTGGATCCATCAAAAAACATGGTCTAGTGCTCCGAGTGGACTTGAGTCGGCAGTAGTTGTTCAATCCACTCGGCGAGGAAATCTGCTATTGCTTGCGACTTAATAGTTTTCTTTGCCTCAAACTTGATATCTAAGGGGAGGAGTTCTATCGCCCATTTTGCCACTCGACCAGTTGCATCTCTGTTGTGCAGAATATTTGACAATGGAGCATCGCCGACGACTGTAACAGAGTGATCAGAGAAATAGTGTGCAACCTTCTTCGTGGTCATGTAAATCCCATAAACGAGCTTCTGATAGTGCGGATATCTCTTCTTTGACGGAGTCAGGACTTCAGAAATATAATAAACTGGGCGCTGAACTTTATAGGCTTTTCCCTCTTTTTCCCGCTTGACCGTAAGTACTGTACTGACGACTTGTCCAGTGGCTTCGATATAAAGCAGTAAAGGCTCTTTGCTGATTGGGGCAGCAAGCACCGGCTGGGTGGAAAGCAGGGCTTTTAGCTCTGCAAATGATGCATCAGCTTCAGGAGTCCACTCGAACTTATCTGATTTCTTCATCAGTCGGTAAAGAGGCGGTTCCTTTTCACCAAGGCGAGAAATGAATCGACTTAGGGCGGCCAAGCAACCAGTAAGCTTCTGGACATCATGCACATGCACCGGGCGTTTCATTCGGAGTATAGCACCTACTTTCTCTGGGTTAGCATCGATCCCTCATTCAGAAACGAGGAAACCGAGTAATTTTCTGCCCGGAACTCCAAACGTGCACTTTGATGGATTGAGCTTGATATCATACCTTCTGAGGTTGGCAAAGGTTTCAGCAAGGTCAGTCAGTAGGTCGGAACCTTTAGGTGACTTGACCACAATGTCATCCATGTATGCTTCCACATTCCGACTGATCTGAGTGAGCAGGCACTTCTGAATCATCCGCATGAATGTGGCTCCAGCGTTTTTCAAACCGAATGGCATAGTGACATAACAGAAGCACCCAAATGGGGTGATGAAAGCCGTTTTTATGTCGTCGGGTCGGTACAGACCGATCTGGTCGTACCCGGAGTAGGTGTCCAAAAAGAACAAATGCTCGCACCCCGCAGTCGAGTCGACTATCTGGTCGATGCGAGGGAGAGGAAAGTGATCTTTCGGGCAGGCCTGATTGATATGCTTGAAGTTAACGCACATGCAAAGTGAGTCGTCCTTCTTTGGGACCATGACAACATTAGCTAACCACTTGGAGTGGTAAATTTCACGGATAAACTCAGCTGCCAAAAGCCGAGCCACCTCTTCACCGATTGCCTTCCTCTTCTGCACAGCGGACCGTCGAAGATGTTCTTTGACTGGTTTCACATTTGGGTCGACTCACAAACGATGCTCAGCCAGTCCCCTGGGAACTCCTGGCATGTCGGAACATTTGCATGCAAAGATGTCCCAGATCTCACAGAGGAACTGGATGAGCGCTTCTTCCTATTTGGAGTCGAGTGTGGTTGAAATGTGAGTCGGAGCAGCATTGGGGTCTGTCGGGTGAATGTGAATCGACTTGGTTTCGCCAGACGACTGGAATGCTGAATCTGTGGCCTGCTTCTTGGCTCGCAACAAATCACTCGGATCTGTATTTTTCTGATATTCTTGCAATTCTGCCACGGCCATCTGTGCATCGCTGATCTTTGAACCCTTCGGGAAGCATTCTTCTGCCTTCTTCCGATTACCAGTGATAGTGATCACCCCTTTGGGACCAGGCATCTTCAATTTGAGGTACACGTAACATGGTCGAGCCATAAAACGTGCATAAGATGGCCTACCCAGAATGGCATGATAGGCACTCTGGAAATCCACAACTTCAAATGTCAACTTTTCTTTGCGGTAATTCTTGGAATCACCGAAAACCACATCCAGAGCAATCTGGCCGAGTGATGCAGCCTTCTTGCCTGGAATGACCCCATGGAAAATCATATTGCTTTCGCTGAGCCTGGACATCAGAATGCCCATTCCCTTCAACGTCTCTGCATACAGTATGTTCAGGCCACTGCCACCATCCATCAGGACCTTTGTCAGTCGGGTGCCTTCGACCACTGGGTCGACCACCAGTGCTTGCCTCCCAGGGGTGGCTATATGCGCTGGATGATCAGATTGGTCAAATGAATGGCAGTCTGTGACCACTTCAAATAACTGGTTGTCACCCAGGCGACCATGTTCACTTCTCTGTTGATGACTTTCAATCGAATTTTGCTCTCAACGTCAGCAAAAATCATCAGGGTGGAATTCACGTGGGGATAACCATCATCATCCTCTTCCTCATCCTTAGCCTTGTCTGCTTCCTTCTCCTTTTCCTTGGGTTGTTTCTCTTGGAATTGCTAGTTTAGGAGTCGACACTGCCGAGTGGTGTGCTTCGAATAAATGAAATTACCCTCTTCATATTTTTTGGTGTGGACGAGGCCTGGCAAATCCAGCATGTTGTTTCCATCTTGATCTTTTAATTTCTTGGGGTTCCACGAACCTTTGGGCTTCCCCTTGAACTTTCCCTGAATCACGGCTAAGGCTTCGCCAGGAGCTGCTGGCTCGGCTTTGCGTTTCTGCTTCTGACGGGAACTTCCTCCTCCGGCTTCATGGGCGACTGTTTTGTGCTTGCCACTCCGGAGTCGTTCTTCTTCTTCACCATTGCCATACTTGGTGTCAATCTCCATCATCCGAGTCAGAATCATATTTCCTGTCCGACCGAATTTCATATTCAACTCCCGATACTTGACACCTTCCTTAAAGGCACAAATTGCCTGATGATCAGACACATCATCCACCGTGTGGTGCAGGGTGATCCATCTCTGGATATAATCCTTCAAAGTATCATTCGGTTTCTGAACACAACACTATAATTCTGTCAAACCTGCGGCCGTTTGCAAGTGCCCCCGAATGTTCTGACAAACACTCGGGCGAGATCTTCCCAAGTATAAATACTGCTAGGTGCCAACTGGTTCAGCCATGCTCTAGCCGAGCCCTCCAACATCAGAGGAAGGTGTTTCATGGCCACTTCATCATTGCCGCCACCAATCTGGGCAGCCACTCGGTAGTCTTCAAGCCAAATGTCAAGCTTGGACTCACTAGTGAACTTACTGACTCCGGTCGCCAACCTGAAGTTGGCGGTAATCACTGCAGCCCTGATGGCTCTGCTGAAGCACTCTGGACCTGAGACATGCACCCTGGTGCTGGTTTGCGGATCCCTGTCATGGCCCTCTCGGTGAGCTCTGTTTCTGTCGACCAAGCCCTGAATGAGAATAGATCTCGCATCAAAGCCTGGCTCCCTAGGGTCGACTGGAATCCCTCGCCCAACACTGTGAGGGCGCATGTCATCATGTTGCCGAGCACATACGACCCACTCCTTGGGGGAGGCGTGGGCACTCAATGACGATCATCGCGATCGACTCGGTGATCATACTGCTCACGGTTTCTATACTGATCTCGTCGATCTCTATGTCCCTCACGCCTTGGGGGCGATCTTGGGCTATGAGTTGACTGAACTGTGCCTGCAACCACGGATCTGCTATGGATCCTATTCCGCGACAGAGATACGGCTGTATTCTGTTCTCCCGCCGCCCGGAGCAAAGCTCGGATCTACATCAGACCTCGGCCAGCTTCTGACTGGGAAGGTTGGATCGACTCCGCTATCCGGGCAGCAGCTGCTAGATTTTGGATCGGGGTTCGATATACCTAAGTCGGAGGCGGAAAAAGTTGGCCTCGACTGGATTCGGTAGCACGCTGCCGAGCGCGATCATCGAGTGCGCGCTGGAGGTTCTCCAGTCGAGTGCGCTCAGCCAAGTTGGCCAGGCGCGCCTGCTCCAAGGCCTGGGCCTCAGGGGTTTCTCCAACTATAGGAGTATGAAGTGCATCGATGTTCCAGCGGCGAAGTTCATCCCTCTGCTACGAAGAGAGGCGTTCGAGGCGGTACTCTTCATGAACGCGCGACGGATCTCCATTCCCATCACCTCCGTCTTCACGGGTGAAGCCAGGAGGACTGCGTGGTCCATTGACCATCAAAACTTCTGCCGCTGGGTCGCTACTGTCGCACTTGGATGCAGTCTTTACGGAGCCAGTCAACAGTTCGATCAGGCCGTAGAGAGTTTCGTTGGGTTCGATTGCCATGACTTGAGGGGTGGTCGACTGGCGAGCCACCGCATGCCTCACACACCGCTGAAGCCTCGACCGGCCGGAACGTTTGCTCCGGTAGGCCACAGGGAGGGTGAAAGCTGCTGGAGCCGACTGATACTGGGTCGACGACTGCCGTAGGAGGACGCCGCGGACGCACGCGCGGAAGTGCGTCGCCCCGCGGGCGGGGAGTGCGTCAACGTCGAGTGGAGCCTCCTGAAGCCAAGCGAAGTCGTCGGCGACAAACACGAGCGCGCCGAGACGTATCTCGCGGCCCTCAGCCAAACCTCCGCCTAAAACCATGATGAAGGGGATTGGAAAAATTGCAAGTTCTCCAACAACTCGCTAAGACACCTGCCCCATGGTGGGCGCCAATTGTCGTGGTTCTAAGCCTGATAGTAGAATAGGGGGGTAGGAATGTAGAGGCAAGATCCTAGCTATGGAGGAGTTGTACACGTGAGTTTTACGAGTTCAAGCCCTTCTCGGAGGAAGTAACAGCCCTACATCTCGGAGCCCGGAGGCGGTCGACTGGATATATGTGTGTGAATTACAAAAGGTGCAAACCCTTGTCTCGGAGGAGGAGGTGGCTTATATAGAGTGCGCCAGGACCCCAGCCAGCCCATGTTACAAAGGGTTCAATGTACATTAAGGCAGGGCGTTACTGGTAACGCTAGTAATAAAGAGATATAAATGATCTTTAAGGTTGCAGAGTGAATGACCGACCGTTGTCATCCTGAGTGATGTTAGGCCTTCTACACTCCGAGTGGTTTCTCATATCGTCGAGTGGTTGTTCGCATAGTCGAGTGTCTTCTATACTGTCGAGTGGAACATAGCTTCACAGTCGAGTGGATGATGATTTTGCTTCGACCACTTCTGGTTCCTTTAGAAATGTCCTTGGGGAGGGTATCTTGGACAGATCCATGACCCTACCCTAGGTACATAGCTTCATCACCAACCACGCCGTTTACACAGCCCTTGGGAGCAGGTGAATTTTAAGGCGAATGGGGGGCGTTCGATATTCACCGCCCTTATAAGGAGATAAGATTCCCCTTTCTTCTCCCATGCTTTCTTCCTGCCTCTCTGTTCTAGAGCTCCAACACCCAAGATCTCATTTCCCTTTCTCGAGAAAGCACTCAACCATGTCTGGATCTGGAGGTCAAGGCAAATGGATGGCCTCCTCTGTTAAGGAGGAGGACATCACCGAGCTTCGGGCGGCCGGGTACCTGGCGAAGGAAATCACCCACTGTCTTCCAGCCCAGGGACAAATCATCCCCACACCAAAGCCCAACGAGAGGGTAGTGTTCATCCATCATTTCCTCTGCGGGCTAGGGTTTCTACTCCAACCCTTTGTCCGCGGGATAATGTTCTACTACGGGATAGACTTCCACGATCTATCCCCGAACTCCTTCCTCAATATCTCATCGTTCATCGTCATGTGCGAGGCCTTCCTCCGCATCCACCCCCACTTTGGGCTGTGGCTCAAAACCTTCAATGTGAAGCCCAAGGTGGTGGACAGACAGCACGCAGAGTGCGGAGGCGCCATGGTGAGCAAGCTCACCAATGTCTCTTGGCCAAAAGGCACATTCGTGAAATTTGTCAAAGAATGGCAGAAGCTATGGTTCTACATCACTGTACCCCGCGATGCCACCTGGGCGGCGGCGACCAAATTCAACTCCAGTGCCCCCATGCGGCTCACCTCCTGGGTCGAGAAGAGCCCAAACTAGTGTTCGCCGAATGAGCTGATGGCGCTGCAAACGCGTATCCAAAGTATGATCGATAAGGACATCAAGCTTGTCGACATAATCCAAGTGATGTTGATGCGCCAAATCCTTCACCGCCAGAGCCGAAGTTGTCCTCTATGGGGTTTCAACCTGAAAAAACACCATACCTTGGTGAGGCTTTTCCAAACGACTCTTGAAGATGCCTGGAAGTTGCTTTTAAAGGGCAACGAGATACCGCCAGGCACTGGCTCAGACCGGGGTCACGACATAAATCACCCTCCCAACGAGGTATGTTGTTTTCAACACATCCCTTACTTTCTTGTTTCAAGGATGATATCTAAGCTTCCATTACCATTGCTTTTCAAGTACTGGTTGAAGAAGGCGAAGCAGATCCGGTGTCCGGCTCCCATGCCCGAGGAGCCAGTCATCCCGCACTTAGCGAAGATGCTGGAGCAGACACCTTATAAGGCACCAGAGAAGAAGGCCACAAGAAAGGCCAAGGGGGCCCGGAGCGGCCCTCACCGCAAGGGTACCACGGACGCGATGTCCGAAGACAAGGCCCATTCCCCTGCCGCCAAAGACGACGCGGATGAGGAGGACGAGGAGAGAGACTCTCCCCCTGATAGGGGGAGGAAGAAGAGGGCTGCCTTCGCAACTCTGGAGGCGGAGGCACCCAAAAGGGACGTCGATGACAGTTCGGAGAGACGCCCCCGTGCTAAGCCTCGGGCCGCATCGTAAGTACTAATACCTTATCTGCCCATGAAGTTTCCCCCCCCCATTGTATTGAGATGATTGGTTATGCTATTTTAGTATGGCCCACAATATCCCTCTGCAATCCTCGTCAGGAGGCTCGCTGGATTCCAACGCGATGGCCAGCGGTTCCCCGCCATACAATAAGACCAGGGATGATGCGGAAGTGCTGTCCCGAAGGACTGTTCCCGGGGGGGAGAGGCTCAGGAGGCGCCCAAAGGCGAAACCTCCATCGCCGGACACCAAGGGGAATCAATTCCCCCGGAGACTGGCGGGGAGGGCCGTATACAATTCGACCCTCAACCGGACTCCATTCCGGAGACCGAGGCAGCTCCAGAATCCAGCACGCACCCTCCTTCGAAAGAAGGGAGATGCTTGTACCGCCGGTGGCCCCTGTCCAACCAGGGGCACCGGATAGCTGCTGGAAGCGCTGCGAGGCGCTTCCATTATGGATGAGCACCGTGTCCTTATGGGCACTGTGATTGAAAGGGTCCAGTCCGCCAATAGAGGACTAACCGAGGCCTGCGGCAACCTGCTGACAGGTTTTGAGGTAAGTGGCGCCAAAAGGAGAGAATCCCAATGTAGATAGTAGCCCCTGAGACACTCTCCGGTGTTCGGAAAGAAAAAACCAGACAGACGATCAATCTCCTATGCCAGAAAACTAACTAAATTTTTCTTAAATACAAACTTTGTTGCTGGCCGTGGCCTCGCATACTACTGAAGTCTCCGGACTGAAGCAGGAACTGGCGGAGGCCGAGGGACAGCTGAGCCAAGTGAAGAGGCAGCTCGAGAAGAAACAAGGTAAGCAATATACTATTATATATTCAAAAAGAAGAAAATGATATGCGATGACCAAAAGGCCATGATTTGTATAGAAGGGAAGACCGAGGTTGAGGCCCTGAGAATGGCCCTGGCCGAAGCCGAGGGGAAGGCTGTCCAACAGCAAGCCGCCCATAAGAAGCTCAAGACTCGGGTCGGCGAGGTTCAGCAGGCGCTCTAGGACATGTTGAAGAAGTGTGAAGCCTTGGAGTGCGAGGCGTCGGCTCCAGAGGCCGAACTTACCAAAGCTCGTCAGAGCGTGGAGGTCGCACGGAATGAGGCCCGGGATGCTCTCCAGGAGATCCAGGAGGCGAAGAAGATCGCAGCGAGTAAGGCGTTTAACTTGCAAAGCAAGTATGCGGAGAGGAAGTACCTTTTACTAACCCAGATTCGGAGTTGCCCAGGGGCTTTTGTGGATCTTCCGCACAGTGTATCCGATGCTGCGGAGTTCTTCCGATCCAGGGAAGGGGATTCTCTGGAGAAGCTTTTCTGGTTGCAGTATGCTGTGCCAGAACATCCGGTGGCCTTTGCCGATCAACTGAAACAGTTGGTCAAGCTGCAGAGGATGGCCGAACTGGCCATGAAGGATTTAATAATCCGACTATGGCCGGCCGAAGCTATACCTAGCAGTTATTTTGGCCTCGTGAAGCGGGTGGTGGAGGCTTGTCCGCAGCTAGACATCGTCAAGTGATCAGTCTGCATCGAGGGTGCCCACTTGGCCTTCGCTCGTTGCAAGATGTTGTGGGCGAAGATGGATGCCACCGAGGTGGCCCGGGGTCCGCCGGAGGGCAAGGAGCACTACACACCCGAGCGATATCTTGCGGATGTCCTGGAGGGATCTCGACTTGTAGCAACGCAGTGCGGGAAGAATGTTATTCTTGAATAAATACATTCATATTTTTCCTTGTATGATGAAAACAAAGCCGCTTTGTAATATAATTTTTATTATGTTTTAATTGTATCCTCCTGTGCGGCCGTGTTGTATGAAATCTGAGGGTTGGCCAGTCGTCGGCTTCTGCCCTCATGTAGGTAGTACGGAGGTGTTCGGGATGGTATCTAAACAATCTTGATCCAATTATATGGTCCTTGAAGGAGTTGTTTAGCGCAACGAATTAGGCAACCAGACTATACAGCTTGAACACCCTCACTTAGCCATAGGAGTTTTATAATAAAACATAGGCGCAGCCCCTGGTATACGAACCAGAGTGCTGTCAGTGTCTGATCGGGAAGTACCGATCCTTCGCTTAATGCGAAAAAGTCTCCAATGATTTGAGACCTCCGAACAGCTGACCGGCTCTCGGCGCATCATGATAGTCAGTTTTTTGCTTTTTCTACTGAGGTGCTCATCCGGTTTATACCAGGGCACAATCGCAGTAGTTCTCCCTTTACTACCCTAGCCGATGTAGCGGAACATAGGGTAGCAAGCATAGGAGCTGGGCAACCCAACTATTGACCAAAGACATGATTCGGAGCCAATGCATATAATGTTAAATTCGAGGTGCCGAACTATACTTACAAGAAGTGTTCGGACTTTTGTTGCCTTAATGTGGGGTGCTATAAAGCCCTGGCAAACATCAAAATGTACCAAAGTGTACGGGTGCTACCTTATGGGGTTATCCACAGGGAAACTGAAAAAATTAAAGAAAAAATAGAAAAGATGTAAAGGTAAAAAGCTGGGGTCCTACAGCTCCAGCTACAAATTGTTTTCACTATACTATAATTAGCACGTCAAGGCACATTGATACAAGTAGTGCAATAAGCAACATTCTATTTAACATGCCGAAACCAGGGAAGAGCTGCATGTGGGTCCTGGAAGAGACGTAGAGTTATCGTTAACGGAATCACCTAAAAAGTCCCCGTATGTCTGCGCTCCTCGCCATCTTGGTGTGTTTATTCTTCAAGAGGACCAATAACCAGACTAGCAGATGGGGTCTGTGGGATTAAATCGTGAAATAAAACAAGCAAAAGTGAAACTATGTGTGTACCCGATGTCGGTTGAGCCGTGCCGTGGATCACAAGCTAGCTATGCCTCTGTCAATGCCCATGGAATTTTGAGTGTGTAGTTATGTATGCACGGCACGCAGGCCACCACTTGATCGGGACTGAGACGGAGGCCGGATTGCTAGTCGAGCTCCTAACGAGCCGAGCTCTCCGGCTGCAGAGTAGTCCGGACCCTCTTAAGGGTGTCCGAGAGCTCGGCAGCCGAATGAAGGTTCTGCTTGAGAAGGCCGCTTTGTACTTCTGCTGCTAGGGCAGCTGTGTGCTCTTCTGTATGGAGAAAGCGTTCCGTATTGCCATTGACTGTTATGACGCCGCGTGGGCCGGGCATCTTGAGTTTGAGATAAGCATAGTGTGGCACTGCGTTGAATCGAGCAAACGCAGTTCGTATGAGCACTGCATGATAGCTGCTATGGAATGGGACGATATCGAAGACTAACTCCTCGGTTCGGAAGTTGTCCGGAGATCCGAAGACAACCTCTAATGTGATTGAGCCCGTACAACGGGCCTCTACGCCTGGAATGACTCCTTTAAAGGTACTCTTTGTAGGCTTGATCCTTGATGGGTTAATGCCCATCTTTCGCATTGTATCCTGATAAAGCAGATTGAAGCTGCTACCACCATCCATAAGGACGTGAGTCAGGTGGAACCCATCAATTATCAAGTCTAAGACCAGTGCTGCTAAGCCTCCGTGACGGATACTGGTCGGGTAATCCCGGCGATCAAAAGTGATCGGGCATCACGACCATGGATTGAATTTTGGGGCGACTGGCTCTATCGCGTAGACGTCCTTGAGCGCATGCTTGCGCTCCATCTTGGGGATGTGGGTAGCATATATCATATTCACCGTTTTGAACTGAGGGGGAAACTTCTTCTGTCCCCCTATGTTCAGTTGTCGTGGCTCTTCGTCATCGTCCTTGCTTTGTGATCCCTTTTCCCTGTTCTTGGCGTTTATTTTGTCGGCCTGTTTGAAAACCTAGCACTCTCTATTTGTATGATTAGGAGGCTTGTCGGTGGCGCCGTTAATCTGGCACAGATGATCAAGTATGCAGTCTAAGCTAGATGGGCCTGAATTTTTCTTCTGGAACGGCTTCTTCCGTTGACCGGACGTAGAGTCGCTGAATCCGGGGTTGACCGCCGTATCATCAGTATTGTCACTATTGTTTCAGCGCTTGTATCTATTGCGTCGAGACTTGTCTTTGTTGCTTTTAACTTCAAGGGTGCCAGCGTCACTTGCATTGTTTTTGCTACGGGCCAACCAACTGTCCTCACCCGTACAAAAGCGGGCCATGAGTGCCATGAGGGCTGCCATGGATTTTGGCTTTTCTTGGCTGAGGTGGCGAGTGAGCCATTCATCGCGGATGCTATGCTCAAAAGCTACTAGAGCTTCAGCGTCCGGACATTCGACAATTTGGTTCTTTTTAGTTAAGAACCTTGTACAGAATTTCCTGGCGGACTCTCCAGATTGTTGAACTATATGGCTTAAGTCATCAGCGTCCGGAGCTCGAACATATGTACCTTGGAAGTTATCGAGGAAAGCCTCTTCCAAGTGCTCCCAGCTGCCAATGGAATTTTTAGGCAGACTATTTAGCCAATGCCGAGCTGGCCCTTTGAGTTTTAGAGGGAGGTATTTTATGGCGTGGAGGTCATCTCCGCGAGCCTTATGGATGTGGAGAATGAAGTCCTCGATCCACACCGTGGGGTCCGTGGTTCCATCGTATGATTCTATGTTCACGGACTTGAATTCTTCAAGGAATTCGTGATCCAGGACTTCATCAGTGAAGCAATGAGGGTGTGCGGGGCCTCTATATCGAGCCATATCATGACGCAGCTCTGATAGAGTCCGTCTGCGGTGTTCGGCCCCCGCATGACTGGGTTCGTCACGTCCGAATAGGTGGCCGTGGTCGCGTGTCGAGGTGCGTCCTCGCGATCCGTAGATTGATCTTGTATGTCCTGCTTTATTGTTCAGGTTCTGCTGGAGGGCATATGTATGGTCGTGGGCTAATTTACCTCTGCCTGGCTGATGAGGCGAGGCGGGCTGGTGTTCGGCATGCGTTGCTGTTTTGTCCCGACCATGTGGTGGTTGGTCGGCCGTATTTTGTGATGGTGGTATGTACTCTGGCGCCTCCTCATCAAACTGAGGTAGCAATTTGCGCTTTGGATAGCTTTTGGTTGGGCGCTTGAGGCCGTATTCTTCAGCTGCTAGGACATCACTCCATTTATCATTAAGAAGTTCTTGGTCAGCTTGAAGCTGCTCCTTCTTTTGCAGGCTCCTTGTCGTGGCTATTAGCTGGCTCTTGAAGCACTCCTTCTCAAGAGGTTCCTCGGGCACGATGAAATCTTCGGTGCTGAGGCTCACCTCATCTTCGGAGAGCAGGATTTAATTATCGTCCTCCAAATCTTCATGCGTGGCCTGTTTAACAGGGCTAACCTACTCATCTTCCCATTCATCTTGTTCATTTGCTTTATCGACAGGGTCTTCGTTGTCTTCGGCACCTTCCGGAGTGTCATCTTATCCTGTGCCGGTGTTGCTATCTTTACTGCAGCGTGACTTAGAGTGGCGCCGCTGACGACGGCGCTTTGACTGTATTTTGGAAGGTTTATCCTCAACTGGGTCTTCCTTATCGCCGCCGCTGTGCTCCTTTGGCGCATCCACCATGTATACGTCATACAAGGAAGCACTACTAGGGAAAACCCTAGCAGTAGCGCTGGTTTTGTGCTCACTAGTAGCGCGGGTAGGCGCGCTACTAATAAGGCGCTACAGCTATAGCTTAGCAGTAATGCGTGCCCGCACGCGCTACTGCTAGGACAAATAGCTGCAGTGTTTGTTCACTCCCACGCTACTGCTAATGTAACTACTGGCAGCGTGTTTTCTCTCCATCGCTACTAGTATTCTTTTTTTATTTTTTTATTTTTAGTGTATTTATGCGCCATCGTACAAATATTGGTACAATACCAGTTATGAGGTTTACATCATTATGTCCATAACAGTGTGTCAAATGAAGGTGGATTAGGTTCAAGTGGAGGCAATATGTGGTGCATGTCAAAAGTATACTACTAATCCAAACTTGATCAGTTTGGACTAGTAGTACTTTCGATGTGCACCACATGTTGCCTCCACTTGAATCTAATCCGCCAGCACAAGCTATTTAATCATCATCATAGTCATTACCACCAACAGTATTTATTTAATCACCACTAACACTTGCTAATAAGAATCATCATAGTCATTACCACCAACACTAGGTATTTTATCATCATAGTAATAGTGTAGCACATCATTATCATCGTCAAACTCATTTCTAGCTAGCTAATCACTCCTGCTACTCTCTCTTAGGTAAAATAACATAAAACATGTGTAGCTCTCCTCCTTGATCAAGTTGGAGCATCCAGATGAACCTGTCTCCTAATCATGGGTAGTGCATCTGTTTGCTGCCCCCTAGTACTTCTCTGCGCTTCTCCATCACACATTTGGTCCAGTCTTGCACTATTAAGTATCCGTTGCAAATCTTGAATGCACTAAAGTAATCTGTAGGATATCTTGTCCGTAAGCTAATAATACTCATGGTACCTTTAGTCTCGATCCCATAAGACACAACATTCATCGGGAGTCCCTGTTGAAGAACATCATATGGTAACATACTTAGCAATGAAGTTTAGCTTCAAAAATAATGTTTGGAAAAGATGCACTGAGGACAAATAGTAAAATATTTACCATCCTTCCTAAATAGATGTGACCATAGTTCATTACAAACACTATTGGTCACACGTTTTCAGTACTAACATTTCTAAATGGAGGAAGAAAATTTGTCTTGACAGTATCAAGATCCTCAAGCCATGAAACATAATGACTTAGCTCCTCGTAGTTCAGTTCAGCCTCGGGACAGTAGTAGGTCCTGTATACCAAGCGCTGGACATGTTTGCTTGCACCGAAATAAGCTGCCTATACAAATTAGTTGTCAACTATTTTTGAATAAACAATATCAAAGACATAAATATGGTTGAGAAACTTACATAATGGTATAACTAGAGGCGTCTGCACATCGACCCAGATGTCGGTATTACCTTCAATATCATCTTCCGGACGAATATCAAAGGTGATAACCATATCAGGCTCAAATGCATAAGTCTTGCATAGTGCTCACCATGTTTTGCATCCAAAATAGGTGTAGTCGTCTGAATTGTATAATTTTGCGTGGAAAATATAACCATGCTCGGTCTTCAAGTAAACTTTCTTTTTCTCCACAGTACGACTGAAACCTATCTTATCCAATACAAAAACTCTTGCATGGCAGGGGATACGCTAGTAGAATAGTAAAAAAAGACTTGTCATGCTTAATGTCATGCTTAAATTATAAGTTGAAGCAAATGTCATGCTTAATTATGAAAAAAGACTTGTCGTTGTGACTTACTGTATCCACTTCGAAGTTCTCGTCCAGCTTGATGCTGAAGTGCCTATCATCATCTGGGAAGATTCCGTCGCACAGTCCGCGCTCGTCTTCGCTGTATTTGCAAATACCGAAATCCTTTTCGTCGTCAGACATTTCCTTTGTTCATAGTTAAAACATTAATTGAAAATCAATCAAAGACAACTACCAGGATACTCAAGACACAAATCCGGGGCACTCGATATTTCCTACATCTTCTGGCACAAGTCATGCCAAAATTCACGGAAAAATCCGGCATGACCTTTGCTAAAATAGGACATATCGAGCGCCTGAAATTTGCCGGAACAGAAATGAATCAAAACTCCGGAAAAACATAGGCTACTCGGAGGTGTAACCTGCAAACATGACTAGCCACTTGGGAAAGCACATATCCTATTTGAGCAACACAAGATATACATTTCAAAATATCTTATAGGACTCAAATTAGCATGCATTCAATAAGCAAAAGTACATCTTCTGATGCATCCACACATCGTCGAATATTATCACTAAAACATCCCAAATAGTGTCATACATATAACATCACTAATACAACTAAAACCCTAGCACACGACGGGTATCGGCGTGGGTGGTGGACACCCACAGAGAAGGAACCATCATGGGATCATAGCTCCAGTGAGATCCCTGGAGGACCTGCCAGGTATTGGAGAACCTGTGCTCCAACGCAAACAAGTAGCGACGGACGTGCGCGTCCTCCTCACTGACTCGGTGACGCACCACCTCCGCGGGTTCCTCGAGCCTCTGGACCATCACTGGCCCACGTGACTGCCACCAAAGAAGGTTCAGGTCAATGACAGGCTGGCTCCTCATCAACCTGCGCCCCCCGGTAGGTAGCGCCTCCCAGTACCACCCCGGCAGAGCCCAGTCCCGTACCTGGCCCATCTGGTCAAGCAGGATGCGGGATAGGCATCGTCCACGTCGGTGCGGGAAAAATTGCTTTAAATAAAAAAATAGCAACAAGTTCTTATTAGCTAGTTCTATTAATTCAACTAGTTCTCATTAAAAATAAACTTACTATAAATAAAAATAAACTAGTACCTAATTAGTACCTAGTTCTTACGAACTAATTAGTACCTAGGAACTACTGCCCTAATTACCATCTAATATGATGAAGCCAGGGGTGGAAAGTGGTAGCGGATATTCCAATTATCCAACTATAAAGTGAAATAAGTGGCCAAATTTTACTCGTTTTATGATTCGTCTTAGAAATGTGATCCGTTTCCACCCTTACATGAACCCTAACTCATTTGAGCCGCATCCGCATCTGATTCGTTTCCACCTTTACATGAACCCTAACTAATTTGATGCAAAATATGAAGAAACCCTAGGCAGAGGTAGGGGAGAGGGAGGAGCAGGCGTGCTCACCTCGGGTGCCTGCGATGAGGGAGGGCAGGCGGCATCGAAGTCGGGATCGGGGCTCGGGCGCGCGGCGGATGGTGGAGTCGAGGTTAGGGTTAGGGGCGGCGTCCGGGGCGGGGGCGGTGTTGAATCTGAGGTCGGGAGCGGCGTAGAGGGTGTTCGGAGAGCGCGCGGCGGCCGACGGGCGACAGCGGCAGTGAGAATGGAGAGCTGGATTTGGGGGAAGTGGCCGTGAGGAAGGACGAACCCCGTGGTTAAGTCAGAAGTAGTAGTAGCACATTCCAGAAAGCGCGCTACTACTACGTTAGCTACAGTGCGTTCTGGGATACACGCTACTGCTACTCATTTCTCTTTTTCCCCCTTTTTCATTTAGTTTTCTTCACATTTTTTTTTCATTTCACCTTATTCTATTTCTTTCATTTTCAATTACCTTTCTATGTGCTTTCCATTTAATTTTATATCCTTTAGCAGTAGCGAGTTTAGATTAAAACGCGCTGCTACAAAGAAAGTAGCGGTAGCGCGGTTCGATATAGGTCGCTACTACTATGTGTAGCCTATCGGCTAAGCCGTCGGAATTTTAGTAGTAATCTGTTTAGAACAAGACGCGCTACTGCTAAAAGTTTATCTACAGCGCGGTTTGCACAGGCGCGCTACTGCTACTTAGCACCAGCGTGCTTATTTGACCCGCGCTACTGCTTAAGTTCTGTGTATAAGGTTTTCCCTAGTAGTGAAGTGGCCTTCCAGCGTCCGGTGAATGGAGGGTTCTGGGCCTCCTCTTCTCCGGCATCGTCGTCCATACCATCAATGTCCTCGGAGTCGTAATCTAGTTCGTCGGTGAAATCCTCGATCGTGGCTATAAAGTGGGTGGCGGTTGGCACGTAAAATTCTCCATCGTCAGCCCCTAGTTCGAGCCGGATATAGTTCGGCTATGGGTCCTCCGCCAAGGAAAGGTTTTTTAACGAGTTCAGCACATCGCGCAAAGGCGAGTGTTGGAAGATGTCTGCGTCGCTGAATTTGAAGATCGATACATGATCAAGCTCGGCGTCCGCGGGCTCGCGTGGTTCGGAACCTGCGGCCGGAGATGAGTCTGACATTCCGGTTGCATACGCCTCGTGTGAGACCAGGTCCATGTACGGCTCCAACGACGTTGAATCTGCGGCCTCGGAGGTGGGGTTAATCCTTCCGTCTCCGGATGGCGCGGCCTGCTCCGGCTCTAGGGCCAGAGCGGTTACATGAGCGATCTCCTGGATGCGGCCCGATGACAGATTTAGGTCATGACTATCGGGGTGACCGGGAGCGGCCACCGCAGTATCGAATCTGGCGAAGATCAAGTCTCCACGGATGTACGCGACGTAGTTCAAGCTCCCAAATCTGACCTGATGGCCAGGGGCGTAGCTTTCGATCTGCTCCAGATGGCCAAACGAGTTGGCCCGCAGTGCAAAGCCGCCGAACACGAAGATCTTCCCGGGATGGAAAGTTTCTCCACAGACAACATCATTATTGACGATTGAAGGGGCCATCGAACCTTTTAGTGACAGCATAGAAGAACTCCCAATGAAAGCACCAATGTCGGTGTCAAAACTGGTGGATCTCGGGTAGGGGATCCTGAACTGTGCATCTAAGGTTGATGGTAATAGGAGACAGGGGACACGAAGTTTTACCCAGGTCCGGGCCCTCTTGATGGAGGTAATACCCAACGTCCAGCTTGATTGATATTGATGAATATGAGTATTACAAGAGTTGATGTACCATGAGATTGTAATGGCTAAACCCTAGAAGTCTAGCCTGTATGACTAAGGTGTTGAGTATATCCTTTCCGGACTACACCCTCTAGTTTATATAACACCGAGGGGATCTAGAGTTACATAGAGTCGGTTACTGTCGGTGTCAAAACCGGCGGATCTCGGGTAGGGGGTCCCGAACTGTGCGTCTAGGCCGGATGGTAACAGGAGGCAAGGGACACGAAGTTTTACCCAGGTTCGGGCCCTCTCGATGGAGGTAAAACCCTACGTCCTACTTGATTAATATTGATGATATGGGTAGTACAAGAGTAGATCTACCACGAGATTGGAGAGCCTCAACCCTAGAAGCTAGCTTATGGTATGATTGTTGTTGTGTATGTTATCCAACGGACTAAAACACTTCGGTTTATATAGACACCGGAGAGGGTTAGGTTTACACAAAGTCGGTTACAATGGTAGGAGATCTACATATCCGTGTCGCCAAGCTTGCCTTCCACGCCAAGGAAAGTCCATTCCGGACACGGGACGGAGTCTTCAGTCTTGTATCTTCATAATCCAGGAGTCCATCCGAAGGTATAGTCCGGCTATCCGAACACCCCCTTATCCAGGACTCCCTCAGTAGCCCCCAAACCAAGCTTCAATGACGATGAGTCCGATGCGCAGATTGTCTTAGGTATTGCAAGGCGGGTTCTCCACCAAATTCCATGTACCTATTGAATAAAGTCCGGTTTCTTGTAGATGTTGCGCTCCTTGCCTTCTACACCCAATAATGCCATTTCCCACGTGTCAAACGAATATGAAAAATTTGAGTGTTTTTACATTCACACCCCTAGCCGCGTAAATGAGCTGCCCTATTTAAGGGGACGAGGATTTGGATCCAAACCACATCTTCCCCCTTCGTGAGTGTTCATCAGAGCGCATCCGACAAAGGTCCATTCCACCATGGCCAGCCATCGCAACTCCTCCTTTCGCCCTTCCAGCCCTCATCCTGGATATTGGGAGAGATGCTCCGTCCCGCATAGCGAGCTAGTGATGCCCGAGACCAAGGGATTTCTCCCCCCGGCCTATATGATCCCGGTTCGAGCCGGTCTTGCCATCTATAACGGCGGAAAGCAAGCGGAGAGTGCCCCTAATCCCTCCAAAGGAGAGCAGGTATGCCTCGTCCCTTATTTAATAAGGGGGCTCGGGTTTACAATCCATCCATTTCTCCGGGGGCTGCTGGAGTTCTACGGCCTCCAGCTACACAATCTCACGCCTGCCTCCGTATTGCATATCACGGGCTTAGTAGCCCTCTGCGAGCTGTTTTTGGGTGTTGAGGCTCATTTTGGGCTATGGAAAAGGTTATTCTGCCTTGTGCGCCGCTCTAAGGAGGGGTCAATGTATCAAGTGGGCGGAGCCGAAGTGTGGCGCATCGCCGGGACCGGCTATCTGTCCGGGACCCCAAAGAAGGCGTCTGAAGACTGGCCCTCGGAATGGTTTTATATAGAGGACGTCCCGCTGCCGGATCCTGTCCGGATCGGCCTCCCTGAATTCGACAGTGCTCCCTTAAAGAAGCGCCTAAGCTGGCGTCCACGGAGCTCTCAGAGGGAAAGTGACAGGGACATCATTTACCTGATGGGCCGGATAAGATTGTTAGCCCATTCCGGACTGACCATGATCGGGGTTATGGCCGAATGCATCATGTGGGGGGTGCAGCCGCTTCAGTATAGAAGCCACCCCATGTGGGACTTCAACAGGGAGGACGACGGCACCCGCTACGGCCGTAAGGGGCCGGATTCAGCTGCCGCTCTACTGAAGATCTTGTGCACTTTGTACAAGGGAGAAGAGGAGGAATTTCTCTGCATCAACCCACAGGGTGGATTCTCTATGCACAATCCCCCAAGCTGGGTAAGCGATCACATTTACTTGCCCATCCGTTTTGTATTCCCATTGTTAAATCTTTAGTCTAACAACTTCAATGCAGGAACTGCGCCGGGCTGTTAAGGAAATAAACAGCCCTCCTCCACAACCCGAGGACCCAGGATGGTCCCTCGACCCGGCCTCTCAAGAGGATCCGGACATATCTGTGGAGCTGATCGATGGAGTGTTCCATCAATTGAGCAAGGACAACGCCTTGGTGGCCATTACATCCGATTACCTAGGGCTAATCCCGGCCTCCCAGGTAACTGAGATCGAAGTCCCAGTACCCCGAATAGGTGTCCACCCTCTTGTGCTTTCAGTTTCCTGATTAAACCGAGCTTTGCAGTGGAGGTTTTTGAGACGGGAGGCCGAACCTGTGGCGACAAGCCAACGAGGGGCTGCAGGGCCTCGTGGGTAGAAAAGAGGCGCAGTCCGGACCGAGGTGTCGGCGCAAAGGTATGGCGCACCCCCTTATCCCAGGTGTTACACATGCGAGGCATATTAACACTCGTGCTCTGTTCAGGACAAAGAGACCTCGTCGGACAATACCCGGAGAGGCTGCCAACCGCACCTCCACCAGCCAGGCTCCAAAGCCTGGTCTGGAGGCGGAGGCGAACACAAGGTGCACACCAGATGCTCCTCCGATGGAGGATGTGGACAGGTTGTCTGCCACCAACTCTGAGGTGAAGAGTGCCATGAACCACAGGCGTCGCTAGACAATTCTTCGCGACGCTTGTTTCTCCCAAGAGGCATTAGATGCCTTTAATTCGGGAGATGCGTACCAGTAGCCCCCAAGACTTGAAACAGTTAGAGTAACTGATTTAAGGATCATTTGTTATGTAGGTTCTTATAGAAAATAATTCCCTACTATCCAAGGAGCTGGAAGAGTGCAAAGCCCAACTTGAGGCCACACTAGCCGCGGCAGGGGAGCCCAAGGAGACCCCCTCTGGTAATATACACTTCGAAAGATAAGTATTTTGTGAAGCACAACATGGGTGCTAATCTGACAAATGAAATTGCAGATGGCGCCAGATTGAATCCGGAAAAGCAACACCTCCTACGCCAGCTAAAGGCTGGTGAGAAGGTGCTGACAAGGGTGAGGCAGGAGAAGAACGATCTCCAAGATGCCAACACCAAGCTGGGCGTCGAGCTGAAAGATGTTCGTGCCCAGCTATCAGACTCCGTTAAGGAGAATCAGCGGCTTAGACGCGGCATTTTTAATAAGTGCTTGAACGTACCTTTGAAAGAATGTTCGGCGGGGAAGTTGACTAACAGATCAATGTCCTTAAGTGTGCTAACAGGTTGTCCTGCAGAGGATATGCCCGGTTCTACGGGTGACCTTCTTCCCGAGCTCTCGCAACTGCTCGATCGAGTTCGGCAGGCGATGCAAGGCATTGCCCAGGCCCTATGGCCATCCATCTCCTTTCCCGAAGGTCTTGGAGAGCTTGCGGAGAAGCTAAAGGGAGCACGGCGGCGCTTCCGATTTTGGAAGATATCAGCCTGCCGTCAAGCCGCTAGGGAGGCCTGGGGCATGGTGAAGACGCGGTACACAAAGGCCGACCCCAACCACATGGACGAGGTCGGTCCTGTAGGGCCCGATGGGAAGGAGATCCCTGTAAGCTTAGTATACGGCCAAGTAGAGTTGGCAGCAAAGTATTGCCAGCAGGACTGTAAATTAGACAGCCTATTAGATGGTATTGAAGAGGAATACAATCAGTCCAAATGACTATGTAATTTCATTGACATTTATAGTGCCCTCTAGCCGGATTGTAGATCATTTGTCATGGCCGACCTTTTCGCTTCAGCCTCGGGACCTGACGGTCCGGAGTGTGTCTGAATTCCCATGCGGTTATATAGGAACCGGGGAATGCATGGAGACCAGTCGTAGGGATCATTAGTGCGTGAACAGACAAGTGCCCGACTAGTTATGTTATATTACATGGTTAGTAAGAAACATCTTCCAGGGAGAATAGTTCCGTTAGGGGTTCCATTCCTTGGGAGGCATGCCCTAAAGTCCATGTCCATGCTGCGAAAAGAAACACAGTGAAAACATCTGGGGGCATATAGATAAATAAAATAAAAAAAGATCATCTTTAGTTCACCGACCGAATATTCCCTTAATAAATCTAGCTTTCGGCTTCACCCAGTCTGAGGTACACGTTCGGCTGACCCGTCAGTAACAATCACAGAGGTGCTCCCTTTACCACCTAGCCGAACAATCGAGAACGTAGGGGTAAGCACAGGAGCCAGGCAACCCAGGTTGGCCAAAACTTAAGTCATATCGATGCATATAATGGTGAATAAAAGGTACATGCGGAACTGTGACACATGTGTTGGGCATGAATCCCGTATAAATAAGCGTCTGTTTAAAGAAGCCCCCAGGTTTAATGAGCGCAGATAGCGCGTCACTTTATGAGCTTTTAAAGGCTATAAGAGAGAGAGAGAGAGAGAGAGAGAGAGAGAGAGAGAGAGAGAAGAATGTAAGACAGAAAGTATATAAAATGGACAGAGGAAGGAGACGGACACAGAGTCCGGCGCTAGGCATAGAATCTTCGGAGACGGGCTGCGTTCCATGGGTTCGGCTCGAGTCGGTTATCCGATGCATCTCGCAGGCGGTACGCTCCACCAGTCAAGACTTGATCAATTATGAAGGGACCTTCCCACTTCGGCTTGAGTTTGTCCTTTTTCTTGTCCGGTAGTCGTAGAACTAATTCGCCAACGTTGTAATTTTTGGCCCGTACTTCTCTCCTTTGGTATCTTCGAGCCAGCTGTTGATAGAATGTGGAATGGGCTTTTGCCACGTCACGCTCCTCCTCCAATGCGTCCAAGCTGTCCTACCGATCGAGCTCGACATCTCTTTCTTCGTACATGCGCACTCGAGGTGAGTCATGAACTATGTCGCAAGGCAAAACTGCCTGTACGCCGTACACCATAAGGAATGGTGTGTATCCGGTGGTGTGATTCGGCGTGGTCCGCAGCCCCCAGATTACGGAGTTGAGCTCCTCTACCCAGTGCATGTTAGATTCCTTGAGGGACCGCACTAATCTGGGTTTGATGCCTCTCATGATAAGACCATTTGCATGTTGGACTTGGCCATTAGTTTGTGGGTGATAGACGGAAGCATAATCGAGCTTGATGCCCATGTTTTTGCACCAGAGTTTTACCTCGTCAGCGTAAAGTTCGTGCCGTTATTCGTGATGATGCTGTGGGGGACGCCGTAATGGTGTACAACCCTGGATATAAAGTCTGTCACCGTTCCGGATTCGGCCGTCTTAATAGGCTTGGCTTCTATCCATTTGGTCAACTTATCCACCATGACCAGTAAGTATTTTTGCTTGTGGGTGCCGCCTTTAAGGGGTCCAACCATGTCAAGCCCCCGGACCACGAAGGGCCAAGTGATGGGGATAGTTTGGAGGGCGGTGGGTGGCATATGGCTTTGGTTTGCAAAGAGCTGGCAACCGGTGCATCGTTGGACTATGTCCTGGGCGTCTACCGGACCGTCTGCCAATAAAAGCATGTACGGAAGGCCTAGCTTACAAGGGACCGAGCTGCCGCGTGATGACCACCGAGTCCGGCATGAATTTCAGCCAGGAGGCTCCGCCCTTCCTCTTCGGAGATGCACGTTTAAAGGACTCCGGTAGTGCTTTTCTTATAAAGCTCTCCCTCGTGGACTTTGTAAGCTTTGGATCGCCGCACTATGCAGCCTGCCTCATTTTGGTCCTCGGGGAGTTCCTGCCTAGTAAGGTAGGCTAGGAATGGTTCCGTCCATGGGCCGATAACGACCATTATTACGTGGGCTGAAGGTGTTATTTCATTGGCAGAGCCTCCGATTGTGTCGGAATGTTCGGTGTCGGGTAGTGCGGTTGGGTCCGGGCTATTATTGTTTGGCTCCCCTTCCCATACTACGGATGGCTTGAACAGCCTTTCCAAGAAGATGTTGGGGGGGGGACTACATCGCGTTTTGCGTCGATGCATGCCAGGACATCTGGCGCCAATTATTTTCCTGGGCTACATGGTGGAATTCAAGCCCTTCGAACCGAGCTGACATTTTTAGGACGGCGTTGCTGTAAGCTGCCATTTTTGAATCCTTGGCATCAAAGTCTCCATTTATTTGGGATATTGCGAGGTTCGAGTCCCCGCACACCTCTAGGCGTTGAACTCCCATGGATACTGCCATCCGGAGACCATGTAAAAGGGCCTCATATTCGGCTGCATTGTTGGAGTCCATGTACATAATCTGGAGTACGTATTGAATGTTGTCTCCTGTGGGGGACGTCAAAACGATGCCAGCCCCCAGTCCGGCCAACATCTTGGAGCCGTCGAATTGCATGATCCAATTTGAATATGTGCCATACTCTTTAGGGAGTTCGGCCTCCGTCCATTCTGTGACGAAGTCGGCCAAGACTTGCGACTTGATGGCTCGCCGTGGCTTATAAGTTATGTCGAACGGGAGGAGCTCAATGGCCCATTTTGCAATCCGGCCCGTTGCGTCACGGTTGTTTATAATATCGTTAAGTGGTACTTCCGAGGCTACTGTTATTGTACACTCTTGAAAGTAGTGTCGTAGCTTCTGGGATGCCATGAATACCGCGTACGCAATCTTTTGATAATGTGGGTACCGTGATTTGCAGGGAGTGAGGACAGTGGACACATAATAGACCGGCTTTTGAAGGGGGACTGGGTTTGTTGCTAGTATGGATTTTATTTCATCGAGTCCGGCCGTGGCTGCATCTGTCCAATCAAAGTGTTCGGTGTGCCGAAGGAGGCGGTAAAGGGGTAGGGCCTTTTCTCCCAAGCAGGAGATAAAGCGACTTAGAGCCGCCACGCATCCGGTTAACTTTTGTATTTGTTTGAGGTCCTTTGGGATATCCAGTTGCGACAGAGCTCGGATCTTGGCTGGATTTGCTTCAATTCCTCTACCGGATACAATGAAGCCCAAGAGATTTCCAGTTGGAACGCCGAAAACGCATTTTTCCGGGTTGAGCTGGATGTCGTATGCTCGGAGGTTATCAAATGTGAGCCTCAAGTTGTCTACTAGAGATTCGACATGTCTTGTTTTGACGACCACATCATCTACATATGCCTCCACTGTTTTGCTGATCTGGTTTGCCAGACATGTCTAAATCATGCACTGATATGTTGCGCCGGTGTTTTTGAGCCTGAAGGGCATCATGTTGAAGCAGAATGGGCCGTATGGTGTGATAAATGCCGTTGCGGCTTGGTCTGGTTCTGCCATCTTGATTTGATGGTAGCCGGAATATGCGTCGAGGAAACACAACGAATCGTGTCCTGTGGTAGCGTCAATAATTTGATCGATGCGGGGGAGGGGCAAGGGAACCTTTGGGCAGGCCTTGTTAAGGTCTTTAAAATCAACACACATGCGCCAGGATTTATCCTTCTTTGGCACCATCACCAGGTTTGCTAGCCAGTCCGGATGTTTTATATCTCTGATGAATCCAGCCTCCAATAGCTTTGCTAGCTCCTCTCCCATGGCCTATCTCTTACGTTAGGAAAAACGCAGAAGAGCCTTTTTGACAGGTTTGAATCCTGTTTGGATATTTAAGCTGTGCTCGGCCAGCCTGCGTGGGATTCCTGGCATGTCTGAATGGTGCCAGGCGAAAATGTCCCAGTTCTCTCGTAGGAACTCTCGAAGTGCGGCGTCTACATCAGGGTTTAACTATGCCCTGATGGAAGCTGTTTTATTGGGGTCCATTGGATGGACCTGGAATTTGACTATTTCATCCGCCGGATTAAAGGAGGTGGACTTGGATGTTTTGTCGAGTACACATCGTCCCTATTCACCGTAGAGCGTAGCGTAGTCAGTTCCTCAGCCGCTAGGGATTCGGATAGTGCCTCGAGGGCCAGTGCGGCTGTCTTGTTTTGGGCACGGAGTGCTATGTTCGGATCACTAGCGAGAGTGATGATCCTGTTAGGACCGGGCATCTTGAGCTTCATGTACCCGTAATGGGGTATTGCTTGGAAGATTGTAAACGCTTCCCGCCCTAGCAGAGCGTGATAACCGCCACCGAACGGAGCCACATGGAACGTGACCTCTTCGGACCTGTAATTATCCGGCGTGCCGAACACCACATCTAGTGTGATTTTTCCTGTACAGCGTGCTTCCCTACTGGGGATTATTCCTCTAAAGGTTGTGTTGCTTCTCTCAATGCGGTTCTAGTCTATTTCCATTTTTTGAAGGGTTTCCTCATAAATGAGGTTCAATCCGCTGCCGCCGTCCATGAGTACCTTGGTAAGACGAAAGTCGTCCACTATTGGACTGAGGACCAATGCGGCTGGTGCTCGGGCTGTTTGGAATTTAGGTTCATTACTAGCGTTAAAGGTAATAGCCATGTCACTCCATGGGTTTATTGTTGCTACTTGGTAGACTTCGGCAAGGCTGCGGATTGTCCTTTTTCGCATATTATTTGATGCAAAAGTCTCGAAGACTGTTAATATCGTATTGGTGTCTCTGGGGTGGCTTTCTGTGGCCTCCGGAATTAGGAGATTTTCGCCAATTTTGGCCACCTGCTGGAGTATCCAACATGCTCTGAGGTTGTGAGTTGGTGTGGCGTCCTCTGTACTATGAATTTTACAGGGTCCATTGAGCCATCCTTCCAGTACGGTTCCATGCCTGTAGAGGGTTTTTGCTTTTTAGTGCTTGACCCGGGTGTCTGGTGATGATGCACCTTTTTATTTCGGACTGGGTATGTATTCAGGGCCGGATTGTCCCAAAATTTTATTTCGGTTTTCCAGGCGCTTTCCATCGCATAGTACTTTCGTAGAATGGACGCCAAGTCAGCGAAGCGTGTAATATCACGGCGACTTATGGCGTTGAGTACTCCCTTGTCCGTGCAATTATTGTAGAAGATTAAGATTGCGTCTTCCTCGCGGCAGTCCCTTATCCTGTTATTAACCGGGAGGAATCTGGCCTAGTAATGATGTACTGTTTCATCGGGCTCTTGCCTGATTTTGGATAGATCGCTTATGTTGGGGTGGGTGGGTGGAATTAAATCCGAAGCCTCACCCCATCTGAGGCTCAGAGGCCGAGGAATTTCCAAACTCGAAAATTTGGATTTCTGGATGTTGTCCAATGAATCCAGCCCATCGCCTGACTCTATGTTCAGGTCTTGAGTGATATCCTCCCCTTCACGGGTATCCGGCTTGGAGGGATCGGGAATCCAGACGTAACGAGTCCTTAAGATAGATGAAGGATCGCCACACTATCCCTCTACCACGGCAACGTGATGGGTGACTTGGGGAGAGTTAATCTCTCTCAGATCGGGTTTAGGCCCAATCCGGTCGTAATCCGTAGCGACTCCCAGGGCGGCGAAGCGATCCAAGAGCTCGTTTATGGAGGAGAGCTCCATTGGATCTAACTTCTCGGTGAGTTCCGAGTTGACATGAAGATTGTTTTGGATGGCTCGAGAGGTCATCGTCGGCACAGAAACCGAACAGGCGGTCATAAGAAAACCACCTAGCCGGAGGGTTTGGCCGACAGCCAAAGCTCCCTTAGTGACGGTGCCATCTTTAAAGACGGGGCGAGGCATCCTTCCTGATGGCGACGACACAGAGGAACTCTCAATGAAAGCACCAATGTCGGTGTCAAAATCGACGGATCTTGGGTAGGTGGTCCCGAATTGTGCGTCTAGGCCGGATGGTAACAGGAGGCAAGGGACACGAAGTTTTGCCCATGTTCGGGCCCTCTCGATGGAGGTAAAACCCTACGTCCTGCTTGATTAATATTGATGATATGGGTAGTACAAGAGTAGATCTACCACGAGATTGGAGAGGCTAAACCCTAGAAGCTAGCCTATGGTATGATTGTTGTTGTGTATGTTGTCCTACGGACTAAAACCCTCCGGTTTATATAGACACCAGAGAGGGTTAGTGTTACACAAAGTTGGTTACAATGGTAGAAGATCTACATATCCGTATCGCCAAGCTTGCCTTCCACGCCAAGGAAAGTCCCTTCCGGACACGGGACGGAGTCTTCAATCTTGTATCTTCATAGTCCAGGAGTCCGACCGAAGGTATAGTCTGGCTATCCGAACACCCCCTTATCCAGGACTCCCTCAGTTACATAAGAGGGAATCTTCATAGTTGTTCGCCAAGCTTGCCTTCCACATCAAGGAAAGTCTCATCCAGACATGGGTACATTGTTCGGTCTTCATATCTTCATAGCCCATCAGTCCGGCCCATAGATAACAGGTCGGACGCCCGAGGAACCCTTAGTCTAGGAGTCCCTCAGATATGTCTTAGGAATTTTATGGTTTGAAATCTCAGTTTGCTCATCTTGAAAACTTAATAGCCCAAATTTCGAACAAGTAGGCCACCTTAGTTAATAAGATGGCTGCAAAACTGGAAGAGTTAGATGATAATAAGGATGGAGATCTAAATTGATTGCTATGTCTCCTATTAAATCTTTATTTTTCAATATGAATCTTGATAATGATGGGACTGGAGATGAGTCCACTTTAGCTAAAAGGCGTCCCAATGATTCAGAGTTTTTAGATCTTGATGCAAAAATTGGTAAAAGTGGGATTGAAGATGTCAAAACTTTACATAGAAACGAACCCACTATTTTGGATTTCAAGGAATTTAATTATGATGATTGCTCTTTGATAAATTGTATCTCCTTGCTGCAATCCATGCTAAATTCTCCTCATGCTTATGATCAAAAATAAAGCTTTTACCAAACATATCGTTGATGCCTTAATACAATCCTATGAAGAAAAGCTTGAATTAGAAGTTACTATCCCTAGAAAACTTTATGATTAGTGGGAACCTACTATTAAAATTAAAATTAGAGATCATGAATGCTATGCTTTATGTGATTTGTGTGCTAGTGTTTCCACAATTCCAAAAACTTTGTGTGATGTGTTAGGTTTCCGTGAATTTGATGATTGTTCTTTAAATTTGCATCTTGCGGATTCCACTATTAGGAAACCTATGGGAAGGATTAATGATGTTCTTATTGTTGCAAATAGGAATTATGTGCACATAGATTTCATTGTTCTTGATATAGATTGCAATCCTACATGTCCTATTATTCTTGGTAGACCTTTCCTTAGAATGATTGATGCAATTATTGATATGAAAGAAGTAAATATTAGATTCCATATTTCCGTGAAGGAAAGGCATGAGACACTTTCCTAGCAAGGAAATTAAATTACCTTATGAATCTACTATGAGATCCACTTATGGATTGCATATCAAAGATGACAATACCTAGATCTATTCTTGTTTTTATGCCTAGCTAGGGGCGTTAAACGATAGCGCTTGTTGGGAGGCAACCCAATTTTATTTTTGTTTCTTGTTTTTTGTTCCAGTTTAGTAATAAATAATTCATCTATCTCATGTTTATATGTTGTTTTATGTTTTTAATTAGTGTTTGTGCCAAGTAGAACCTTTGGGAAGACTTGGGGGAGGTCTTTGCGATCTTGCTGTCAAAAATACAAACTTTAGTGCTCACGAGATTTGCTACCATTTTTTACTGAAGAGTGCAATTAGGTTGATTCTTTTTTCAGATGATTAATAGACAAATTCTTCACGTCCCCCAATTTCGTTCAGAAATTTTAGGGTTACAGAAGTATTCGAAACCTACAGATTACTACAGACTGTTCTGTTTTTGACAGATTCTGTTTTTCGTGTGTTGTTTGCTTATTTTGATGAATCTATGGCTAGTATCGGGGGGTATGAACCGTATAGAGGTAGGAATACAGTAGGTTTAAAACCAATATAAATAAATAATGAGTTCATTACAGTACCTTGAAGTGGTGGTTTGTTCTCTTATACTAACGGAGCTCATGAGATTTTCTGTTGAGTTTTGTGTTGTGAAGTTTTCAAGTTTTGGGTAAAGATTTGATGGATTTTGGAATAAGGAGTGGCAAGATCCTAAGCTTGGGGATGCCAAAGGGACCCCAAGTTAAAATTCAAGGACAACCAAAAGCCTAAGCTTGGGTATGGCCCGGAAGGCATCCCCTCTTTCGTCTTCGTCCATCGGTAACTTTACTTGAGGCTTAATTTTTATTCACCACATGATATGATTTCAGTCTTTGCTTTTTGGTTTACCACAATCATCCTTGCCTTACACACCTTTTGGAGAGACACACATGAATCAGAATTTATTAGAATACTCTATGTGCCTCACTTATATCTTTTGAGCTAGATAATTTTGCTCTAGTGCTTCACTTATATCTTTAAGATCACGGTGGTGGTTTTATTTTATAGAAATTATTGATCTCTCATGCTTCACTTATATTATTTTGACAGTCTTATAGAACAACATAGTAATTTGCTTTGGCTATAAAATTAGTCCTAATATGATAGGCATCCAAGATGGGTATAATAAAAACTTCCATAAAAAGTGCATTGAATACTATGAGAAGTTTGATACTTGATGATTGTTTTGAGATATGAAGATGGTGACATTAGAGTCATGCTAGTTGAGTAGTTGTGAATTTGAGAAATACTTGTTCTAAAGTTTGTGATTCCCGTAGCATGCACGTATGGTGAACCGTTATGTGATGAAGTCGGAGCATGATTTATTTATTGATTGTCTTCCTTATGAGTGGCGGTCGGGGATGAGCGATGGTCTTTTCCTACCAATCTATACCCTTAGGAGCATGCGCGTAGTACTTTGTTTTGATGACTAATAGATTTTGGCAATAAGTATGTGAGTTCTTTATGACTAATGTTGAGTCCATGGATTATACGCACTCTCACCCTTCCACCATTGCTAGCCTCTCTAGTACCGGGCAACTTTCGCCGGTACCATACACCCACCATATACCTTCCTCAAAACAGCCACCATACCTACCTATTATGACATTTCCATAGCCAGTCCAAGATATATTACCATGCAACTTTCCACCGTTCCGTTTATTATGACACGCTCCATCATTGTCATATTGCTTTGCATAATCATGTAGTTGATATCGTATTTGTGGCAAAGCCACCTTTATATTTCTTTCATACATGTCACTCATGAGTCATTGCACTTCCCGGTACACTGCTGGAGGCATTCATATAGAGTCATATTTTGTTCTAGTATCGAGTTGTAATTTTTGAGTTGTAAGTAAATAAAAGTGTGATGATCATCATTATTATAGCATTGTCCCAAGTGAGGAAAGGATGATGGACACGATGATTCCCCTGCAAGTCGTGATGAGACTCTGGACAAAAAAAAAGAGAAAATAAAAAAGGAGGCCATAAAAAAGAGAGAAGAAAGGCCCAAATAAAAAAATGAGAGAAAAAGAGAGAAGGGACAATGTTGCTATCCTTTTACCACACTGGTGCTTCAACGTAGCACCATGATCTTCTTGAAAGAGAGGCTCCTATGTTGTCACTTTCATATACTAGTGGGAATTTTAAATTATAGAACTTGGCTTGTATATTCCAATGATGGGCTTCCTCAAAATACCCTAGGTCTTCGTGATCAAGCAAGTTGGATGCACACCCACTTAGTTTCTTTTGTTGATCTTTCATACACTTATAACTCTAGTGCATCTGTTGCATGGCAATCCCTACTCACTCACATTGATATCTATTGATGCGCATCTCCATAGCCCGTTGATACGCCTAGTTGATGTGAGACTATCTTCTCCTTTTTGTCTTCTCCACAACCACCATTCTATTCCACCTATAGTGCTATGTATTGCGTGAAGATTGAAAAAGTTTGAGAACATCAAAAGTATGAAACAATTGCTTGGCTTGTTATCGGGGTTGTGGATGATTAAATACTTTGTGTGATGAAGATAGAGCATAGCCAGACTATATGATTTTGTAGGGATAACTTTCTTTGACCATGTTATTTTGAGAAGACATGATTGCTTTGATATTATGCTTGAATTATTATTATTTTTATGTCAATATTAAACTTTTGTCTTGAATCTTTCGGATCTGAAAATTCATGCCACAATAAAGGAAATTACATTGAGAATTATGCTAGGTAGCATCCCACATAAAAAATTCTCTTTTTATCATTTACCTACTCAAGGACGAGCAGGAATTAAGCTTGGGGATGCTTCATACGTCTCCAACGTATCTATAGTTCTTTATTGTTCCATGCTATTATATTATCTGTTTTGGATGTTTAATGAGCTTTAATATACCTTTTTATATTATTTTTGGGACTAACCTACTAACCAAAGGCCGAGTGCAAATTGCTTTTTTTTGCCTATTTCATTGTTTCGCAGAAAAGGAATATCAAACGGAATGAAACCTTCGGGAGAGTTTTTTTAGGAACAAACGTGCTCGAGCTGACTTGGAGTGGACATCAAGAAAGAAGCGAGGAGGCCACGAGGCAGGAGGGCGCACCTAGGGGGTAGGCGCGCCCCCCACCCTCGTGGGCCCCTCGCAGCTCCACCGACGTACTTCTTCCTCCTATATATACCCATAAACCCTAAAAACATCCAGGAGCACCACGAAACCCTATTTCCACTGCCGCAACCTTCTGTACCTATGAGATCCCATCTTGGGGCCTTTTTCAGCACTCCGTCGGAGGGGGAATCGATCACGAAGGGCTTCTACAGCAACACCATAGCCTCTTCGATGATGTGTGAGTAGTTTACCACAGACCTTCGGGTCCATAGTTATTAGCTAGATGGCTTCTTCTCTCTCTTTGGATCTCAATACAAATTTCTCCTCGATTCTCTTGGAGATCTATTCGATGTAATTCTTTTTGCGGTGTGTTTGTCGAGATCCGATGAATTGTGGGTTTATGATCAAGATTATCTGTGAACAATATATGATTCTTCTCTAAATTCTTTTATGTATTATTTAATATCTTTGCAAGTATCTTCGAATTATCAGTTTGGTTAGGCCTACTAGATTGATTTTTCTTGCAATGGGAGAAGTGCTTTGCTTTGGGTTCAATCTTGTGGTGTCCTTTCCGGGTGACAGCAGGCGCAGTAGGTCACGTATTGTATTGTTGCCATCGAGGATAAAAAGATGGGGTTTATATCATATTGCTTGAGTTTATCCCTCTACATTATGTCATCTTGCCTAATGCGTTACTCTGTTCTTATGAACTTAATACTCTAGACGAATGCTGGATAGCGGTCGGTTTGTGGAGTAATAGTAGTAGATGCAAAATCGTTTCGGTCTACTTGTCGCGGATGTGATGCCTATATACATGATCATGCCTAGATATTCTCATAACTATGGACTTTTCTATCAACTGCTCGACAGTAATTTGTTCACCCACCATAGAATTTGCTATCTTGAGAGAAGCTACTAGTGAAACCTATGGCCCCCGGGTCTATTCTCCATTATATTAATCTCCCATCAACAAGCCCTTTCTATCGCTTTTTATTTTGCAATCTTTATTTTCAGATCTATACAATAAAAATACCAAAAATATTTATCTTATTATCTCTATCAGATCTCACTTTCGTAAGTGACCGTGAAGGGATTGACAACCCCTTTATCGCGTTGGTTGTGAGGTACTTTTTGTTTGTGCAGGTACTAGGGACTTGCGTGTAATCTCCTACTGGATTGATACCTTGGTTCTCAAAAACTGAGGGAAATACTTATGCTACTTTGCTGCATCACCCTTTCCTCTTCAAGGGAAAACCAATGCATGCTCAAGAGGTAGCAATAGCACCGATGTGTACTATTGTAAGTTCATAGAACAGAGTAATGCATTAAGTAAGATGACATTATGTAGCGGGATAAACTCAAGCAATATGATGAAAACACCGTCTTGTTATCCTTGATAGCAACAATACAATATGTGTTAGTTCCACTTATGTCACTAGGTTCAAGCACCACAAGATTGAACCCAAAGCTAAGAACTTCTCCAATTGCAAGAAAAACCAATCTAGTTGGCCAAACCAAATCGATAGTTCGAAGAGACTTGCTAAGATATCAAATCATGCATATAAGAATTAAGAGAAGATTCAAATAATATTCATAGATA
The DNA here is from genome assembly GCF_002162155.2 of Triticum dicoccoides. NCBI lineage: Eukaryota > Viridiplantae > Streptophyta > Magnoliopsida > Poales > Poaceae > Triticum > Triticum dicoccoides. The sequence goes on along the minus strand of NC_041380.1, from coordinate 54,551,367 downwards.
AGATGATCATAAATCCACAATTAATCGGATCTCGCCAAACACACCGCAAAAGAGTATTACATTGAATAGATCTCCAAGAACATTGAGGAGAACATGGTATTGAGAATCAAAGAGAGAAGTATCCATCTAGCTACTATCTAAGGACCCGTAGGCCTGTGGTAACTACTCATGCTTCATCGGAGAGGCAATGGTGTTGATGTAGAAGCCCTCCGTGATCGACTCCCCCTCCGACAGGATGCCGGAAAAGGTTCCTAGATGGGATCTCACGGGTACAGAAGGTTGCGGCGGTGGAAACGTGGTTTAGTGTCTCTCCTAGTTGGTTTGGGAATATTGGAGAATATATAGGCAGAAGAAATAGGTCAGTGGAGTCATGAGGGCCCCACAAGGGTGGGGGCGCGCCCTACCCCCCTGGGCGTACCCTTCGTCCTTGTGGCAGCCTCGTGGCTTCCCTGATGTGCACTCCAAGTCCTCTAGATGTCTTTTGGTCCAAGCAAAATCATCGCGAAAGTTTCATTCCGTTTGGACTCCGTTTGATATTCCTTTTCTGTGAAACTCTAAAAGAAGGAAAAAACAGAAACTGGCACTGGGCTCTAGGTTAATAGGTTAGTCGCAAAAATAATATAAAATATCATAATAATGCATATAAAACATCCAAAGCAGATAATATAATAGCATGGAACAATCAAAAATTATAGATATGTTGGAGACATATCAACGTTTCCTCTCCTTTTTTGGTATATGAGTGGCATAGATCGTATTCACCGTCTTGACTTCAAGAGGGAATGGTTTTTGGCCTCCACTGTTCGTCCCGCGAGGTTCATCATCATCCTCGCTGCGGGGGCTCTTGCCAGAATCTTCAGTTGTAAGCTTGCCGACTTGTTTATCACCCAATCACTACTAGGGAAAACGTTATACACAAAATCTTAGTAGCAGCGCATTTTAAAACCAGGCGCTACTGCTAACTAGCAGTAGCGAGCTTAAAGGAACCGCGCTACTAATAACTAGATATCAGTAGCGCTCTAGGTGAAACAAGCGCTACGACTATAATTGCCACGGATTTGCCCCCAGGCTAGATATAGTAGTAGCGCCCTTCCCTGGATGCGCTGTCGCTAAAGTACTTAGTAGCAGCGTGTTTCTGCAAAACTCGCTGCTGCTAAGTGTTGCACCTAATTAAGTTTAGTCCCATACTGCTAAGCGAACAAGGTGTTTACCACCTGAAATACGTTGACTATTTAGATTCTACACAAAAAGATCAATGATGACCAACGTATATTTTTGATGCGTGCTTAGACTTAACAGTAGCGTTTTTGCTGAAAACGCGCTATAGCTACTTTAGCTATAGCGTGTTTCCTGAAGTGCTCTACTGCTAGTTCGACTTAACCACCCGCCTGATCAAAATTTCGCTAAGTCCTCCTTCCCCCCACTGTTCCCCTACTCCTCTGTCGCCGCCGCCCGAGCCAGAGCCTGCCCTCACCGCCGCCGCCTGAGGCCGCCGTCAACCTCACCACCACCGCCCGCCGCCGCTCTCGACCTCACCGTCGCCGCCGCCTCCCCCACCCCCTCCGCTCTCGACCTCACCATCGCCGCTGCCTCCCGCAACCCCGCCGCCGCCTCCCGATCCCGAGCCCGCCCTCGCCG